>NW_020172287.1:2057804-2087873 GCF_003031525.2 Neophocaena asiaeorientalis asiaeorientalis | reverse complement strand
CCCCCCCAGGCTGCAACCCAACCCGCCCTGCTCCTGCTGTCCTGCTCAGCCTCTGGCCACCAGGCAGGGCCCTCCAGGTCACCTGCCTGCCATGGGAAAGGGGCTCTCCTCTCTTCCTCCCTGGCCTGACCATTCTTTTTGGTGTGATTAGCAGGTGGTGTTTCCATCTGGTTCTCCTGGGGCTACAGAGATGTCTGTGCTCTGGGGGCCTAGACAGCTGGCCTGATGCTCTCTTGGAAGGAAGTGGAGCCTGGCTCTAAGGAGGAAGAGACTGTCCCAAGGTCTTGTGGCAAGTTTGAGATACAAACTTGGACACCCCTCCCTGCTGCCAACCACCAAGTCCCCTGCCCCACCCCATAGATCTGGGTGGGCTCTCCCATACTTTGCTCCTCTCTTGGCGTTATCCTCAGGTGAGAATATAGAGCTAAAGGGTGGACCTTGTGTGCTGAAACCTGCTCAGGAAGGGACGCCCCAGGCCCTGGGGCAAGCCACCCTTGTGCTCCTCTGAGCCTGGAGCCAGGGGCTGGATCTGGGGATATGGGGGATCTGTGCTTGTCAGAGCAGGGTCTGGGCTCCCCAGCACCTTGCTGCCTCTTTCTTAGAGGTCCTGTGTGTGTGCTGAGCCAGCCCCCTGCAGAGGCCCCTGGGGAAACTGCTAGACAGGCATCCAGGGGCTGCACAGGCCAGCGGAGGCCTGAGGCTTCCAAAGTGATTAATCTTCTATAGAAGTAAGAAGGGGCACTGTGAGCCCTGAGGCTCTTTCATGGTGTTGGCTTCAGCACTCCACATTATACAGGAAACATTTGCAGTGCGATGTGGGGGAGTGGGGCACTGCTGTGAGGTCTGGGCTCATCCCAACTCTCTGGTCCAAGTAGCCTGGAGGCCTGCATGGAAGAGGCAGCACCAGGTGTGACACTAAGGGCTTCCCTACCCCATGAGGGGTGCTGGGAGCCAGTTTGAAAGGCAGCTGAGGTGCTCTGGACCATTGCAAATGGGGGAGGGCAATTGGCCTTAGGGCCAAAGGTCTTTTTGTTATTGAAATGTAACTCACATCCTGTAAATTTACTTAGTTGAAGTATACAGTTCAGTGGTTTTTAATATACCCACAAGGCTGTGCAGCCAGCACCGCTATCTAATTCCAGAACATTTTCATCACCCCAGAAACCTCATATCCCGTCCCCCCCTCCCCCAGCCCCTGGCAACCACTAATCCACTTTCTGTTTCTGTGGATTTGCCTATTCTGGACATTTCATACAAATGGAATCATACCATACGTGGCCTTTCGCGTCTGGCTCTTTTCACCGAGCATACTGTTTTCACGATTTATTCACCTTTGTAGCAAGAATCAGTACATCATTCCTTTTTGTGACTAAATAATATTTGACTAGCTGGACATAGGGCAGTTTTCTTCCACCTATTCATCTCTTGATAGACACTTGGGTAGTTTCAGCCTTTTGGCTATTGTGGATAATGCTCCCGTGAAAATTGGTGTACAAGGTTTTTTTTTGGCTGTATGTTTTCAGTTTTTCTCGGTACATACCTAGGAGTAGAATTGTTGGATCATATAGTCATGCTACGTTTAACCTTTTGAGAAGCCACCAAACTGTTTTCCACAGCATCATTTTACATTCCCATCAGTAATGCACGAGGGTTCCAATTTCTCCACTCCTCGCCAATGCTTGTTAATTCTCTGATTTTAAAGAAAACATATTTTTTTGTTTGTTTTTAAATTCTGGCCACCCTGGTCGATTTGAGGTGGTGTCTCGTTGTAGTTTTGATTTACATTTCCCTGATGACTAGTGATGTTGAGCATCTTTTCATGTGCACAGTGGCTATTTATAATGTCTTATTTTGGGGAAACGTCTATTCAGTTTCTTTACCTACTTTTTGGCTCAGTTGTTTGTCTTTCTGTTGAGTTGTAAGAGTTCTTTAAACGTTCTAGATCTATTCTTGGACTGAGGAAAACCTGTTTTCTTGACCTGTGAGCTGGCATGCTCTCACACCTTCATACAGGGGCTGCACCCATGGGTCTTCACAACAGATCTTCCCCCTGCTTGGCCCCCAGTGGACTATGTGGGGGGCCAGGGTGCAGGTGGCTGTTCATTTGCTGGAGCCTGGTCTGGGGTTGGGGCTAGCTGGAGGCCCTGGCACTGTGCTCGAGGTCTGCCCCAGAGGGGCTGCTGTCATTGGGGTGAGGGAGGGCTCTGAGTGTGGGTCAGGGAGGGTCGACTGCCCAGCGCCAGGAGGTGAGGGCATCTCCTCTGCTTCTCTGAATACTGAGCCTGGGGCTCAGCTGGCGGTCCTATGTGGCCACGTGCCTGCTGGCTGCTTGGAGTAGGGGCTCCCAGCTGGTCCCTAGAGTAGGAAGAAGGAGGGAAGATTTCCTGGGCAGCAGGAGCGAGCCTAATGGTAGAATGATAGAATGACAAGGCTGTACGGTGAGCCTGTGAGTGGGCAAGGGATAAGATGGAACCCTGCTGAGAGAACGAGACAGCTCTGACAGGGGCTTGGCGGGCTTGTGTATGGGACTGAGGGCTGGGGCTCACCTGTAGGGGAGGTCAGCCTTTCACAGAGAGGCTGGGGAGACCCAGAGTCCACTGGGGCTACGGAGGAGCTGACAGAGTGATAGGTGTCCCAGGGGATTCCCCGGCCAGGGGTGGTGGTGCTGTGAGCTAAGCAGGCAGGAGCTTGGGGAGTCACGTGGGTTTGGGCAACAGGGCAGGTGCTACCCATGGAGACCCACCTCTGGACAGACATGCCCGAAACAGTCCTGCAAGGCCTCAGATCTGGTGTTTGAGGGAGAGGCCATGGAGAGCAGTGTGCTTCAGAGGGTCAGGAGAGGGTAGGTCTGCACTGGCAGCTGAGGTGGGGGAGGGCCCAGGCGATGGGGCCCTATCCACAGTGTCCAGGGCAGCTGAGGGGCTGGCAGGGAGATTGCTGAGGCCCCTTGGAAGCCCTATGGGTGAGACCTCAGAACAGCAGGTGATGAGGGATGCAGGGCAGGGGCAGCAGGCTGAGGGAAGGTGCCTGGGGATGTGGGGAGGGCTTCAGGTCAGAGAAGGGAGCTCCAGGGACAGGAGAGGATAGAGGGGTGGTGTGTAGAGGAGCCTGGGCTTCCTGCCTGCAAAGGAGGGGGGATTCTTCTTGGACTATGGTCCAGGACCTCTGTGGCCAGCAGAGGGACCTAGGTGTTCCAGGTTCCCAGCCTATGGGTCCAGGGCAGACATGGGGAGGCAGTTGGAAAGAGCAGGCGGGGGAGGCAGAGGGGATCCCTTGGGGAGCTCACTGCCCCTTGCATCTCTCGTCTCCAGAGTCCCTCCTGCCTCCCCCCTTCTCCTGGCCAGTCTTCTTTGGGGGGCTGTGGACTCCCAAACCGTTGGCCCCTGCCTGGCCTATTGTCCCCTTCCATAGGCTCCTGGGGGGGCCCTGCCCTGGCCCCCTAATACAGAGACCAGATAGAGGCAGCTGGGAGCATCAGGCCAGGACTGGGCCTCTGGGCTGGGAATCTCGTGCACACAGGCTGTGGAGTCCGGTGGCCTCTTGGTGGGGTCTGAGGTGAGGAGGAAGCCGCCGCCATCTGGCTCCCCTCAGCTGCGTGAGCAGATGTTCTGCCACAGCCGGCGGCCGTCTGGACGGGAGGACAGCTGGCCTAATCTCACCCCCGTCCTTGCCACTGTGGTCCAGGACCTGACTCCAGAGCCATGGGCACTAGCATGATCCTGCCCAGGCTCTCAGGGTGGCCCCAGACTGAGGGTGGCGCCCACCACCCACCCCAGGGGCCTTGTGATATAGAGGACAATAGAAGTGTGTGGGTATTTTTTCTCCTGGAAAAGAATGCACACACACGATTCCTCCCGGGGGGCTGTGGGCCCTGAATTCGGGGAGGAGCGATGAGCTGATAAGGGGCCTGGCTTGGCTTTCCTGGCTGTAGAAAAATGACACCTGTCAGCAGGGCCGGCACTCAGCCCCCTTAATCCCAGCCTGGGGGGCACCCGGCTCCCTTTGTGTATTGTCCCAGAGGTGGGGGTGCCCCTGCAGTGCCCACCCTGGCTCAGCAGACTGCAGGAGGTTTCAGAGGAGGTGCAGTTGTCTGGGAAGTGGGTGAGGCCAGGTCCCTGCTTGAAGGTCAGCCTCTGGTGGGTGGGGAACGGGGCCACTGTCCTCATGGGGCTACCCATCCTCCTGGGTCTGCCTCAGCTGTTGCCTCTTCCAGGAAGCCAGAGCATAGCCCAGAAATATCACTCCTTACCTGTAGCTCACCTCTGGGGAAGCCAGGAGGTTCCCTTGTGGTGTCTCTTCCAAACTGCACTGGGCTAGCTCTTCCGAGGCCTGTGAGGGGGCCCCTCCGCTTCCTGGCTCTGCACCCAGGAGCCTGGTGTGGGGTCAGGCCCAGCCCCCTGCTCACCCCTGGTCCTAACCTCCACCACGCTGCACCCACACTTGCTGACTGGGCCATTACACCTTCCAGCGCACGGATGGTGGGCCAGGTGCAGCAGACACAAGACAATGGGGCCTGGATGTTGGACAGAGGCTTTGCGGGCGTTTTTGCTGTGGTGCCGTGCTGAGGGGAGAGGGCTCTGCTGGAGCTCCCAGGGTGGGAGGTGGGGGTTGAGGACCCCACTGAGCGAGGGTCGGGGAGGTGGGAGCAGATGGCTGCCCACAGTGCATAGCAGGTCTGAGCAGGCCTTTGGAGCGGGGCTTGGTAGCATGGGCTGGATGATGACCAGCCTGTTTTCCTGCAGGGACTAATCATTAATGGACATCTGTGGGCTGGTCCAGGGTCTCCAGAGGAGGGCAGCCCTACTCAGGACGGTATCAACCTGGGTGGTGTGCTGGCCATCTGGCTCTGTGACCTGCGGGCACAGCCCGCCATGCTCCCCTGCTCCTCCCAGTGAGGTTCCTGGCTGGCCTGGTGCCCCTAGCCACAGGAGGAAACCCAGCCGCCCAGCTGGCAGGCCCTGCACCTCGAGACCGGCAGCCGGACGAGGGAATGGAAAAAGGCAAGCCTCAAGCTGCGTTTGTTTTTCTTAGCGATACCTGAGGTAGACGTGGCCAGGGAAGTGGTCTGGCCCGAGAGTAGAGGCTGCCAGGGGCTCCCAGACCAGAGCACACCAGACCTGGCTCCCTCTTGGACAGAGGGAGCAGCAGTGGCTGCCTCAGGCCACCCCAGGGTGGGGTGTTGATTGAGGCTGTCCCAGTGTTCCCCATCTGTGTCTGGCATGGTGCTAGGCCCCTGGGAGGCCAGCTCCAGGAAGGAAACCAGATATCAAAGTGATGCTGGTAGTGGCGGCGGTGGTGGTGGGGTCCGGTGGCTCTCCGAGCACCTGCCCTGCATCTTGCCTGTCCTTTGTGGCAGCCCCGTCATGGGTCCACAGCCATCTCTGGGGCCTGGGGATGTGGTGACCAGGGCACAGAGGTGGCCTGGTCACTCTGGTTCCTCCATGAAGCCACTGCAGCCCGTCTTCTCCTTGCGGCAGTCAGTGAATCTGGGGGTCCCATGCAGCCTCAGCCACCTTCCTGGGGGCTTTCGGCATGCCACTGTCCAATCTGGGCTCCATCGTCCTGCTCTGGAAAGGGGGCAGTTGGCTGGTGGCCCTCAGAGTCTGGGGGTCCCACGAGTTCTGCTCGCTTCAGGGGCCTAGTGTGGATGAGGACCTTTCTGTTAGGCTTGGGGGTGCCAGGCCTGGTGGGCAGTGCTGTGGGTCCCAGTGTAGTGGAGTTTGCTGAGTCCTGTGTCTGCCAGCTGACCCCCAGGGTGGCCAGGCCTTAGCTAGGCAATCCCCTGGACAGTGATGGATCTGTGGACTGACCAAGAGCTCTTCGTGCCCTGGAATCTTCGGGCCCCATGAGGTGGAGAAGTCGGGACCTGGCAGTTCTCACAGCTGATGGAGGTGACAGCTGTCACAGACACAAGGTCTCCGCCACAGTGTGACCTGTATGCGGGGAGCTGCCCTCCCGCCCTGCTCAGCCCCATCCCTTGGCCCTCACCTCCTCCTTGGCACGGCAGGGCACCAAGTGATGGTGGAGCTCTCAGGGAGCCCCAGGCTCTGGTGGCGTCTATGCCCACCCCACACCCGCCTGCTTGGGTGGGAGGCTGCAGGCCACGGGAGGATGGAGGGTTAATCTCAGAACCAGTTCTCAGCACTGGAATTTGTTTTGAATTTGATTCACACAGAAATTAAACGCCGTCTGGTGGGGCTGAGGTTTCCTTGGCAGGGCGCTGTGGCTTCTGGAACTCCGGCCTCTTCTCCTTCCGCCCAGCCCAGGGTCTCAGCTCCCCATGCCCGGGAAGCTGGGTTTGCGGGCAGGGCGGCCCTTGTGGTGGCTGGGCCTGTAGGCAGGAGAAAGGGCAATCGAAATCTGTTCCCCTACCCCAACTGTGAGTGAGAAGGGGTGAGGTGTTCTAGGGGCTGAGTGATGTGGGACAAGGATGGCTCCAGTACCAGTGTAGGCCAAACCTGCACCCACCCTCTTCCGACAATGCCCGTCCCGCTACCTGGCTGTCCTTGGGGCAGATGTGAGGATGTGTGACTGGCTGGGTGCTCAGAGGGGCTGCGCTAGTAGTCTCCAAGCAGTCAGGCATGACAGCCTCAGGCCTGGTCCACAGAGGGGGTTGGGTATCCCCAGACTTGGCTCTGTCTGTCCTAGGTTCTTTCCTGCTGCCCCAGGGCTGGAGTGTGCTCTCTGCAGAGCTCGTCAGGGGGGTGAGCCCTCAGCAACGTGGGACCTGATCCAGGATGATCTGGTCTCAAGATCCTTACCTTGATTACTTCTGCAAAGAGCCTTATTCCAAAGAAGGCACATTCTGAGGTTCCAGGTGGCTGTGAATTTTGGGGACCTTTATCCTGCGCTTCAGATTATTCCTGCAAACAGTTTCTCAAATACGGCGACCAGCATATGGTCAGAGATAGCTTGGTGTGCAGGGAAATGCAGCCAAAGGACTTGCAGAAATGATGGCAGCAGACCAGTAAACAGAGCATCCCACACTGAATAAAACAACTCTCACTGTGCTTGCAGGAGCAAGATAAGCTTGAGATATCTGTAAGGAATGAGAAGCCACAAAAACTGACCCAGCAAGTTTGGAAAAACCAAATAGAACTGGGAAAAATTTTAAGTAGTAGACTGATTTGAAAGCAGATGATAAACAGTTGAAGAGAATTAGCAAACTGTAAGATGGGTCAAGAGAAATTACACAGAGTGTGGCATGGGAAGGCAGATACACAGAAAGCAGAGAGGGTGAGAAACCTGGGGACACAGTGAGGAGGTCCCACATGCTCCACCAGAGGCCCAGAGGTAGAAGAGAAGAGGAACTGATGGGGTGATACATGGAGAGAATGGCTGAGAGTTTTTCTGAAACTGGTCAGAACAATTAAGAAGATTCAAGAGGCCCAGTGTCTTTCTAAGCAGAAAAAAAAAAAAAAAAAGTTCATGCCAGAACATGGCAGATTGCAACTGCAAAACACCAAAGCAATCCCAAAAAACAAAATACAGATTACCTTCCAAGGATTGTCAGGCTGACAGCTACGTTCAGAACTGAGAGCAAAGCCAGGAGGTGGTGGGACCATCCCCTTGGTGCATGAAAAGAAAATAACTGCCAGCCAAGAACTCTATGCTCGGTGAAGATTACTGTAAAATGAGGGTGAAATAAAGACATTTTCAGACAAATTGAGAGTTGCTCTGAAGGAAATGTTGACGCCGCAGCTTAGGCATGGGAAATGGCCCTGCTGTGTTCCAGACACAAAGAGGAGTGAACGGCAAGGAGAAGGTCACAGGGAGGGAGGGGATAAGGGAGCACTGAAGAACTTCCTGTTGGGTCCTAAATGTAGAACTAAAATACACAACAGCATATAATTCCAGGGGGTCAGCAAGGTTGTGTTCTCAGGCCTCATATTACTGAGAAGGGGGTGGTATTGACCAACATTGAACATGGGTAACTTATAGACTCATGTTGTAATTTTGAGGGTAACCATGAAAATAATGGAAATATATGACTTCAAATTAACAAAAGGAAAAGGAGAATAATGAAAATAACCCAAAAGAAGGCAGGAGAGGAGAAAAGAAAAAGAAGAGGCATGGCCAGCAGAAAGGATAAACTGAGACCCCAGGGCCCCAGTGGATGAAATGTTCCAGGCTGAGGTGATTGGGGTTGTGGTCACGTCCTGAGTCTAATTATAGGCTCTGGGTGAGAGACACACGATGTAAGGATAGAGAATGTAAGAGAATGGAGAGAGAACACACCAGCTCAATGGGCCATAAGGTAAAGAGGGAAATGAGAGTAGAGAGAGACTCGGACTCAGCACAGTGACCTGAGCTGTGACTGTTTTAGTCAGTGACCTGGGGCTGTATCAGGCTCAGTCTGGTGCCCTGAGGCTGCAGTTTCGGAGAGACTGAAGCAGCCACAGTGGTAGCTTAAATGCATATTTCAGAAGTGGAGAGACACTTGAAAGCACTCAGCAAGTGTCCATCGCAAAAGTGAGGAAGAGAAGTAAGGTAAACCGAAAGAAAGTAGAAGTAGTGCAGAAATCAACAAAAAAAACGTGCATTAGAGATGAACAGATCCCTCTCTGGGAAGGTCTTAGAAACACCTGAGGAGACTAACCCAGTGAAGAGGAGGCTCAGAGTGCTAGTGTCCAGCTACGGGGAACATCATCACAGATTCTGCAAACAAAAACAAGGGAATGTAATGAACAGTTCCATGCTGATAAATCTGCAAGTTCAGAGGAAATGGAGAAAACCAAAAAAGTAACAGAAACAGATTCAAGATATAGAAATATTGACTAACACTACAGTAAGCAAAGAAATTGGGTCATTGGGAATGTAAAGTGGTATAGTCACTGTGGCAAACAATCTGACAGTTCCTCAAACAATTAAATGTGGAATTCCTCTATGACCTAGCAGTTCCACTCCTGGGTATATACCCATGAGAAATGAAAACATATGTTCACAAAAATATGTGTACATGAGTGGTCATAGTGGCATTATGAACAATAGCTGAAGAGTGAACAACTCGGACTTCCCTGGCAGCCCAGTGGTTAAGACTCTGCGCTCCCAATGCCAAGGGTACGGGTTCCATCCCTGGTCAGAGAACTAAGATCCCTCATGCCGCAGGACGCGGCCAAAAAATAAATTAAATAAATAAAAAGATTGAACAGCTCAAACGTCCATCACCTGAGGAGTAGAAAAATAGAATGTGGTATATCCATACAGTGGGATATTATTACATGCTACCACATGGAGGGACCTTGAAAACATTGTGCTAAGTGAAAGAAGCCAGTCAGAAAAGGCCACACGTTGTTTGATTCCTTTTATAGGAAATGTCCAGATCAGGCAGACCCCCAGAGGCAGAAGGTAGATTAGTGGTTGCCAGGAGTTGGGGGAGGGGAATAGGGAGGTAATAGCTAAAGAGTATGCTATGTAGTTTCTTTTTGAAGTGATGAAAATATCCTAAAATTGACTGTGGTGGTGTTTGCACATATCTGCAAATATACTACAAAATGCTGAATTACATACTTTAAATGGGCAAATTTTATGGTAAGTGAATTATATCTTAATATATAAAGGTGTTCTAAAAGAAAAGAAAAAGAAATTGGACCAGAAAGGAAATGTTTCCACCAAGAAAAGGTCAGCCTGCATGGCTTCATGGCAAGTTCCACCAAACAGTCAAGAAGACACGATTCTAATCTGACACAACTCTTCTAGGAAATTTAAAAAAACAAAACAAAACAAAAAACTCCTGCTAAGGCACTGAAACTCAGCAGGAAGAGCATGGGAGAAGAAAATTACAAGCACGGATGCAAACATCCTAGACAAAACATCATCAAGTTACATCAGCAAAACAGAGAAAGGATAAAACCCATCGTGGCCAACTGGGTTTATTCCAGGAATGCTTAATGTCTAACATTAGAAAAATCAATTAGTGAAATTCCTCAATTTAGCAGATTAAAGGAGAAAAATCACACATCAAAAGATGCAGGGATGACATTTGATAAAGTTCAACATCCATTTGTGATTTTAAAAACATTCATAGCAAACTAAAAGCAGAAGGGAACTTCTTTAACTTGATACAGGGTGTCCAGAAAAACACACAGCAAACCTCATGCTTGACGGTGAAATGGCAAAAGCTTCCCTTTTAAGACCAAGAGTCAGACAGGGATGCCTGTCGTCACCGTTGTCTAAATCTGGGTGATGCCAATTGTCTTAACAGACCCTCAAGCATGATGGGAGTCATTTCTCTCGTGTAGCAATCACGTTCTGGCTCTGTGAGTGCATTGACTCCTGGTCTCTGGCCTTGTAGTGCCAGTCTTTAGGGCGCCCTTGCGTCTGGAGGGGTGGGTCTGGGTAGCAGAGATGAGCAAGGATGAGGGTCCCCACTTTCTGGTGGTGGTGCCCACAGTTCTCTCCTTCACTTCATGGCCACACATGCTGGCAAGGGCACTGGACAGCTCTGTGCTGACTGGTGGCTGTGGAGCTGGGGGTCAGGAGGCTGGGTCCCAGAGGGTAGCTGGCAGATTCTGCACGATTATGCTGATGGCCCTAGCCAGTGTAGCAAGGCAGGAAGAACCGCATAGTAAGAAAATAGACTGGTGTCTCTGCAGACTGCATGATTGTACACAGAGCATCTGAAAATCATCAGAGATGAATTACAACACATAGCAAGGTCACCAAATACTAAATCAGCATAGGGTCAGTTGGACTTTTGTAGGTCAGCAACAGAGGGAAGACTGACTTTATAAAGTTATTTTATTTTTATACACTATCACTCTGGAACACAGACTGACTCTAATACAGGCCAGCCCTGTGGGAGGCTGTAAGACTTCAGACTTCAGTGGGGGAACGTGTAAGACTTCAGAGAGAGGCAGGAAGGAATCCTGAGTAAATGGAGAGAGATGCTGTTCTCACCAATGGAGAGATTCAAAATTGCACACACAGGGGACTTCCCTGGTGGTGCAGTGGTTAAGCATCTGCCTGCCAATGCAGGGGTCACGGGTTCGATCCCTGGTCCGGGAAGATCCCACATGCTGCAGAGCAACTAAGCCTGTGCACCACAACTACTGACCCCACGCGCCTAGAGCCCGTGCTCTGCAACAAGAGAAGCCATCACAATGAGAAGCCCGTGCACTGCAACAAAGAGTAGCCCCGCTCGCCACAACTAGAGAAAGCCCGCACACTGCAAAGAAGACCCAATGCAGCCAAAAATATATAAATAAATTTATTTTAAAAAATTGCACAGAGCAGTCATGACCACCCCAGCAAACCCTGTCACGTGTGTGCAAATGCAGAGCCACCGTGTGCCCTTGGAATCTGTTGGAAGGAGCTCCTGACGGAATCCCAGTAAAACGTCAGGAGCTCGGGACACTAGCCCAGGGTGGAGCCTGGAAATGAGCCACATGTGAGGCTGCTGTGACATCACAGAGCAGCGAGGAGATGGAACCTTTGGGATCCTGAGGGAGGGATGCTGGCCCCACCATACTTCATGGGCAGATGTTGGTGTCAGCTGGATGGAGAGCTGGATGTGCACAGCAAGATGGGGAAGCTTTTGGAGGATGTTTAGGAGATTGTTTATGACATTAGTGGTGGCAGTTGAGAGTGCCTGGGCACAAGGCTGTTTCTTGAGCTGGGTGAGAGCTGTGTTTCCCAGTTGTGCTGCTCACTTCCATGTGTGTATTATATCTTTTGAAGATACCTGAGTGTTGTAAAGTGCCAGACCAACACTTAGGTCTCGTTTCTTCCCAGGAAATGGGTCCAGCGCTGGGGAGAGGGCAGCCAGGTGGAGCAAGGGCAGCCAACCTGGACTCAAGTCCTCCATGGGCAGGCTTATGTGCCCATTGACCCGCCTGTCTCAGACCAGATGCCCACAGAGAGGGAGGGGCAGCTGTGTGAGCACAGTGGCAGGTGCACTGGTGTGGGCAGTGGGCGGTTGGAGGGTCTGTGCTGTGCCGGGTGGCCTGGGCGCTTTCTGGGCTGGAAGGCGCAGCCCCTGGAGATAGGCTGTGTGGGCAGAGGCTCATTGCTCCAGGCTGGCATACAGGGCTGAGAGCCTGTGAGGGACTTCTCCATGCCACTGGCTGTATGTTGAACTTTGTCATTTTGAATGGGCCACATGTACATGGGACAACGTGTGAGTGGCTCACACGCCATAAGGGAGAAGAACGTGTTTCCTCTGCCCCAGGCTGCCTTTATCCTGGGTTGCCCCGTGCACCCACAGGTGTGCATGCAGGTACTCTGCAGAGGTAGGCCTGTGCCTTGCACTGAGTGTACACAGCAGGTGGGCTGCGGCTTTTCTGAGGCCTGCTGAATACTGGAGTGGATGGAGCCCATTTATTCAGCCAATCTCCAGTCTTTTTGAATACCAAACAGTGCTTCCAGTGTTTTTGCATGACAGCGTTGCATTGGGTAACATGTGAGTGACATACGCTTGTACGTTGTTTCTTGCTGACATTAAATTTTTTTTTTTTGCTTATATGTTTTAAGATAACGTATCTGTAGTCTGTATTTCTAGAAAGAGAATTGGTGGGTGAATTTTTATAGATATGTCAGTCCAGAATTCCAGCCAAGGAGGAACACCTCCTTCCCTGTGTCCTTGACAATAATCCTATCAGACATTGATTTGTACTCCTCTGATGAATGAAAAATAACCTATCAATATAGTTTTGTTTTTTTTGTTTTTGCTGTATGCAGGCCCCTCACTGTTGTGGCCTCTCCCGTTGCGGAGCACAGGCTCCGGACGCGCAGGCTTAGCAGCCATGGCTCACGGGCCCAGCCGCTCCGCGGCATGTGGGGTCTTCCCGGACCGGGGCACGAACCCGTGTCCTCTGCATCGGCAGGCGGACTCTCAACCACTGCGCCACCAGGGAAGCCCTCAATATAGTTTTATCTTGCATTTTTTTGAGTGAAATGCAAATAAGTTTTTAACAGCCAGCTATATTCTCTTCCCTTGAACTGTATGTTCATATCCTGTATCCAATTAACAGTTGATTCCTTTGTTATTGATCTAGAGGAAAAGATACGCCTGTGTCCACATATGTACATGCAACACATGCGCATGTGCCCACACACAAGCAAAGAAACTTGGTCCTTGGCCTGGGATCTGAATTGCAGCATTTCCTCTGTTGGTCTTGGGGTTCTATGCTACTTTTTGCTGTGCAGAGATTCTTGTACATTTCGATAGTCTAATTTATTAAATTTTAAAGGCATTTTGGATTCTGAGTCCCTCTGACAAAAGCCTCCCTGATTCTAAGAATGTTTTATGAACCTCTCATCTTTCCTCCAGCACTTCTGTGGGTTCCTCGTTGTGTTGTCGTTTCTGCCTCTTGTCCCTGGGACCTTCTCCACTGAGCCCGGACCCACCTGACGGCCACCCTCTTCCCTGTACCCCATGCATTGTCTCACCCCTGCACCTCCGTGAGGGTTTGTCCTCTGTTGCTGCACTCCGGGCCATAAGTTCACAGGCTGGCTGCACTGAGTCCACACTGACTGTTAAGGGGGCCTGGGCAGGGGCCAGCTGGGCCCCCGTAAAAGGGAGGTGGGGACGTGCCACCTTGGGATGAGGGACGCCGGGGGGTAGAGCAGTGCTGCCCCCTTGGGTTTCAGCCTCATGCCTACCATGGGAGCTGGGTGATGGCTCAGGGGAAAGGCCTGGCCCGGGGCCTCAGGCCTCAGCCATGTGGCCACACGATTTTCAGATGGCCATTCCTGGACTTGAGCTGACCCTTCCACAACATCCTTCTGCCCAGAACAGATGTAGACCCCACCTGGCCTCAGGAGAGTGTCAGCTTGCCTGTGGCTGTGTTTATGGAGCTGCCTCTGATACCCTGGTGGACATGCTGAGGCCAGGTGGGAGTGAAACTACCTATAGCTATGTAGACTGGCCCTGGGTGTGGGGGACCCCTGAGTTAGCTCCTCATGTGCAGTGTGGACACAGGCTGGCACCAGGTGGGGGGGGCCCTGTCCTCAGTGCCCATGTGCAGAATTTGGACACAGGCACCCCCAATGCCTCCTGGAAGACTGGAAGGCAGCATCACCTGCCATTTGTCTCCCTCTCCTCGTCCGTTTCCAGCCTGGCCCCAGGTCCCCCCAGGATGGCCTTACAGTAGGGGTCTTCTTGGATGCCGGAATGTTTTGGCAGCGGTGGGAGCTTGGTTAATCTGAATCCTGCCTGGGGGATGTGCTGGTTGGAGGCTACAGTGCTTTAGCCATGTGGCACGCAGTTCTGGGCACAGCTGTTGACATTCCTGTCTGGGGACAAGTCTCCACTGTGTGAGCTGTCTTTGTGTGAGGAGTATGGCTCTTCCAGCCTCCAGCCCAGGGTCCTCGGGCCCCTGCCTGCTCACCCTGCCCCAGCGCAGCAGCTGTCCTCAGGCAGGGGCCTGGAAGTCCACAAAACTGCCCCCTGACGTCAGCCTCTGCCACATCCCCATGTCCTTAGGCATGAAGTCCTAATGCTAGATAAGGGGTGCAGGTAACTGGGGCTGCCGTGTGCTGCTACCCCTCCAGTGCATCGTCCCAGCTCCAAGCTCATGTGTCTTCTCCCCGAAGGTCTTACTGCCTCTGCATCCCCACTGCTCAGTGGCCCACAAAGGATCTGTCCGTGTCTCAGGGACCTTTGGAGCTTCTCCTCTAGCCAGCACCCATGCTGACCTCCCACCGCACACCCAGGGGCCTCCTGATTCAGAGTGTTGCTTATGGAGAGGGACACGGGTCTTTCAGCAACGTCTGCACAGACTTGAGCTGGCAGGGATGCCTCTGTGGGCTCTGCTCACCCACACCCTTGGTCTCAGGGTTGGGAGCAGTTGCCACCTCTGCTCTCCCACAGCTCACCGGTACACTAGCTCTGAGCACTGTGGAGAGCAGGGCCAAGGCCTGGGGTGGGTCTTCTCAGGGCGCCCACCATGGCCTCACTCATGCGGCACCTAAGTGTGCAGAGGTGGGGGGTAGTGGTCCTTTCTGCTCTGTACCCCTAGGCCTGACCAGTCAGCTCTGGTGTTCTGGTAGCCTCCTTGCCCAATGCTGCCTGGGCCTCCTGTCAGCCTGGTTCCCGAGCCTCAGCACCCTGCTTTGCTGTTCTCAGGGAGCTGATCAGCGAGGGTGAGCCAGGGGCAACTCCTTCAGGGACCGGGGTCCAGAGGCCTCAGGGTAGGGCTGATTCTGCTTTGCACGGGCCCCACCCTTACCAGGGTGGATATGCAGCGACTCCCCTCTCCACTAGGCAGGGCAGGGCATGCTGGGGTGTGTGTGCATGCAGCTACAAAATGTGGTACCCCAGGTTGTTCCCATGGGAACCTCAACCTGCAGCATTACTGCTGGAGTCTGTTAGAGGGTAGGGTTCTAGAAGGCCCTGCCCACATCCCTTCCCCTGCAGAAAGCTGCAGCTCTCCTTGTCAGCCCAGTGGCCACCGTACCCCTGAGGGGGCTTTGGAAGGTCAGCAAGAAATGGGATGGGGCACGGTGTGGGGCTCCAGTATCTGTGAACTCCTGATACCCTTGGTTCCTGGGGTTGGCTGAGGTGAGAGGTGGGGGCTGGGGCTTGTTTCTAAAGATGCTCTAGTGGTGGGCTCTGAGCCCCATTCACGTCCAGGTGGGCACCTCTCCCTCCTGAGGGCTGAAGGTCTGGGTGGGGCTGGGCTTGGACGTTCCTGGAGCCCAGATGTGCAGTTGTCTGTCTGGGGACACTGAGGCCCATGGTTCTGAGCACAGAGCAGGCAGAAGGCCAGAGCCAGTCAGTCCCTGGATGGAGCAGCTGGTAAGGAGTTAGGGCAGGCAGGCCAGACAGAGGAAGACGGACACAGGCCAGGGCCTTGGCTCAGCCAAGAGAAGGGGTGGAGTTGCACAAGAACCAGGAGCCCACTTCCTGGGTGGCACCTGGGTCCTGGGCTGGGAGGCCCCTTCTGGTGCACATATTCCAGGAGACCCCATTGGAACCATGGGGGCCCTCTGCACAGGCTGCAGGACAGGGAGTGAGCCAGGGCCATCCTCAAGGGACCACAGGGCCGTGGGGGGCACCCCAGCTGGGGATGGCAGAGTGTGGGAGTCCTAGAGCAAGCTGGGTAAGCAGACATGGGAGTGGGTCGGGGAGGCTACGGTAGATGTACATCTCATGTGGCCTGAGGCAACTGTGTCCGCTCCCTGCCTTGGTTGTATGCCCTTGGCCAATACCCTGGGCTGGGCAGTCTTCCCAGGTGTGTGTGTATGAGTTTCTAGCTGTGTGTTCCTTCCCCTGTCATCAGACCTGGGCAGTGAGGCTGGTGTCAGCTGGGGTGTGACTCCCTGAAGGGACTTGTTGGGGAGTAGTCAGCATCCATGTGGGTACCTGAGTTATGCTCACTGGGCAGCCAGTGTGAGAACCCAGGGCGTGCAGGGGGCCAGGCAGGGGTCCACAAGCAGTTGGCAGGGCAGGGCATGAGTGGATATGGGGGCAAGCGGGTGTAGAGAGGATGCCTGGTGGGCAAGGGTCCCACGGCCTTCTCACCACCCCTCCCCTGCCAGGTTCTCTGTGGCCTTTCTGTACCTGTCCCTGGGCCTGCTGCCCCTTCTGTCCCCCAGGTGGGCCCACTGGGGCTCTTATCCAGTTGCCACCATGCTTTCCAGCCGAGCAGGTTCTTCTGCTGCCCCAGCGTCTGCAGCCCTCGCCCAGCGCCCACCTTCTGCCTCTGGGGCAGGGCTCACTCTGGCCTCTCTGTGCCCAGGCTGACGGGCAGTGAGCCCCTGACCATCCTCCCGCTGACCCTGGAGCCAGAAGCAGCTGCCCAGGCACACTACAAGGCCTGCGACCGGCTGAAGCTGGAGCGCAAGCAGCGGCGCATGTGCCGCCGGGACCCCGGTGTGGCTGAGACGCTGGTGGAAGCGGTCAGCATGAGTGCTCTCGAGTGCCAGTACCAGTTCCGGTTTGAGCGCTGGAACTGTACGTTGGAGGGTCGCTACCGGGCCAGTCTGCTCAAGCGAGGTGAGTGTGCTGGGACAGTGGGCCGGAGCAGGGAGGCAGGACCTCCTAGCCCTGGTGTGCGCCCCTAGTGCATCACCTCAGCTGAGTTCCAGGTGACTGGGCGGTGGGTGGGATCTGACTCCCCTGATCCCCCCCTTCCCCTTCCTCCTGCCCTCTCCCCCATGCCCGGTCCCTTCTCACACCTGCATGGAACAGTTGCTGGTGGCACAAGGCACATGTGGTCAGCTGTGACAAGGCCTGAGGCAGCTCTGATGGCTCTTGCCACATGGCAGTGGCTGAGGCCCAGTGCCTGGGCACAGGAGCAGGGGTCCAGCTGGTGCCCCAGCCCAGAGCACGGAGCCTCCTCTCTTGTGTCTCCTTCTGCATGAGGGTGCCAAGGGGGACTCTCATCTGAGTCTCTCAACAGCGTTGTTTTAAAAACTAGGGGACACGGGGGAAGGGTAAGCTGGGACGAAGTGAGAGAGTGGCCTGGACATATATACACTACTAAATGTAAAATAGATAGCTAGTGGGAAGCAGCTGCATAGCACAGGGCGATCAGCTAGGTGGTTTGTGACCACCTAGAGGGGTGGGATAGAGAGGGTGGGAGGGAGGGAGATGCAAGGGGGAGGAGATATGGGGATATATGTATATGTATAGCTGATTCACTTTGTTATAAAGCAGAAACTGACACACCATTGTAAAGCAATTATACTCCAATAAAGATGTTAAAAAAAAAAAAAAAAACTAGGGACCTGGGGCCCAGGGCATGGCAAGGCTCACAGAGGGCCCTGGCCAGTCTAGTAGGTTGGAGACCCAGATGGATAGGGTCTCCGATTGCTGGGCACACCTGTGGCCCAGTACACTCTGGGTTCTCTCCTGCCCCTGACCAGTCCTATGTCTGGGGCACAAGGGAGCACCTCCTGTCCCCAGGTGCACATGGCAGCCCAGGCAGGTATGCCCCTCCCTGCATGGAACACACCAGGAAGGATCCTTCCCGCAGACCCTGCTCTGTATGGAATGTGTGCCTGGGGATGCCATGACTTGGCTGCACCTGAGTGAGACGGGGGCCGCTGTGGCCTGCTGACCTGCCTCTGCCCCCACCACCCCAGGCTTCAAGGAGACAGCCTTCCTTTACGCCATCTCCTCTGCTGGCCTGACGCATGCACTGGCCAAGGCGTGCAGTGCAGGCCGCATGGAGCGCTGCACTTGTGATGAGGCCCCTGACTTGGAGAACCGAGAGGCCTGGCAGTGGGGTGGCTGCGGGGACAATCTCAAGTACAGCAGCAAGTTCGTCAAGGAGTTCCTGGGTCGGCGGTCTAGCAAGGATCTGCGAGCCCGTGTGGATTTCCACAACAACCTCGTGGGTGTGAAGGCAAGCGGGGTGGGGTGTGGAGTGGGAAACGGTGCAGGGGAGGGGGGTGCACAGGGCAGGGCATGGGGTGGGTGTGGGGTTGCAGGTGGCATGAGTTGGGGAGCAGGGCGGGAAAGTGCAGAGGGGTGGGCAGGGTGCATATGTGTTTAAGGGCTGGGGTGCAGGGGCTGAGGGAGGGGCATTGGTGGTGGAGAGGGCTGGGAGGAGGTGAAGTCGGCTTCCTCTGGGGCTCTGTTCCAGCCACTGGTGACAGCCAGGGCCTCCAGTCCTTCTGCTTATAAGGCTCATTACTTACCGGATGGGCAGGGATACTAGTTGTCATGGTGGGGAACTCCATGGAGGGGTGCCCCGTGGTCTCCCGTGGTTGGGTGGAACCAGAAGGCCTACTTGCTGCTGGCTGGTGAACAGGCAGGTGGGTCCTGGCTGGTCAAGGCCACAGGGAGGGTCTCCCTGCTGGGCACCATCTAACCACGAAGACAGTGGACTGGTCCCTACCTGCCAGGGCTGAGGGGTGGGTGGTCCTGTCACCAGGGACCTAGGTGGACAGCAAACGGGTAAGTGTGTGGTCCAGGGGTCCCGGGGAAAAGCTGGGGGTGTGGCTGGCTCAAGCTGGGGAGGCGGCTGCTACCTCAGGGACCCTGTCTGTGGCCAGGACTGTTCCGAGGAAACTTGAAACAAAAGACTCAAGGTGAAAAGGACTGTTTCAGCTCTCTTGCTGGGCCCTTCTGGGAGCTGCTGGCTGCAGGCATGGCTGGACCTGGGGGAACCTGGCTCCGCACACTCTCTACCCACCCGCCAGCCCCTTGGCTCCATGCCACTGGAGGAGGCATCGGGTCCCGCCACCTTCACTGTGGACAGAACACCCCACCCTCTTAGTCCCTGCACAACCTGGCCAGTCAAACGCCTCCCAAGGCTCAGCCTGAGCTGTGGGATAGTCAGGGACTGGGAGGGGGATCTGCGTGCTTGCTGGGCAGCCCTTGGGATATGGAGCCCCAGCCTGGGGGCTGGAGAGGGGCGTGAGGTAATTAATGCCAGCCTCACTCTGAGCCCCTCTTTATTGAGAAGCCAGAGTTCTGAGGTGTGGGCTTATTAAAGAATCAATTTCCCCCTATTCCACAGGAGCTCTGCCTCTCCTTCCACCCTCTGGGGAGGGGTGCAGGCTGATTAAATCCCCCATGGGAGGCCCTTTCTTTTCCTCTGCACTCGCCCTTTTGTAAGCTATTAATGAAAAGTCAGAATATGAAAGTGCTCCATTAGCTCCACTGGTCCTGGGTAAGCCTCGTTTTAATTAAATTTGTCCGGGTTTCTCAGCAAAGTATCATTAAATGTGACTCTTCTGTTGCCTGGCTGGAGGGCAGCTATGTTTCTTAATCCCCCTTGAGCCGACTCTCCCTGGGGGCAGTGTGGGAGCTCAGGCCTGGCTTGGGGCCCACTGGGAGAGGGACCTCCCCTTCCCCTGCCGTTCTTCTTCCCTGTGTCCCTCTAGGGACCCCAGTGTGGAAAGTCAGGCAGGAGGCCCCGTGGGACAGCTGGGCTGACTCCACGGCTTTGCAAGTTGGACCCAAGTCCTGGGAGGGGAAGGGCCCAGCCTGGGTCTTAGGCAGCTTCCCAGATCCCAAGCGGAGTGTTGGTGCTGGGCCATGCCTGCTCCTGCCTGCATGTGTGCGGTGGGTGCAGCCCCCTCCCATCTGGACCTCTCTGGAGGCTTTCTCCCACTTTCCAAGTAGCAGGGTGGGGGGTGGTGCCTGCACAGGCAGTAGCATCTGATCCCTGTGTTCAGGCAGGGGCATGGCCAGTTCTGTCCACTAGGCAAGCTAACTTGCTTGTCCTTACTTTTTCAAGGAGCAGACTGCTGAGGACAGACTGTGTGGTCCTGGGGGGTGCTGACAGGGGGGCTAGTGGGGAGGTGTGCCCTGCCTTGCAGAGGGCAGCCTGGGACGCAGGGATGGGAAGGGAGGACCATGATGGTGCAGGAGGTGGGTTCAGGGTGCTGCAGTGGCCACTCTGAAGGTGTGGTGCTGGCTATGGGGTTTCTGTCCGGGTGGTTCATGGCTTGGAGAGGGAGGGACATGTGTGGGTACCAGGGAGCCTGGGTAGTGAGCAGTGGTGACCCCCTTTGCCTGGGCCTGGGTCTGGGGGGCCATGAGGTCTGGCCCTGGGGTGAATGGCAGTTCCAGCCCCTCTGAGGGTTGTCCTTGGGGACTGGTCTCCAGTCTGCTCAGAGTGGCCCTTATGCCCACCTCCCTCCCAGGTGATCAAGGCTGGGGTGGAGACCACATGCAAGTGCCACGGCGTGTCAGGCTCGTGCACCGTGCGGACGTGCTGGCGGCAGCTGGCGCCTTTCCATGAGGTGGGCAAGCGCCTGAAGCACAAGTACGAGACAGCGCTCAAGGTGGGCAGCACCACCAATGAGGCCACCGGCGAGGCCGGCGCCATCTCACCACCGCGGGGCCGGGCCACAGGGACGGGTGGTGGCGACCCACTGCCCCGCACACCGGAGCTAGTGCACCTGGACGACTCACCCAGCTTCTGCTTGGCCGGCCGCTTCTCCCCAGGCACTGCCGGCCGCAGGTGCCACCGTGAGAAGAACTGCGAGAGTATCTGCTGCGGGCGTGGTCACAACACACAGAGTCGGGTGGTGACCCGGCCTTGCCAGTGCCAGGTGCGCTGGTGCTGCTATGTGGAGTGCAGGCAGTGCACCCAGCGCGAGGAAGTCTACACCTGCAAGGGCTGAGCCCCTGTGCCTGGCCAGGCTGCTGCAGGGGTGCAGGCAGTGTGTGCAATGTGAGGGGTGTACACCTGCAGGGGCTGAGCCCCTGGGCCTGGCCAGGCTGTTGCAGGGGTACAGGTGGTGTGTGCCATGTGAGGGGTCTAGACCTGCAGGGGCTGAGTCCTTGACCCGGGCGCCCCCAGTATACTTGGTTACAAGGCAGGGGCAGAGGCCAGGGAGTTGGCTTTGTTGGCCATCTCTGCCCTTTTATCTCCCCATCTCAAAGGCCCAGTCTGACCTCTGCATCCCCTGTTTGTCCCTCCCCATGACTTGAGAGCTTTGCACAGATGCTTTCCAAGCTGTGTCCCCCCGAGTCACCAGGTGCCCCTCCTGCGCTGGGTGCCCTATGAGGAGCAGCGGGCACACCTTCATGACCACATGGCCTCTGTGTGAGCTGCCTGTGGCCTGTCCTGCACCAGCACTGGCTTAGAGTCAAACCACTAGGGTAGAGAGCAGATGCCTGGCTGCCCAGGTGCGGGGGTTCTACTGCCGGCCCCCTCTGACATCGAGTACTTCTCTTTGGAGTGATATCAGTGACTTTTAAGTTATTTTTATTTAACTAATATATAATTATTATTTTCTCCATCCCTGCAGTCTCCCAGGCTGTGGCTTCTCCCCCTCTCAGCAGAGCCTGGCCTGGAGGGGCCCCTTTCTCCCTCCCCTCCACGCCCCCTCCTAAACTGTTCGCCTGATCTGCTTTGTCGTTTGAAACCACTAAATCCAGAGAGACATGCTGTCGTTGTTTTTGAAGAAGTAAAGCAGGCTGTGTCTGGCCACCACCCTCAGGGTTTCTGGAAGCCAGGTCCCATGGTCCAGGTCGGCTACCCATAGCAAGGCTGACCTGGGAAGTGGACAGGCCCTGCTCTGCACCCTGCAGGCACATGGCTCCACACTCTAGCCTCCTCAATGCAGATTCTGGGGCTAGGGGTGGCAGAAGGTGGCCTGTTCTCCCCCAGAGGTGGGCATGGGCAGAGGGGCAGGGCCAGCCCCTTGGAGGTTCATTTCATGAGGAAGGCACATCTTGCTCTCTGTCACTGTGGGGGAGGCAGGGTGGGGACAGACATGGGTGGAGAGAGTCTAGGTTAGGATGTGGCAGATGGAAGGCTGTTCTCCTTGGCCATGCTGTTGATTTTGCAGGGAAGGGAAAAGGATGGCCAGCACTGACCTGATTTGGTTTGAGGGTGTGTGCACACATGTGTGCATGTGTGTATGCATGCATGAGCGTGTGGTGTGTGTACATGAGCATGTTTGTGTGCATGCATGAGTGTACATGTGTGTGAGTATGTGATGTGTGTATGCATAAGTGCATGTGCGTGCTTGTGTGTGAGCACGTGTATGTATCTGCATGTGTGTGTTCACGCATGAGAATGCGAGCACATCTGTGCATGTACGTACACGGATGCATGTGTATGTGTGGCCATGTGCACATGTTTGTGCGTGTGTGGTGCCTGTGCTTTGTGTGTGCACGTGTGAGCATACATGTGTGCGTGCACGCATGTGCGTACGCGTGTCTGCATATGTGTGATCATGCACACTGTGTTGGGTTGTGGTCAGTGGTTGGTTGGGGTGTGGCCTCTGCCCTGTGCCCTTCCTAGGTGTGGAGCTCTACTTCCCATGTTGGTGGGGCCTCCAGCCCTGGGCCCATCCTGCTCAGCTCTATGACTGTGCTCTGAGGGTGTGCGCTGGGGTTTGGGCAAGCACAGAGCTGGGTGGCAGCGTGGACACGGGAACTACTGAGTGAAGGGATTCCTCGGAGTCCAGGGGGCGCTTCAGGAACCCTGGGGACTGTGTTTTTAAAAGAAAACCTATTTATGTGGATCTCTTTGTCCCTGTTTTATAGTGTAAATAGTAAAGTTTATTCTCCTGTGGTTCAGAGAACATCCCCATGAATAAGTGCATGCTGACAGAGTGGTGCAGCCAAGGCATGTCCCCTGGGAGGGGACAGTGGATGATGTGGGTCCGCCCCTCAGTCTCCTTCACGCCTGGCTGGAGAGGGTGAGGATAGGCTGGGGTGCATCCCAGTTGTCCCCAAGCGTTCCCACCTGCTGGGGCCTGGAGCAGGCAGACCTGGCCATGCTTCTATGACAAGACTGTAGCTCGGTCACTACTGGGTCTGGAAAGGCGGCAAGTCAGAGGAAGGATTTTTTTTTAATCAAATACCACATTTAGCTCTATGTCATAAATATTAAGAAAAGTATTTTTTTAAACAAGGCAGATTGAAAACGTCTGCTGGCTGGTTTGTTTATACATAAATATATATCAGAATGTCTTGCTAAGCAAAGAAACAACTCCCGCTGACGGAGCCTCTCATGAACATGCTTCTCTCTGTGCAGCCGAGGATCTCTAAAAGAAAACATGTTCTGTAGCGGGGTCCAGATCCCCCGACCCCCCCAGGGCCACAGGGGCAGAGCCATGCTGAGGGCCAGGCGGGTCCCGGCCACCTGCTCTCTTCTCAGCATGCACAGGCGTGACTCCGAGCTTGGTTAGGCCAGGTCCAGGCGGGCGGGAGGAGAGGGGCATTCACACACGAGAGAAGTCTTGTGTGAGCCTGTTGATTTCTCTACCTCATCTGTATAGCGAGTAGGTGTGTACTCGAGTGACTTGGAGAATGTATTTATTTAATGGCCTTGTGTAACAGAACAGAAACAAATGGAAACACTAAATAAATGTATTTTTAAATTATAGCCTCATCTCATTGGCTGCCTTCAGAGGGGTTCCAGTGGTCCTGGGGAGAAGGGCCTGTGTGAGGAGGAGGCCTGAGGGAGGAGGGCCCAGGGAGATGAGAGGGTTTACAGGCCTCTCACAGACCAAGTCCAGCCCAGCCCTCCCCAGAGGTGGGAGGGGGTGGTAGTTCCCTGTTAGCACCTGGAGATGCAGCAGCTCTCATGTGCAGGGACCATATCCCAGGTCCCCGGTCACTGAGTGGCCCCATGGATCCTCTCATAGGCTGGCACTGGAAGACCACATGCCCAACTCCTTCTAGCTTGGCCTCTGTCCCAGCACACCCTCAAACAGTGCTCTCAGTGAGCCTCCAAACCCTCATCTCTACCAGAGTGCCTGCTGAGGCCCTGTTTCACTCTCTCCTCTGGAGCAGGAGTGTGGGGACTGCTGGGGGGGCTTTGTCCCCTGTATTAGTCAAGGGCAATCATAACAAATGACCTCAAACAGGGTGAGGGGCACGGCTTACAGCAACAGGAATTTGTTCTCTCCCAGCTGTGGAGGCCAGAAGTGGGCAGGCTGAGCTCTCTCTCGAGAGGCTGTAGAGGATGATCCTTCCTGCCTCTTCCAGGCGTTCCTGGGCTTGTGGCCACATCACTCCCGTCTCTGCTTCCATCTTCATGTGGCCATCTCCGTGTCTTCTTTGTCTTCTCCCCTCTGTCTCTTAGGAGGACACCTGCCATGGAACATAGGGCCCACCTAGACAGTCCAGGATGCTCTGATCTTGAAATCACTGACTCAAGTAACTAAGTATAATCTGCAAAGACCCTTTCCCAAATAAAGTCATATCCTGAAGTTCAGGTGGATGTGAACTTTGGGGGACAGAGCCCCAACCACTGCAGTCCAGGGGACCTGGGACCTGGTCCCTGAGCGGGGAAAGGAGTGTGGAGCAAGGGTGGGCCCAGGCGCTGTGGTGGACAGGACAGAGCACATCTCCTTCTCTTGCCCAGTTAGGAAAGAAGACTTTCTCTTTCTTGGCAATTCTTCCCTCATCACCTCAAGGCCTATTTCCTTCAGAGAGCGGCTGAAGGTTCAGCCCATCCCGCAGTACATGCATTAGGCCCCTGTGTTGGCATGCATTAGGCCCCTGTGTTGGCCACCTTCTCCCTATCCCACGGGGGCATGTGACCCCCCCCATTGTGTGTGGGGGCCCTTGGCTAGCCGGAGGGCGCCCTCTGCCTCCTCTCAGGATGCCTGCTCGACCCCCAGTTTTCTCTTCCTCACTCTAAGCCTGCAACCTCTTCCAGAAGCAGGTTCCTTGTGCCTCATCCCAGCGCTGAGTCCCTGACACAGCCTGTCCATCTGTCCGTCCACCTGCTCTGAGTCTGGGGCCCTCTGGGCCCAACACGACCCGCTCCCACCGAGTTTGTCCCCAGTCCCTAGCCCTTCCACCCTCCCTGCTGGCCTCTGTCTTCCCTCGAGCCCATCTCGTGTGTCCTCCTCCCCCACAGCTGTGATGTGCCCTGCTGGACCCCTGGTGGCCCCTCTCCTGGGAGGTCACCTCCCTGACACCTCGGGTCTTGTCCAAGTCCCCCTGGATACCCAGGAGAGGCGCTGCTGCACGAGGGATGTGGAGTTACCTGCCTAATCACTGTCCTCAGGCGGAAGGGTTGCAGTACCCCCTCTCTGCCCTCCTGAACACTGCCACTGGAGACCGAATGGTTCCTCCTGAGGCCAGACCCTCTGCCAGGCACCGGGATCCACAGGTGAGGGATGGGGGTGGGTGGCAACAGGGCAGAGGGGGGCTGAGGGCCCTCTCGCCACGTGGGGGGCCCATGGGGGCAGCTCCCCGTCTTTGCATGTTGTGAAAACTGAGACCTCCTGCCCGGCACCGCTATGGAGGGGCAGGCAGAGGGCTCAGGCCTCTGTGCCCCGGGTGCGAGAGGGTTGTGAGCTGCCTGGGTTAGAGAGCAGGCAGCCTGAATGTGGCCATTCTTCCTGAGTGACGGGTGGCTGAAACTGTAGCTGAAACCAACCCAGGTGCAGGCTGAGGGCTGCAAGCGGGTGGGGGCTGCAGAGGAGAGAAGGGGCCAGCCAGGCAGGACAGGCTGGACAGGGTCACTATGCACAGCCTCCTGCCAGGGCCAACCTCCTCCTACTTGGGCACTCAGCCCCCTGCCGAGGATCCCTATCTGGGCACCCAGGTCTCGCCTCGATCCTGGGTTCCATATGCGGTGGATAAGCTCTGTACACCTGGCTAACGTTGCATGTGTCTGTGTCTGTGTGCCTGTGTGCAAACATGTGGGGGCGCTGGGTCCACGTGTCTGTGCGTGTGTATGCGTGAATGTGCGCACTGTGAGGACAAAGTGCCAGGCTGTCACTCTCCTTTCCAGCTACCCGTTGTGCCCAGTGACTGTAGTCTCTCCTGCCCCTGTCTCTGGCCTCCTCCAGCTGACAAGCTCGTGCTGGCCCGCCCAGAATCTGAGGCAGGGGAAGGCCTGCCCTGTAGGACCACATCCTGGGGAGGCAGCCCAAGACCACAGGTGGCCAGAGGCAAGTCTGGGCTCGAGCCCATGTTGGCCCTGCTGGGGTGGGGGCAGGCGCAGGAAGCAGGAGATGGCTGGGGGATTAGGTAAGAAGGTGCGGTTAGGTAACGTCTCAGACGGGCCTGCACTTTGGGAAGGTATTCAGCTGGATCCCACCTGCCTTCCAGGATGACTTCAGAGACAGGATGAGGTGGAGAGGAAGATGAAGGGGGAGGGGAGGAGGGAGGAGATGGAGAAAGGGGAGGAGGGAGAGGAAGATGAGGGGGAGGGAAAGGGTGGAAAAAGTGAGGCCAATTCACCATGGCCAGAGAGCTCAGACAGGCCATGGTGGGGCCCTGTTGCCTCTTGCTGTGAGACCCTGCAGGCCCCGGGACCATAGGAGCCACAGGAAGTGACACTTGCTGCTCTGTTAGGGCCTGGCCAGGCCATGCACAGCAGGTGCTCAGGGGGCAGCCCATGAGGGGTGTGAGAAGGAGGCTGCCCAGGAGGGCTGAAGGCCCAGAGCACTGACGTACGGAAAGCTGGGAGGCTGTGGGCGGGCCAGGGCCACGTGGACCCCACTACTGTGAGCACACAGCTCCCGTTCCTGGCCGTGCTCTGGGGGTCTTGATGCCCTTGGCCTGAGCCTACGCCACCCTTCCTGGGACTGCCCCCATCTAAGGAGGCTCTTGGCTGCTGCAAAGGCCACTGGACAGACGGGACAGTGGCAACAGCATGCCGTGGGCTTATGTGCTGGTGCCCTGGACATACAGCCTTGCCTCGACCTGCCCTCCTGCTTCTCAGCTCCTCCTCCAGCTTCCTGTCTCCACCCCCCTCTTCTTAGAGCCACCCCAGCCTGTGACTGTGCCTCTTTCCTCCCCACCTGGGCTGCCCGTGGTTTCCTCCCCAGTGCCTGGCCACAGTGCCTCTTCTGGAAACTGCCCTGCCCTCTGAGCACCTCCTCGCTTCCTGCCCAGGGCCTCCTCTCTTGGGACAGGACCCTCTCGGCCCACTGTCCAGCACATAGGTCAGGGTCCTGATCCCTGGGCAGGACAGATGCTGGGCAGAGCCAGGACCCCTGCTCTGGGCGACGGGCTGTGTGCCTTGGACCCACTTGGCCTATGTTCGCCTGGGTTCCCGGGCAGAGGGAGACCCCGGTCTGGGGACAAGCGTCCTGACCCTGCAGGGTCTTGCCTCTGCCTGGCTCTTGCCCCTCAGTTTCCCTATGCATACCTTGGAGGTGGAGCTGGGGGCTCAGGGGCAGCTTCGTCCCTTGCACCAGCAAACACCCCCGTGGATGGAGTGAAGGAGGGGTCTAGCAGGTTGCCACAGAAACAAGGCCAAACAAATAGTCCCCCCCAACAGGCCTGTGGGGCCCCTGTGGCAATGACCTCATCTGCCACCAGCCCTGTGCTGCGGGGGGTCCTGGGCTGGCAGGGGGAGCTGCAGCATCCTGTGTTTGTGTGGGCCCTCGTCCATGGAAACGGCTGGAGCTGGGGAGTGGAGCCGGGAGGCTCCTGCTGTGGTTATTAGCTGGGCAGCCAGAGGCCCACCTTCCAGAGCGGGGAGAGACGGGGAGTGGAGAAAGGAGGAGAGAGATGAAAAAGAAGAGGAAGGGAGAGGAGAAGCTGAGAGGGGAGAGGAGATGGGTGGGAAGCAAGGGGAGGGAGAAGAGGAAGGAAGGCAGAGGAGGAAGAAGGTTGGGGGAGGGGAAGGGAAGGAGATGGTGGGGGAGGGGATGCAGGAGGCCAGAGGAGGAACATAGGGGCAGTTGGGGTTTCATGATACTGGTGTGGACAGTGGGAGGCCCTGATGCCATGGGGGATGAGAAGACAGGAGCAGCACACCAGGCAGGTGGAACAGCCCTCATAGCCTGTGTGGGAAGTGCTGGGATGCCCCAAACCTGGACTGGCAGGGTCAAGGCCTAGAGTGGGGCGAGGTCCTGGGGGCAGCGCTGGCCGGGACCAGCCAACAAGACCTCAGTGCGGATTTTATCACAGGGGCAACTGTGCATATCCACATGATTTTCTCCCCAACTTTGAAAGAGAATTTGTGACCATCCTACGATGAGCATCAGTCATGTATCGCTGCATAACAGATTATCCAGAGTTGTGGTTTAAAGCCACAGGGCCAGGGGTCCCGGGGACAGCTGGTAGTCTACCTGCCACACTCCCACGTATCCTGTACTGATTCAACAGTTGTTAATTTAGTCACATTTGCTTTGTTTACTCTCTAAAAACATACACGTCTATGTTTATCTTTTGAGAGTATGTTGGTGACATCCTGACACTTCAGCCCCATAATTCTCCAGTGTATCTTCCAGTAACACGAGCACTCATCCACATAACTCCCTATTGTCTTCACACTGATTATTCAATGTCAGTGGAACAACAAACATCACTGCGTAGCTGTTTTTGGTTTTTGTTTTCTGATCCAGGGCCGATCAAGGATGTACCTGTTTGCCCCTTCAGGGATACCGAGGCAGGTCATGGGTGAAGTGGTAACTGCCCTTTCTCTGTGCCATGCAGGCACGTGGTCTGCCTGTGACTGGTGAGAAATCTACTCCATCAGTGGTCCTGTGACTCATGGATACTCTGCTCCAAGCAGTGATTGCACTGGTGCCTGTGAAAGGGCAATTTCCAAATTCTATCATTTCTGCTACATGTTTGTCATTGTTCTATGAAGAAAATGTCCCTCCCCAACTTTTGTTTGCTTTTTCCCATTGCCAAGGACACACAGATTCTTTTTTTAATTCAAAATGTTACAATGCAATGACGCTGTTACTCTTCAAGTGTTCACATTTTTCCAAATTTGGCTAGGAGGAACCCCGCCCCCCGCCCCCACCAAGTTGGCTTTTCTGTCCCATCTGTCTATGCAGATTTCCTTGCTTTCTGGATTCTAGGGTTTTTAGACAGAATGAAAGTGCTCAGAGAGTCACTCTGGGGACTCTAGAGAGATAGTCCCAAAAAATGACTTCGGAAGAAATAGAAACAATTCAGCGCCCAGAAAGGAGTCTTAAATAAACTCATCAGTGTCATTAGAAAGATTTGTGGAGGAGCTACATAAAACAAGTGTAGAATCTATGGAAAATGAACAATAAAAACAAAAGTGAACTATTGGAAATGAAAATATGGCTGGTGGAATAAGAACTGTTTTTAAATAAAAAAATGAAAGATAAAGCCCAAGAAATCTAGTGAGAAAAACATAGGCCAACTTCTTGCTGGCTATCTTCCAGCTACGGTGGTCACCTAACAGTTTTGACCAAGGAGATGTGGTGATAAATTCCTGTGGAGTGCATCCTTTCTCTGATGAAAAGGTAAAGCTTGCTAAGAGCATGCCCATTTTGCTCATCACTTGTACACCCTTCCATCCTTTTCCTGCCTCAAACACAGGCTGTGATGGAGGAGTTGCAGCAGCCATCCTGGGATCATGAGTACAAAAGCCAAACATGAAGGATGAAGGGACACAAATAGAAAAGGCTTAAGTCCCCAGTGACCCTGGGGATTAGAGCTCTTGCTCTAATCCCATGCTGCCTCTTCTGTTTCTGTTCTGTGCATGTGATTTAAAACAAATGAACATGGGAATTCCCTGGCGGTCCAGTGGTTAGGACTCTGCGCTTCCACTGCAGGGGGCATGGATTCAATCCCTGGTCAGGGAACTAAGATCCCGCATGTCGCGTGGCACAGCCAAAAAATAAATAAGTAAAAATAAAATAAAATAAAACTAATGAACGTCTGTTTGCTTAGGCTCCACTGGTTGGGTTTTGTTATCTGATACCCAGATCATTCCTAACTCATGTGCACATAGAGCCCTGAGGATTGAG
>NW_020172287.1:2044061-2057712 GCF_003031525.2 Neophocaena asiaeorientalis asiaeorientalis | reverse complement strand
GGGGGCGGTGCTAGACTAAAACGGAACCAGGCTTTCCAAGCTCCAAGGGATAGTCATCTCCAACCTAGAAGTCCACGCCTAGCCAAGCTTGCATAAAAAAACCAGAACAGAGGCATTCTGGGCAGGCAAGTTCTCAGAAAGTTCACTTCTGTCACACACCCTTTCTAGTAAATTGTTTGAAGTGCTGCATAGAGCAATCCAGGGGATGCAGAGAACAAGGCTCCACCCAGAGAGTGGGGAGGAAACCTTGGGATGTCTGGGGCAGGGGCGGGGGGACCCCAGAGGTGTGAATAGGGTGGGGTGCAAGGAAGATGGCAGATGTCTCAGGATTGATGAAATTCAGGATGTGTGGGCCCTCATGAAAAACAATACAAAACAGGTCCTCTCCCTGTGATTAGATCCAGCCACTGGAAAGACAAATCAAAGTACAGAGCTTAGAATGGGGAAGTTTTTGGTAGAAAGCATGGGTTGAGGGGAAGGAGTGAGTTTTGAGCCCACTGAAATAAAGACAAGGAATTGTAGCAAATTGTAGAAAGCTTGCCAAGTCAGGAGGCTGCGGAGGGCACACCTGGATTCGGGGGAGGAGAGGGCCAGGAGGAGGGACAGATCCATTCTCAGACACCAGTGCTGGCTGAATGGAGACCAGTCCAATGTCCTCATTTCGCATATTCTCTCTCTTTTAATCCTAGAAGGATTATTTAGAAACATGCGTGTATCTCATTTATCCCAAGTTCAGCAAGTAAATCTTTGAATCTCATTGCCTCACTTGGCTTCTCCCTCCTCCCTCTTTCCCTTCCTCCTTCCTCCCTCCCTCCCGCTCTCTCCTTTCTTCTGCCTATGTGTTGATCCCTGGACCATGTGTGATGCCTGGAAAAGACCTGGATTAAAATTCAATTCCTGTAAACAAGGTTTACTTCTGACTGAAGGAGTCTGGGGTAATGATTTACTCTCATGGTACATTTTAGCTTTGCTTGATTTAAAAATATACATAGGTTTAATCAATTTCACCTCTTTAAAAAGTCATTCTGAGAGTGAAGGAAGTGCGGAGAATGTCACCAATGCTCTGAGGTGACCAAGAGAAAGAAGGAAGGACAAGCGGGTGGATTTGGCCCCAGCAAGTCAGTGGCCAGGCCACAGACGGCTTCCTGGGGGAGGTTGAGGACCAGTGGGACAGGAATGTAGACCCCTTGGGGAGACAGGCTGGGAAGGGGCAGAGAGGGGTTGTGCAGTCCAGAGACCTTTTCTTTAAAGAATCATTCACTCACTCATTTCACAAACACCTGTTGAGCCCCTGATATATGCAGATGCTGAAATTAAGGATGTAAACTTTAGAACTGAAACCATCAGCTTAATGGAGGAAAATATATATGTGAAAAAATTTATGAACACACCGTAAGAGCACAAACCATAAGGAAAAACCAGACCACCGATGTTGGTTATATTTGGAGAAGTATTTCTGCTGGCCACTGCGAAGAGAGTAAGGGGAAAAGACGTCTCCACTTTCTGGCCACAAAGGAGCCCCAGCCAGTGCCTGAGGAAACATCCGCCCCCAGCAGGAAATGGGCTTAACAGTGTGAGGCGTAGAGGTGCTCAGGGTGCCTGGCAGAGTGACCTCCCCATTGCTGCTCACCGTAGGGCAGGACTCGCACCTGAATGCTGGTCACAACTCAGGCGAGCAAGGAGTTGCAGGGGCAGAGAGTGAATGGTGTTGTTGCTTCTCTGGTCTGTGCTTTGCCGAGCAGGTCCTCAGAGAGCCTGCCCCACGGAGCCCGATAGCCCAGACTGGAGGACAAGTTCAGGTGCAGAGCAAGGTCTGAACTGCAATACACAAACGGGTACAGGATAACCATATCCATAACCACGTGCGGGGGCGAACACAGCGTAAGAGCATCCTAGAGACAAGAGCACAGGGAGAGGGTGCCCCCACCCCCGCACCGTGTTCTAGATGAGAGCGAACAAGAGAGCAAGAGAGAGCAACTGATGGTGCAGGAGAGAGGGCATTCCCGCAGACCCAGCTGTGGGGAGAGGGGGAAGTGGGAGAGGAGGAGGGGAGGGGCAGTGGGAACCCATTGTTGGAGGGGGAGAGGGAGGGAGAGGGAAGTTGAGGAGGAGGGGAGGTGAAGAGGGCTGATGTCTGAGCTTGTGAACATGTGTGACTATGTAAGTGTGTATAAGAATATGTGTGACTGTGTGCGTGTGAATGTGTGTGAGTGAGCTGAGATTGCTGAGAGGGACCTGGGACACAGAGACACGGGGACATGGGGCTGAGAGGGACAGGGGACATGGGGCCAGGGCTACTGTTAAGTCAATGCTTCTTAGCAGATCATGGGCTCTGGGCCTGGAAGCTTCTGGTACGTGGAGTTGGGGAACCTCTCTCCTGTGGGCTACATGCTCAGGGTTACCCAGGGGCTGGATGGTGTGGACCAGCCTGGGAAAGCAATGAAGACCCAGCCCCACCAGCTCAGAGTCCTGGCACTCAACCCACGAAGCCTCCTGCCCGGGGCAGGGTGGTGGTCCTGGAGGGGCGGGGCCTTGAGTGTCCCCCTGACCAGTTTTTCTTTGTGGCCACGACTTAGCATCAGATCCACAATCCTGGTGCTCCTACAGTGTTCGCTCCCTACCCACCCTGCGTGTGTCTCAGAGCTCACTTCCGGGGTGTGGGTAGAGGGTGAGAGAGCTCACCAAAGGTCACACAACAGATGGGTGGAGTGGAGAAGCCCCTGCCCTAGCCAGGAAGGACATTGGTCACTGTCATTGGTGATGGTGGCCACAGCCAGTGAGATTTCTGTGGCCCCGAGGGGAAGGGCAATTTCCATGCCAAATAGCTCACCGGGGCCACATGTGATGAACACATGACACCGAGGACGACACAGAGGCTGTAAACGTTTTATTAACGGGCCTCTGGGCTCACATGGTCTTCCACTGTGGCCTGGGCCTGATTTCTACCAAGTATGTGATTTTTCATGCAGGGGAATGTCTCAGTGACTGAGGTTGGACGGGATTCCTGTACCCGCTCAGGGCCAGGAGGGAGCTGGGGCCATACCGCTGCTCTCCCTGACCCTGCTGAGAGGGGCTGACAGAGCTGGTAACAGTGGTGGTGAGTGCATGCTCAAACCCTGAATAGAATAGACTCAGGGAAGACAGGCAGGCCCCACGGAAGCTGGCCCTCCTGTTGGGAGGCAGCTGTGAGAGTCCCTCAGCCCCCCAACCCCCTGCATGCTCCTAAAACGGAGAACTGAATGCAGCTCGAGTGCACCATGAGAGGTGCCTTTCGAGGGCCCCCCTGAGGTGCCTGGCCTGCCCTGCCCACACGGCTGGGTGGAATCCTGGGGCCACATCTGGTGGCAGTGACACACCTTCCCAGGCTGGGTCTGTGCGGAGGTGTGCTGGTAGGGACAGTCCCCCACAGTGCCCCCCTCTTTGTGCTATGGGCCCAGGTGGCAGGGCCCTCCAGAGCAGCAGGTCAGGTGAGGGCTCAGCCCTGCAGACTTTGGGGTCCGGGATGTCGGGAGGGTGGGTCCCAGCCTTGAGTGGAAATTTCTTGAATAGCTGAAGCTTGGACTGCAGCAGGGACATGCTCCAGTGGGTGCTGGGAATGCAGGGCCTGCAGACCAGCCAGCTGTACACTGGCTGAATCCTGCCCCTCCCCAGGCCCCGAGGGTGGGAGCCGCCCAGGTCATGGCCAGGAAGGGGCTTGGCTTCTGGCTCAGCTGGGTATCTGGACCAGTTTGCCATTATGATCATAGTCGGGGCCCCAGACCCAGGGCAGTGCTGTGTCCCCTAGACCAGTCCCCGAGGGAGAGCTACATCTTCCATATCCCCAGACCTAAGGACAGGTTCTATATTCTCTGAGGCTAGCTTTTCCTGAATTTGCAGCTCTCCCAGGTGGTGTCTGAGACCCCAGAGGTCTTGGGGAGGTGGAGGGTGGGTGGAGTAGATGGACCTCCCCTCACTCCATAATGTCTCGGGTCTCCTAGGCCCCCAGCCTCAGACTGGTACAGCTGTGAGGTGTGGGGGAGGATTTTCTTGCTCACCTGGGGCAGCAAGGTGTCCCAGGCACCTTGGCATTACTGCCTCGGCCCAAGTAGCTGCAGCACGGAGTTCTGGGTAGGGTCCAGGACAGCCCCTGCTGCTGGCAGCCTCTACCCCCTGGGAGTGCTTGGCAGTGAACACTTGAGGCCGCCTGAGCCCCCTTGCTCCTCTTTCTCTGCTCTTTCTCCCACCTTATCTCCATCCAGTGACCACAGCTGCCTTGATCTCTGAGGACCCTGGGGGGACTCTTGCTCCCTCAAGTTGGGTGGGGCAGGGGCTGCAGTCACGGCCTCTCTTCCGTTTTGGCCCAAGATCCTTGTCTTGGAGCAGTTCTGTAGGCTCCACGACAAACAGAGCCCTCTGTCTACCTACCTGGCCTTGGACCTGCAGGAGGGGCCTTCCAAACCTTCTCAATGCATGGGTAGAGAAACTCAGGCCCAAAGGGCTGGAGGGCTGGAGCCCTCCCAAGCTTAAGACAGGGGTGCCTCAGCCCTTCGGGCCCCAGGCCTAGATAGGCCCTCAGTGCCCCCAACCCCGGGTGAACACTGTCAGCAAGGAACACCCAGAGCTGCCCACTCCAGCATCCACATCAAATGTCATGGCAACCAGGGGGCAGAGGAACCAGCTTGGAACTGATGGGAAACATGTTCTGAGATCTGAGAGGGGTCCTGGTCTGGATGGTGGCTGGGAAAGGTCAACAGAGGGGAGCAGCCACAGAGCAGGAAGCAGGGCTTCCTCCCATCAGGACTCTCTCTTTCCTCTTCTTGGGGTTGCTGGAAAGAGGAGTCAGTCAGCTAGGCCCAGAGGCAGCTGGGTGCCCTCATCTGCAACCCCCACTGGGCTTCTCTCCTGGGCAACCCCTTCCACACCACCATCTCCCTGGCCATCCACACCTGTGAGGCTAGTTCCCACCATCTCTCCCCACCCAGTCTTCTTCTCAAGGCCCCAGAGGCAGAAAGCTAGGGGCTGCCACTTCCCCTGTGGGTCAGCCTGGGGCCACACCCGGCTGGATTGTAAGGCCTGCCCTGATTGCCCGGTTCTAGTGGCCAGTGTCCCCTCCTTTCCTGTGGCCTTCCTCTTCAAGGCCTCTGAACTCTGCCTGGACCTTCCTCACCCTCTCATCTGCCTCTCATCAATTAAGACTTAAGGCTGCCGCTACTTCCAACAGACAGTCTTCCTGGACTGCCTGCCCCAGACCCAGGTGCCCCCCGAGTGAGAATGTTTCTCTCCTTAGTGAGATGGGTCTGTCCTTCAAGCCTACAGGGAGAAGGGGACTTTCTGGGTTCCGGGTGAGCTGGCCTTGGAGGAGAGGGGGGCGACGGGAATCCTGGCTTCCTGCCCATCAAGGTGCCTCTCCAGTTGGGCTTGTGCATGGGGGAAGCCTCGTTGGCCCCATTTGCAGCCTGAGAAGCAGCTTCAGAGAGGGACAGAAGTTTGGGCTGGCTGCCTAGAGCTCAGAGTGTGTGGGGGGCTGAGCAGCCCCACAGATCGCCCGCCTGCCTTTCCGCACTCCAGTTCCAGGGGTGGGGGAATGTTTATGTAAATACTGCGTGCTGCTGGATTCTGGCAGGGTGAAGTCATCCTCCTATAGCTGCGGGGAGCAGAGCTGGCCAGGAGGGCTGGGGAGGGGCCGGGATTGGATCAGGCTCACCCTGAAAGGGGTCCAGCAAGGGAAGCATTGGTGCACCTGGAGTGCCAGAGGCAGAACTAGAGAAGAAAACACACAGAGGCAGCCTGCAACGGGGGCATCAGGACAGAGAGGGACCAGGAGGGTGGGGGTCTCTACCTGCCCCTTCCCTGGCCCCAGACCTTCTCCCACAGCCTGTAGGAGAGAGGGTCGCTCACCAGGGTGGCCGAGGCCCTGCTGCCCGCCCCGGGCCCAGTCAGCCTCCTGTGTGATTTGGCTCTTTTCTAGGAGACTGTGAGCCCAGAGGGAGGGACCTGCATGTTGTCGGTGCTCCATAACTGCACAAGTATGAATGAGTGAGCGGACTAGCGAGGGACCTCAATGCTGATGCAGCGGGAAGGCTGGCGGTGTGAGTAACGAGGCTCTGGCGCTGGGAAGGGGCCAGGAGGGGCCTGGGGCCTGAGGCCACCCACGATTTGGCCACACCCGCCAGGACACACGTTTCTTACTGCCTGGCTGCTGACAGGCCTTTTCAAGGCTGCAGATCAGAGGTTTCTGTTCCCATTTTGTAGAGGTGAAAACTGAGGCCCAACGCCACATAGGCTCACGACTGGATGAAGACCACAGTGATCAGCTGAGGGCAACTCAGTGGAGGGGAGAACAGATAACTAACCTCATACCAGCCCCAGCCGTGGGTACCAACCAACCTCAGGGGAGAATGTTCTAGACAGTGACTGGGATCCAGGAGCAAAGGAATAACTAACCCGAGAAAAATGTCAAGAATGGAGAAGGCTGGTCACCTCACATGCACAAGATCACTTGGGATGGGGGAATCGGGGACATGTGGTCACTCCATGAGCACTCCACGTATATGGCTGTTAGTTCGTGCTTTCAGGTGGCACGGAGCCCACAGTCAGGCAGGGTGGCCTCAGTGTGGGGGAACCACAGAGGGGCTCTCCTCTCCATAGTCGTGGGTGGATTGTTGCCGCTCCCCCCACCCAAGCCCCAGAGTGGAACTTGGGTTCCTCATGTCCAGGGCATGATGGGTAAGCAGACTGTGCCCTATTCCCATGCTGAACCCCTGGCATCTGGGCCCTGCATGAAGGGAAGTTTGCAACAACAGAGCATCAGTTGTGGGAGCTGCTGGCTACAACTCGTCACCCCTCCCCACACCCTCGGAGGGGAGAAGAATTTTGGGAGACGGACAGAGAGAGAGGGAGAGACAGAGAGATAGGGTCAGACAGACCTAGCAAGCAAGCAATGTGTCAGGTGTTGCTGACCCAGGAAGCATAACCAGGGGAAGCTGAGGTGACAGGGTGGTGACAATGGCCTGGTCCTCATCGAGATGTGGGGAGGGGCCCCAAGGAGGTCGGTTGGGGAGAGTTGAGTCAGGTGAGGGTCTGTCCATCACTCATGGGCCTAGTGGGAGCTGCTGTGTGTAGAGGGGTGTCTGGGAGACCTGGGGCCTGTGCTCTTCCCACCAGGACTGGGTCCTTGTATCCCCCAACCTGTCTCCCTGCATCGGCAGCTCAGGCGGGGGTGGTGCGGTCCTGTGATCCAGCTGTTCGTGCAGCGTGTGGGAGTTGAAGACCAGCAGTCTCCCCTGCCTGGTGCCTCCCTTGTGAGTCCCTGTGTCCCCCTCTCCTGCTCTCCCATCCCCATCCCACTAGAGTCAGTAAAAGGAGAACTGGCACAGAAGTTAGCTTAATAGACGCTCATAGAGTTTGCTGGGCAGGCGGGGTGGGGGGTGCCCAAGGCAGGCAGAGGGGGTGACAGGTGAAGAGGCTGGGTCTGGGAGCAGTGCAGTGAGCTGAGATGGACTGGGGGCATGTGTGTGTGAGCGTGTGCACGTGCTACAGGAGCCGACATGCACGCAACAGTGTGAGTCAAATACTGATACGGGACCGAAAGCTTTGAAGGGAGCTGGAGGCAGACAAAGTGGGAGGTGGCAAGCATATCTGTGCCCGTGGGGAAGAAAAGGAGGGGCCTCTGTGCCCCTGCCCCCCCAGCCGGCCTCCTGTGGAAGCTTTGATGCCCTGTGGTCTCCTAGATAGTGGGAACCTCCAACAGTCCACATCAGTCCATTTCCCATCTGTCCACCCCCACTTCCCATCCTCACCCCCACCCCCTCACCCAGCTCCCACCCCACCAGTCCACACCTCCACCCACCCTACTCATCTACACTTGGCCATACAGAAACTAAGCCTTCATCACCCACTAGTCCATCTGACAGTCCACCTATCTTCTGTTCAGCGCCCAGGCCTGGCTTGCTGTGGGACCCAGGATGTGGGCAGTGGATCTGGGCTGACTGCAGACAGAGAGGTCTCTGTCACAGGTTCCATGCAGGCTATGCTCCATGCTGGAAGGGTCTTGCTCCTAATGTTTTCATTGGGTCCACCTCCTCCTGTTCAAGGACACCTTTCCCCCCAGTGTGGCTGCCTCAGTGTCTCTCCTGTCACCTCAGGGCTTTCCCTCCCTCAGATGATAGGCTCCCCAGATAAGCTGGGCCTCTGCTCGACCAGTATCCCCCTTGGCCTGGTGGCCTCCTATGACGTTCCTGGGGGGGCGGGTACTAGAGAGAGGAGATGTCCTGGCAGAGGCTAGAAACTTGGGATGCCCTGTCTTGGTTGTGGGCCTAGAGGTTGGGGAGGGCTCTTTGAGGGGTTTCAAATCCCGAGATTCTGGGGGAACAGGCCATGAAGTCTGAGATCTCAGTCTGCTTCAGAGAGAAAGTGGCCACACGCTGCTTGGTCCAGCATCCTGGTCCCTGGGAACCCCCCTCACCCACCTTGCACGAGGGCACAGGGAAGTTCTGCACACCTGGGGCAGAGCCGTGGAGCTATGGGTGGCAGGGAACCTTGGCGAATGCTTGCACAGTCCATTGTGCACACAGGACAAGGAAGCTCAGAGGGGCGTGTTCATTGCCCCAGTCCCCTTGCTACTTACTGCCACCGTCTACATCTGGGAGGCCCAGATCTCACTTTCTCTTGGGCCTTCAGAGAGTGCTTCTTGGAGGAGGGAACAGCTTCACAGAGGGGTGAGCCCCAGAAAGGCGTAGCAGAGGGAACTGGCTGGGTCAGGCTAGATTTGTGGACACCATGGGAGGCTTGACCACACTCTTTGGGACTTGTTGGGTCCCTGCTCTGGGAGCTGCAGAAGAAACCCTGAGTTCTCTGATGTGTGTGCATGTGACAGTGTGGTTTGTGTGCAAGGTTCTCATGACTGACAAAAGGTGTGATTGTGTGCAGTGTTATGGTTTTGTATGTGGCTTCCTGGTTCCATGTGTGGTTTCTGTGTGTGGCTTCATGTTTCCGTGTGTGGCTTTGTGGTTCCATGTGTGGATCTGTAGTTCTGTGTATAGTTTCATGATTCTATGCGTGGCTGCATGGCTGTGTGTGTATACCACCCCCTTTAGACGACCCCAGAGGAGGACAGTTACTTGGACCCACTTCATAGGTGGGGGAACTAAGGCACCAGGAGGTTTATGATGCATGAAGTCCCAGGGTTGGTGATGGCTGGCTCTGCTACCTCCTGCCGCCCCACCCACTTCAGGGTTAACAGGTGAGGAAGGAGACCCATGGGCATGCATGAGCACCCAGGGCTGGGAGAAGCGGGGGCTGGGCTGCAGGCGGGGCCTCAGATTTCCTGCAGGATGTGTCCCTGGGTGCTCCTGAGAAAAGAAGCTGGGCTTCCTGCTGGCCCGCACCTTTTAGCCACCCTGACCCCTTGTCCCAGGAGGTGTTTGCTAAGGAACAGACGTTTCATTCTCCACTGAGCAGGTGCTTCATTTCTTCATTCATTTGTTCACTCAATCATTCATTCATCTACTCATTTGTTCATTCGTCCATCCATCCACGGATCCATTCTTTCATTCATTCCTTTGTTCACCCACTCATTTATTCATCTACTCATTCATTCATACTCTAGATTGCTATGAGGCTGACGCTGAGGGAACAGCCGGGGTGGGGGCCACTCAGCCTGGAGGAAGAGCATGGCCCTGTTTCCATCTGAGGCCCACTGTGTGGGTCTAGTCCTGGCAGAGCTGAAGTGGGAGATGGTTCCCTCAGAACTGTGGGCTGCTCTGGGAAGTAAGGAGCTCCCCATGGCTGAGGACACTGCAGGGATCTCTGGGTAGGGTCAGCTGGACACAGAGTCCTAGGCTGAGCCCACACCCCAATCCATCTGTGTGTCCCCACCCAAGGGCCCCCGCTTCCTCTCCCTGCTCTCAGCCGCTCACTCCTGAGCCCAGGAAGTAAGGGATTTCCCATTGCAGGGCAGATGGTTTATAACCTATCAGTAGCCGGCAGGCCCTCATCCCCAGCATCTGGCTGGCCCTGAGTGGCAGCACGGGGACCTGCCAAGGCAGGCGTGCATCACCCTTGGCCTCCAAGCCTGGCTGGGGAAACCTGCGGAGGGGATATGTGTGGCCAGGGCTCCCTCTTCAAACCGCAGGGCTGTGTGCTCAGAGCAGGGTCCAGCACTGTGACCCTCTCTCCCCTGCACATTGGGATGAGGACCCTGTGGGCATCTACTGCTCTGACCCCTGGCTCGTCTGCTCCAGCCTTGGGCCTCTGAGCCTGCTGAAGGATGTCTGTACTAGCACTGGCCCTGCATGGTCAGATCCTGGCCTGCTTCCTTCACTCCTCCCAGGTCCTGGCTCCAGCCACTTGGGACCTCAGTGGGAGCCTCAGGGCCTGGACAGGGCCCGGCTTCCTGCTGCCTGTCCCCCCCTGGAGCCTGGCGTCCAGCTTCCTGGCAGAAAAAGCACATGTTACAACTAGGGTGTCTGTCGTGGCCTCAGGCACCCAATGGGTGGTTTTGCCCAACTCTTGTCAGGTGGACCCCACCTGCCCACCCTGGAATGCCCCTTCTTCCTGGCCACTTGATGAAGCCCCCCACCCCCAGCTCTTGCACCATTCAAATCCAGGTCATCATGTCCTCCCACAGCTCCCACCTGGGACTCTACAGTACTCCGCTAGGTCACTGGCCCCGAAGACTCCCTGCGATGAGGCCTGGTTTGATTCCCCCTGAGCACCCACTTTGATCCTTCCCTCAGGTGTCATCTTCTCAGGGACATTTTCCCAAACCCCAGTGTCATTCTGAGTCCTGGCCCTGGTCTGCCCGGGGCCTCACTGAGGGGCAGCACTGTCCCATCTACCCCACCTTGGGCCATGAGGCCCCCGGTGGAGTCCCTGTGGCCAAAGAGATGAAGGCAGGTGCTGGGAGGAGGCCTGCCCACCTGCCTGGGTGAAACTTGTATGAGAGAAGCAAGGCTCTGTGGTCCATTCTGGCTCTTGTCCTCATTCCCTTCTTCTGGCCTGGGATAGAGACGTGAGACTCAGAGGGCAGCAGCCATCTTTGGACCATGAGGAGAGGGCTAAACTACTGCATTGACTTGGGCCCTGCCTGGCCTGGCATAGACACCTCTATCCTCTCTAGCGAGACTGGATGTGTGTTGCTGTGGCCCCTACTGCTGAGAGAGTGGGCTGCACATCACCCTAACCAGGCTCTCAGCACCCCCCACACCTGGTGGGTGAGAATCTGTCTTTTGGCAAAGGCCCAGGGTGGGGGTCGCAGAGAGTTCTGTGTTCTGTCTTCTGCATCATTCCTAGCCTGTGGAGGATGGGTGCTCTATTGAAGATCCTTCACAGGGGATGTGCTGCCCCCGTGAATCGGGACTTTCTTCTTCCTTGTAGTCCCACTGTGTAAGGGAGATTTTAAGAATCAAATTCCAGTACTTTTAAAAGAAAAAAATCAATGTAGTTCATTAATACTTGAGAATTGGAGCTGTTCTAAGTGCTAACATGAATCCAAAGGGAATAAATGAAAAAGGAGTGTGAGCTCGGAGCTGGCTCTGCTTCTTCTTGATTTTGAACTTTGAGTTTAGGGCCCTCGCATGTGCATCCACTCTCCCAGGAGGGCGTGGGCCCCTGGAGGGAGGGTGGACATGGAAGGGGCATGGACCTCACACCCAGCGCCTCATGTTGCCCTTGCTGCAGTCCTGTGTGGTGGCCTTCATTTACCCATTTCCTGGGTGAGGACATTGGAGTTTTCAGGGTGAGGGAGGCTCCAAGGGACAGATTGTGCAGGTGGGACTCAGAACTCTGCTTGGCCTCCCTCGAGGGCAGTGGGGGGCTCTGTGAGAAGCTGGGATCCCTGAAGCTTCCCCAAAGGCCAAGAAGGACCATTTGAACTCCAGTGGTCCCCAGGCCCGTCCTTGAGCAGAAGCCCTCTTCCTCTTGAAGGGGTGATGTGGTAGGACACCCTGGGACAGGCTGTGTGGGGCAGGGTCAAGACACCGGGCAGCATCTTTGTGTCCCCCGTGGGCTATGGTGAGGGCTGGCCTATGTGGGGTGTATGGGTGGGTGTGACAGGGGCCACGGCTTTGGAGGAGGAGGAAGGATTATTTCTAATGCAGTCTAACAGACCCTGCCCTTCTCACCACCCTCAGGACCTGCCCAAACTCTTCTGGCCCTCATTCTGCCCTGCTCGTTTTTCCCAGGCTCAGATTTCAGCCATAGGACCCTAGAGCCCCCAACCCGCAGGCACCACCCTCCATCAAGTCCCCCACTGCCCAGAGCACCCCTCCAGCTTTGTGAACTCCTATTTGCACTGCAAAGCCCATCTCAAATGCATTTTGCCTGGACTACCTGCCCTGACTACCCTCCCTGGAGGGAGGGAAGACTCTCGCCCCTGGAGGCTGATAGGTCCCTGGATACTGCTCTATCCTGGTCTGCCCCCACACCTCCCTGCTGGTTGGCCTGACTATGGGTCCTCCAGGGCCGGCTGGGGTCCCAGCCCCAAGGGCCTGGCAGGGGTCGAGTGAATGAACCATTTAGTGAATGAACGAATCACTGAGCCGATGGATGCCAGGAGGACATCCAGGTGGGGAAACTGAGGCTTTGACAGGGGAGGGAGCAGGCGGAGGCTACACAGAATCCTTCCGTGCCCTTCCTCTCGCCTCAATCCACAGACAAACATATTTTGTCCTCTGCTTTCTGCTGGCTGACTGCTCAGACACTGTTCCTGGGGTACTTGGCTGAGGGGGTGCAGCTAGACACCGAGTTCCTTTGCCCAGTGAGACTCCCAGCAAGGACTGGTGGCTGGCCCAGGGGCACTCGGTGAGAAGAATCCTGCCTATCAGATCTGGCCCTTGCATAGAATGTAAGAAATGAGGGCTTGGGAACCCAGTTGGACTTTGCCCTCCCGGCCAGCCATACTCCAGAGCTGAGACTGCCCAGGGGGCAGAGGCTTAGAGTCCTGAGCTGGTTCTCCTTACAGGCCCCACGTGCCCACCACTGCCCACAGAGTCCCTCCTGGGAAAGGCAGCTGAGACTGGAGAAAGTTGAGATCCAGGAATCCAAGGGGCTATGGGGGAGAGCCTCAGGCCCTGCTTGGAGTGCTTTGCGGCCCGGTCTACTGCCCTTGGAGCTGAGAGTGGCCCAGGGGTCCCCAGGTTTCTCCTGCCCTCCAGGCTCCTGGGGTCCCCCATGTTGCTGAGGTGGCTGGCGTGGGCTCCTGGAGGACTTCTGTGTGCCCATGTGTCATGAGCAGGGGAGTGTGCTCCCTTCCCAGTTAGCAGAGAGAAGGGCCTCATATATGTGCATACAGCTGCAGGCTCTGCAACCCATGGGAGCAGATGTGTGCGTGTGGGTACAGTGTATCCTGAGAGGATCGTGGGCGCCATGCACCCTGGATGCGTCCTGTGTGCTGGCACCAGTGTCTGTGTTCCCAGGCTCTCTGGCTCGTGCTCTGTCCTGAGCCTCCAGGCTGTAGCTGCTCTGACTAAGCCTAACCACTTTTCTCTCCCTTCTTACGGGGAAAAGCTTCACTCCCCAAAGCTGTGTTTCAAAGGCATAGGTTTATTTTATTAATGTCCAGGAGAAACGTGTCCAAGATGTTCCAGGGGATAAGTGGTTTCTTTCGCCTTGTTTTTGTGTTTTGTCTTTGCTGTTTCCAGATTGTGAATATTTTAGAGCTGGGTGTGGGGTC
>NW_020172287.1:2033776-2044002 GCF_003031525.2 Neophocaena asiaeorientalis asiaeorientalis | reverse complement strand
GGTGGAGAGGCTGGGGGGGAGTCCAGCACCAGCACCCCTGATGCTGGAGGACCCCTGGACTGTGGCTGGAAGGGTGGGCATTTGGGGACCCCCTACATGCCCCAACGTGGACTGGCTCCTAGGTTGGCCTCACTCCACCCCCAGGGCTCTATATTGTAGAATCTCCCTGCACCCCCAGTGGTGTCTCCCCACCTCTGGGTGGCTGCTCTAAGGAAGAAGTGAGTGGCCAGGGAAGTTCCCACAGGGGGAGGCGCTGGCTGGGCTGGGACAACGCCCCTGGGTTTGTGGAGGTTAGCATGGCCGAGAGGAGCGCTCCTTGGAAAGCCCCAAATGCCAGACTGGGAGGCTCAAGGCTCACCGCTGCTGCCCCTGCGTTACTCTCCACAGGCTCCTCACACACCTTCCTCAGGGCTCCCGTGCTGATGGCATGTCCTGCTCCTGTGGAGGTTTTTGTGGCTGAGGCTGGAGTGTGAGCTCTGGCCAGGGTCACCTCTGCTCAGGCTTTCACCCTGAAGCTGCATGTGCTTAGGGAGCCTCACCTGGGGGAAGGGCAGCAAGGCCAGGGTATGGCTTCCTCCCTTCTCCCAGCTTTATGGGCTCACTACCTGGCAGGGCTGAAGCCAAACCACTGCCCACCAACCTGGGAGGATAGGACCACTGGGAGGCAGCCCATGGCCTTTTGGGTAGGGGGCAATGCCCACCCTGTTCTGTCCTCCCAGGTCTGAGAGCACGCCCTGCACACCCACCTTCCTCCCATGGCATCAAACCCCAGAGGGGCCTGGTCTCCCTTGTGATGGCACATGCGTGCCGAGTGAGGTCTTGGCTTTGCAACCACTTGGTCTCTGCAGGAAGGGATACCCCCAACCCCCGCCCCCCAGCCGTGTGTCTCCTGGACATCACTCTCTCCTTCCTGGGCCCCAAGGGTCCTGGGGCCACACAGCTATCCAGAAGCCATGCTCAGGAACTAAGAGTCACCGAGGTCCTTCCTCGGTCCCAGGGCACAGCCCTGAGACTTCTGATGGCCCTTGGGCCCACTGCCCTCTCCAGATTCTGTGCTGTAACTTGTTGAGCTAGCCGCCGAGAGCATCCCTGACCCTGGATGTGGGTTCTGGCCCCACAGACTTGCCCTTGGACCCTGAGATGTGGCCTTGGGTGGCCTGTCCTGTCTCACCTTTGCACCTGGATGCTGGCTATATGCCTGATGCTTGAGTCTCATGTCTCCTGGGGCAAGACTTCTCCCTCCCCAGGCCTCTGTGAGGGCCCTACCCCATTCTCCTGCCTCCCTGTGGACCTGGGTGGGGGGCACTGCCTGGAGGCCAGTGCGGGGAGGCCTTGGGGAGGAGGGACAAGACAGAGAGGAAGCCTGTGGGCGGCCGCACCCACAGCGCTCTGGGAGCAGACCAGGAGTCTGGCCTTAGCCTGAGGGCAGGGAGACGTTACGGGGTTAATAACTTTTTTCTGCTCATAAATGTGACGCAAGCTCTTGTGGACTTCAGGAAAGCAGAAAAAAGGTAAGTCCTGTACAGCCTCCTCGGGGAGTCTGGAGTACCCAGAAAACCCACGCCAGAGTCCTATGGCGCCCTCTGCCTCCTTCTTCCCCCACCCCCTTTCATCCCCATCTCCCCGTGAATTCCCAGAATTCCTTCTCAATCTCCTTTTTGGCTGGGTGTGATCCAGAACCACAGCACTTCTCTCTGAGTCCTTGCCCTGTGGCCTCCAGGCTCAGGTCCAGACCAGCTCCCTAAGTGGTGCCCATAGTTTTCTCAGAGACCAGCACCTGTTGCTGGCCATCCGGTCCAGGGTGGGGGCTACATGACCCCCACCCCGAGATGCAGCTGCTCCCAGCAGCAGCACTTGTCCTACTCCGGGTTCTCAACTGGGCAGGAGTTGGTGGACAGCTAATCCCTGCTCCCTTCGGCCACAGGGGCTGGAAGGCCAGGCTGGGACCTGTGGGGCGCATCTACTCCTGGGCTTCCTCACAGCATGGCGTGGGTGGGGTTGGGGTCCTGGCAGAGGGAGAGTGAGAGAGCACAGGCTCCAGGTGGAGGCTGTGTCCCCTTCAGTGCCTGATCTTGGAGGTCACTCGGAGCACCCACGTCCATGTCCAAGCGATCACACGGTCCCCAGCTCTGACGGGAGAGCCCCCATTTCCTGGCAGGGGTGTGCAAGGGTCTAGCACAGTGTGTAGAGCTTAAAATATTGCGGTGGTACTTGTGGAAAACTCAGTGGGCAAAGTGGGTGCAAAGACACACAGCACCTGGCCTCTCAGTTTCCACACCACAAAATCCTGTTGCCTGTACCCCCTCTTGCAGTAGAGACCCTGCTCCCAGGGTAAGCTCTGCTGGGTTTCCTTGGCCTTTATGCCCTTCATACTTGTCTTTTCTGTCCCACTCTGTAGCAGGGGCCTAGTAGGCAGCTCTGTTCTTTTTTTTTTTTTGTGGTACACGGGCCTCTCACTGCTGTGGCCTCTCCCATTGCAGAGCACAGGCTCCAGATGCGCAGGCTCAGCGGCCATGGCTCACGGGCCCAGCTGCTCCGTGGCATGTGGGATCCTCACGGACCGGGGCACAAACCCGTGTCCCTTGCATCGGCAGGTGGACTTTCAACCACTGCGCCACCAGGGAAGCCCAGCTCTGTTCTTTTGTCCTTGGAAGGTCCTGTCCCAGCCAACCCACCCTTGGAGGATACTGTCCCAGTATCTTCTGTCAGGGTCCTGGTTTTTTCTTCTTGGCATTTATTTGATGTTCTATAAAAATTCCATATTTGTCTGCTGTTTGACCCCCCACTGGCCCGGCTGGCCCCACCCCACCTTGGCTGAAGTTCCAGTTGGCTTTGTCACCGCTGCAGTCCCAGGACCCCAACAGGTCTGGCATGGATGAGGGGTTGGTGAGCAGCTGTGGGGCCCACGGTGGCCCAGGTTGCCCAAGTGAGGGGCCCTCCGGCAGGGGGCGGTTGGCATTTTCTGCTTCTTGCAGGGACATGTGTGTTTCTGTGGATTCCCTCCAAGGCCCTCCCATAGCCACTTTTATGGACCCCTGTCCTGGTGTGCAGACTCCTGGACTATGCCTGCCTTGCCCACAGGTCCCCCCACTCCTGGTCACCTGGGCCCTGGGGTGCTCGGGAGCCCCATGGAGGCCCCCTCAAAAAGTCCCTTGTGGCCTGGGGCAGGCTGACCCCACCTCCCTTCCCAGCTTCCTTAATGGTGCCTCACACTCAGAGAGGCCTCCCCCACCTGGAGTCCCTCAACAGGCAGAGGTTGAAGGACACCAGGGTTGGGGGACACCAGGGCAATTCTGGGGCCTTGTAGTGTGTGGCCCCAGGCTGCCACGGCCCCAGGGACTGGACTCGTGTCAGGGACATCTCATGGAGGGCTCTCCAGGATCGGTCTCCAGTCCCCAGGGCCACGCCAAGCCAGGGCCCTCCCAGCTAGAGGCCTGAGCCTGGACTCTGTCCATCTGCAACCAGCCCCAGTGGGGAAGCTTGGGGTGCTAGAGGTCCTGGGGCAGGGTGAGGGGCAGCCTCTTGAGCCCCATCTGCCCCTGCTGGCCACATTCTCCTGCCAGCCTGGCAGGTCTCCAAACTCAGGCTCTGCTGGCCATTGGGAGCTCAGGACAACTGGCTGAAGCTGACCAGAGTCTGCTTGTGGCCACAGAGGCTTCAGCCTGGCCTCTATGTGGTCAGCTCAGGAAGGCTTCAGAGGAGGGGCCCCCAGGTCCAGAGAGGTATGCTGTGCAGGTGGGTGAGTGGACTCGGGAGCATGGGCTGTGGGCACATGGGCTGGTTACCCTATCAACTGTCAGTTCAGATCTTCAGGCTCTCCTGGGCCTGGAGGGAAAGGGTAATTCCTGTTGGCTCCAAGACCTGGGCTGGCCTGCACACCAAGACAGATGATGTTGTGAGATTCGTGCAGGACCAGGTGTTTTACAGGGCTTTGCTCACAGACTCTGCAACTTCCTGTCTCACAGACAAGGAAAGTGTCCCCAGGGGGATGCCCCTCCCCTATGGGGGGGGATGTCTGCAGCTGCCCTACCACCCACATCGCTCTCTGTCCCTGTTGCAGCCAGAGGTTGTCATGAATGCAAGGGACCTGTTTCCCTGTCACAAAGCTACCTGCATTGGTTCAACCTTCTCTGGTCCCCACAGTGGCTGCAAGCCCTTGCAGGTTCTTCTAGTGCAGTCTTCCTCTGCAGCCTGCCCACAGTACGTGAAGGGCATCCCCTCTTGTAGCATGCCCCGGCACCACCCTGGTCCAAGCTGCGGGCTCTCTGGGGTTCAGAGGCATGCCCGACACCATCCTGGTTCTGCTTCCCCAGGAGGACTAGGGTCCAGATTCAGCATCCTGGCTGCCCAGGCTCCCCATGCACTCAGCTCCGCATAGCCGCTGACATGTGTGTTATTTCACCTGCTGGATCCCAGCATTCCAGGGCAGGGCCGGGGAAGGTCATAAAAATGTTGCGGTAACCTATATATTATTTTTATGCCGTTGCTTAACACGGTGCCTTTATGTGCAGGAGCCCCATCGTAAACCAAGCCCCTGGGTCCATCATGTGCACACGCAGGGCGCCACCCACACCTCTTACATGTGCTCTGACCCAGCGGCCGCCTCCCGGGATCCAGGCCTTTGGGCTGGCACTTGAGATCCTTGGGCCTGGTGTAGGGTCCAGCTGATGGCTGCCTCCACCTTGCCTCCTATAAAGTTTCCCTGAGTACAGGAGCAGGGAGGTAGGGCCAGCTGGTGACAGCCTTCACCAGCTCCAGGCCAGAAACTGAGGGAACGCCCATGGTGCACTTGGCAGCCATGCACGCCTGCGTGTGCCAGTGTGCATGCTCCTGGGTGTGTATGTGAGTGTGTGTGTTTTCCTGGGGGGTGTGTATTCTTCTGGGAGTTTGTGCATGCATATATCAATACGAGTGTACACTGTGTGTGTGCATGAGTGTGTGTGCATTCTCCTGGGGCTGTGTGCACAAGTGAGCATGAGTGTGTGAGTGTGCGAGTGTGGCTGAACAAAGGCCTGGCTCCTCCATTCACTCCAGGCCAGCCTTCACAGCTCTGCACACATTGCCTTCTGCCTGTATGGGCCAGGACTGGCCTTCTCCTCCTGGCCCACCTGGACAAAGCCCCCAGACCCTCAGAGTAGCCCCCAGCTCCCAGGACGATGGCCACAGGCTTTCCCCTGCACAGACAGATGGATGGAAGCTCCCCAAAGCTCTGGGGGTGACTCCTGGTCCCAGGGGACCATACTGAGTCAGGCTCTCCTCACTAGCCCTCTGGGCCTCAGTTTCTCTATCTGCACACAGGACTGGCTCTGGCATTGGGTGGGTGAGGTAAGGGGGGATGGGTAGGGAATAATGCCCCATTTCTGAACCAGGAACCTGCAGAAGCCATGCTGGAGAGGTAGACAGGGATGGATGTGCAGCTTTGTCAGGGGAGGGGCCCTGAGAATGACTGGGCCTTCCTCACGGGTGGTGCACATGACAGGTCGGGGCCTCGGGCCTTCCTTACCTGCCCCCCAACTGTGGACTTTGTAGGTTGCCCGGGGATCCACTGCATCAGGCCGAGGCCCCAGAGCAGGGCAGCTGACTGCCATGGCCCTGCCTGTCTCTGCACCTTCTATGATCTCCTGGGGGTCAGGAGCCATGAAATCCAGTGTTGGGTCCTAGGCCTCCTGCCCCAGTGGGTGTATCCTCATCCTCCCGTCTTCCCTCTGCCTGGGAAACAGCTCTCTTGCACCCTTTAGGGCCCCTCATGTCACACCCTGGCTATGATACATGTGGACAGATATCCCTACTGACAGTCGGGGTTGGGGGGTGACTGGGTACAATCCCGGGAGCTCTGGGATCTAGCAGCTCTGTGGGCACACATGTGCTGCATGCCTTGGTGGGCCTGGCATGACTCACCCTCAGGATGGCAGATCACACACATGGACACCTGGAAAACCACCCGGCAGTGGCTTCAGGGGGAATGTGTTCTGGTTACGTAAGAAATAGCCCCAAACTGAGTGACCAACGCAATTATCAACAATCAACTACTTCCTCTTTTTGGAGTCTGCCTGGCCATTCTGCCTTGAGGCCTCTCGCTAGCAGCTGTCCTCCAAGAGGGCTGACCCATGACTGCTGGGCTGGAGAAGGCTGGTGTGGCCAAGGCCTCAGGGTCTCTCATGAGGGTCTCTCCACAGTGCTGACTGAGCGACACAGTGGTGTTTGTCCCCAGAGCAGGTGGTCCAGGGGCCTCCGCAGTGCTCACCTCACTTAGGAGTTGCTTGGTTGCATGGCTACCCTTAGCTCACAGTTAAAGTAACCCCCAAGGACATGAAGGCCCGGAGGTCCATCTTGAGAATGGCTGCTTTCACACAGGAGAAGGCTAGTTATAGATTGCTTAGTGAAAATAGCAGGCAGCTGACACCAAGGGGATGCTGAGCAGGGTCTGTGACTCAGGGCCAGGTAAGCTGCAGCCTCGTAGAAAAGGCTTCATTTCTTCCCAGTCCTGACCCTGACCCCAGGCAAGACAGTTGGAAGCCCCAGGCCCAGTACAGAGGACAGACTGACAGACAGACATGGAGTGGCTGGGACCCAGGGAAGGAAATGTTGAAGATACCTTCCTATGGAGAGAACCCCCAGCTGCATCGTAGGGTGCGGGGTCCAGCTGCATCCCCTCTGTGCCCCCACCCTTTGTGGGTCCTTCCTTTCCCTACCATCCCTCCCTCCTGGGGTCACTGACCTTCATCTGGAATGCAAGGGAGGCACTTTAGGGCCTTTGGCCTTGGAAACCAGGCCGCGGACTAAGGTGTCCTTGGAGGATTCTTGCCAAGAGGCGCTGACCAATGCCTCCGAGAGATGCTGAGGGGCTTGGGGGAGGGCCCAGGGACAGCCCACTCCCAGATACTCTCCAAAGGATAGGGGTGGGGTCAGAGGTCCTTCCTCAGGATGAGAAGGAAGTAGACGGAAGCCATTCTGGGTAGCAGAAACAGCCAACTCCCTCCATCTCCACCCAGGGGGCAGCAGAGTGGCTGGGTTGACATTTCTAGGAAACCTTAGGTGAGTGTGGCTGATCCTGGGGCAGGGCAGGAGCTTGCTGAGCTTGGAGGTCGTAGAAGGAGGGCAACTTCCAGTGCCCTTGGGCAGGGGAGTCTAGAGGTAAACAGAGCGGGATGGAGGTGGGGATTCTGAGACCTAAAAGGCAGGCCCAGGCAGGGACTGTATGGGGTTTGCCGGCTGGAGGGAGGCCGGGGTGTGTGTGGCTGGACAGTTCTGGCGTGGGAGCTGGAAGCTGGGAGGGGCCTTTCCTGAGTGGGTCTCCTGGGAGGGGCCTCTTTGACAGGTACTGGTCCTGAGGGTTGATGGCTAGGGGAAAGTGGGGAAAGAAGTGGCTTCTGGCCCAGCTGGCAGGAGAGTGGCCAGGACACAGCCGGCCTCAGGGGTAGCTTGGCTGGGCCCCAGGGTGGGTGGGTACAGAGAAGAGGTGATAGGGGCAGGTTCCCCACATGAGGTGCTGAGGGGAGGCCCCACCTTCCCAGGCTCCTTGGCATGTGGGGCCATGCAGGCAGGTGGGGGGCACCGGGCTGACAGGTAAGCTATCTGTGCCGAGTGCTGGAGAGGAGGTCCTATCAGTGCTGGCAGAAGGACAGGCTCCCGGATAGACAGGGGCAGGCAGCTGAAGGTGACACCTGATAACGCAGCCCTGCTGCTGGGCTGAGGTGGAGATGGAGAGCTGGCCCCAGGCCATCCACCCTCCTGTTCTTTGGGCTGTGGGCATCATCTGGGTCACGGCCATCTGGGTTGCGGACACCTGGAGCCTGGTACATCTGGGCCTAAGGCGATCTCGTGCGTCTACCTAGTCCAGGCGCCACTGTGGTTTGGTGGGGGTGGCATGTCCCCTGGGCCCCGACCGGGAGGGCTGGGCTGGGCCTATTCACACAGGATTGGCTGAGGACGTCTGTCTGGTGGGTGTTGCAGGCAGCAGGGATTAGCTCTGTAGGAAAAGCATAAAACTTTAAGAGACACACTGGCTGTAATTTGGAGCAAATGTTTGGTGCTGAGACTTACATGGGGGCCCGCCCCAACCTGAGGGAGGCCTCACGCTCCCACCACGCCCCACAGCAGCCGGGCACCCTCACACAGGCCCACACATGCCCCTCTCACTCCACACCGCAAGCCCAGCAGTAGGGGATAGAGAACAGTCCCCTTCCCCATCTAGTCACTCCAACGGAACGCAGGAATAATCCCTGAGCCCCAGTGCCAAAGCGTGGCCCTGTGCTCCCAGGCCCCAGGGGCACCTTGTCAGGGCCCAGGACGGTGGGCCCCATCTTGCTTTTGGGTGCCCGGGGCTGTCTTTCAGACTGCCCCGAGTGGAGGGGGACCTTGCCACCCATACCCTCCTAGTCAGGTATGCTGTCCAGCTGACCCAGCCTCCATGTGCAAGTGTCTGGGGGTCTCCAAGGCCGGCCCTGAGATCCACTGGGACCCAGGGCAGTGGGGACAGTTTGCTGGGCTGGAGCTGCCCACGGGCCCGCAGCACACACACATGCATTTTATAAGGAGATAGGGTGTGGTGTCTGCCGCCACTCCGCTGCATTTTATTAGAAAAAAAAGAGAAAAGAAAACAAATAAACAGTGGCTCCTACAAGGGCCACACAGATGGCATGAGGCAGCTGGGGGAACGGGGGTGGGGGGCACAGGCTGTGCCCCGCTGACTGACAGGAGCCCCGCCCCCATGATGCTGGCTCCCAACCCCCACGGGGGCCCTATGGGTGGGATTAGTACTAACGAGTCTCACTGGCCTCAGTCCAGGACTCCATGCTCACTGTCTACCTGCTGCCCTGGGATTAGGGACTAAGGCTGAGGCAGCTTGGGGGACGAGCCTCGCCTGGCCCTTACCCCCTTGGCATAGTTCTGATTGGAGACTGACTTGTCACGAGATCTCTTTTAGCCCCACATAGCCTCAAATGAGGTCTTTGCTGAGGACACCGGCAGCCACGGGGCCTGTCAAACAGCGGCGTTGGGGTGGTGCTGACCCTTCTAGGGACCCGCCCCTGACCTGACACCTCCAGATCTGCCCTGGGTACCCCTCACCCCACCTCTCATCTCCAGGTCTACCCTGGGCCCAACCTACCCCTGGAGTCCAGCTCTCTCCTGTCACCACCTCAGACAGACCTTGGTTTGCTTTGCCCTGTCTTTTCTGGAGCCTACCCACAGGGACCGCAGAAGCCCCAGGCCCTGGTGTGAGTGTGCGTGCGCGTGCGTGTGTGCGTGTGCATGTGTGCGTGCGTGCGTGTGCGCGTGTGTTTGTGTGTGTGTGTGTAGGCTGGAGGCAGCTACCGTGGGTAAGGGCCAGAGGGGGCCACACCCCAGCCCAACCCATACTGCAGAGGCTTGGAGCCGCCTCCCGGCTGCCCCCCTCCCCAGGTTGTGCACCTGCAGGGCTGATGGCGTCCAGGAAGGACTCTTCTCCTGTACTGGTAGGAGGAGGAAGGAGGCAGGCAGAGGTGAGTGGGAAGAATCAGACTTGAGGCCCCTCCCAGGGGTGGGCCTGGATTCTGGCTCCCATTCCAGTGACTCTCTGCTCCTGGGTAAGGGGTGGGCTAAGGCCGAGGCGGTGGGTGGCAACCCAGAGACCCCACTGGGGCCCAGGGAGGGAGACAGGCTGAGGACCTGGAAAAGTACACTCTCATTGTGAGCATAAACAGGGCTCCACCTCTGCCAGATGTTCCTGGAAAATGTTTAGGATCTGCATCAACATATGAAATTCCCATCAAACCTTTTATTAATCGGAGGCATTTGCTGTTAATCCCCACCTGGTCCCTCTGGACATTCCTGGGAGGGGCTTGGGCCTCAGTCAGTGGGAGGGCTTGAGGCAGGGCAGGGCTGCAGCTGTCCCACGTTCAAGGCCAGGTTGGCGGCAGCTCCCCAGGCCACAGAGACCAGAACCAGGCCCACTGAGAAACCAAGACCTGAGACGGAGCAACCGTAGTGCTTCTGTGGGTCATGAGCCCATACTTCCCACGCTCAGAGCAGCCCCTCTCCCATCCGCCCAACCCAGGGCTGCCAGGGGCCTGGCAGGGCCTGCAGGGCTGCTGTCAGCTCTTTCCAGAGGTTCTGGACTGTGCACAGCGGTGATCCTTTTATGGGGTAGGAGACTCATAAAGAACCAAGAGCCCCACTTAGGAGCTGAGAGCTGGGCTGGCTCCCCAGTCAGGGAGAGGGAAGCTTAGGCAGGACTTCAGGGGGAG
>NW_020172287.1:1985965-2033724 GCF_003031525.2 Neophocaena asiaeorientalis asiaeorientalis | reverse complement strand
TGGGGGAGGGGGGTTCTGGAGAAGGGCTTCCTGGGGAGAAGGGTCCTGTAGGGGATCCAGTCAGCCCCTCCCTCAGATCTGATATCCACTGGCCACCACCCCGCTTCTTCCCACCCTGCACATGCTCCCTGCTGCTGCAGAACACCCCTCCCTAGCCCCTCCCTTCCCAGGCCTTCACGGGATAGAAGTTCTCTCCTGCTCCTGGAGGGAGAGGGGCTGGGCTCATTCTGTCCTGGGAGAGCATCCCAGAGATCTTCGTGGGGTGGGGGGAGCTGGGAGCTGATGCTGTAATTCCATACAGAAATATCAGCCACTTTCTTAAAGATTGAATGTATGTATATATTTTTGCCAGCTCTGGCCAGGGCTGGGGAGATGGTGGCGCATGAGAACAGCCCCCCACCTCCGTCGGGGCCACCCCAGCTGACTCACAGCTCTCTGAGATGGAGATGGAGGGAAGGAACACTGTGTGATCCACTCTTGCGTTCTGTCGTGGCCCCAGCCTCCAAGCGCCTGTGGCCTCAGTCTGTTTTGGGCATTAAGCTATGTGGAGAGTTGTAGCATAGGCCTGGGTGGGTGGGGTGGGAGCTCAGAGCAGCCCACATTCCCATGACCCCCACAGGGCCTGTCCTCTTGGGTCTTCTCTTCGGCTCTGGGGGACGTGGGCCAGGCAGAAGGGTAGAGGGCAGCTAGGGTTGGGGCTGGGGGATTAGGGGGTGGTTCAACGGCCTCACCCTCCCTGGGGTTCCTGAGGACTCAGTGGTCAGCGAGACCTTGGGCTGTGGATTAGGGGGCCGGCCTGCCCAGGACATAGCCTGGGGGTGCAGCACTTAAAGTGGGCCTCTCTCTTGAAGCTCCCGGACAGTCAAGGGTAGAAGGGGTGGCGGGGAGTCCAGGCGCAGTGGGTAGGTGAGGGGACCCTGCTGCCCCCTCCAACCGTTTCCTGGGGTGAAGATCTTTACTCCCACCCCCCCCCCGGAGGCTACAGTGGGGTGTCAGTCCCCAGCACTTATTAAGCACTGACAGTATGCAGCACCCAGTAATGAAGAGGGGGAGGAAGCAGAAGTGGGAGAGGTCCTTGGGTGAATGGGTGGGGTCTAAGGCAGCGTCCTGGTTTGCATTCCCGCTTGTTACTCACTTACAGAGGGGGAGAGGGTGCATGCCTTGGAGTATACAGGCGCCTTTCTGGGACAGAGTTCCTCAGAATAAGGGCTGGCAGGAGAATGCGACCACAGCACTCCACCTGTGGTTTGCACAGAGACATACATTACGTTTAAATCTGCAGCTCCAGGCCTACCCTGCTCACAGCAACCGCATCCTCTTTGTCCCACATCCCTGGAGCAGGGAGCAGGCAGCTCACAACGGAACTGGCCTGGGAGAGCCTGAAAGGGAAGGAGAAAGGGAAAAACCTTTGGTGGTGGGAGGAGTCCCCCGGAGGGGGCGGGGCGAGACGAGGCGCTGTCAGAGGGGTGAAGTCCCCAGAAGAGGGAGGGGTGGGACAAGGGGAGGGGCTTGGGGGAGAGTCCTGGGAAAGGGGCTGGGCGAGGAGAGGGGATTTCAGAGGGGAGGGGGGTAGGTCCCAAGAAGGAGAAGGGGCGGAGGCTCCCGCAAGCCCGGAGGTGGCCTGAACAGCAGCGGTGGCCACAGCAGCTGGGCCAGGGGCGGGAGTGGGACTGGCTGCCAGGGTTCAAATGTTCTCTGCGGTAAGTTGGGACGCGGTGTAGGGGTGGGGCCGCAGCCCGGCCCAGCCTGCCAGTTCAGCGCTGAGCTGCAGGGCAGGGATCCTTTGCCTCGCAGATCAGGGGCCCCTGGAGACCCTGGAAGAGGAGGGGTTTGCGGTGGGGCTGGGAGGTCGTCTCCCAGGGCTTCTGCGCCCTGGAGCTCTCCTCGCAGGGGCTGCCATCCCATGCTCCAGATCCTACCCGGGTTGGGGTACCAGAGACCTCGGCCCCTGCCAGGAACCGCAGTTGAACTGGCCTGAGGAACCATCCACTCAGAAGTGACGGGCCCTGCAGGAGATCAAATGACCCTTGTCTCAGGAATGACTCCAGGAGGGGACTGCCATGATGGAATCCTAGACAGGCAGCACAACCAAAGGGACAGACTGGGGTCTGGGTTGGCACGGTCTGTCTCCAGCCAGGGGCAGGAACAGGCCTGGCCTGGACACTTATCCCTGAGCAGGCGGGGAAGGGGTACCATGGTGATGCCTCCCCATGAGGTCATAGCCTTGACCCTGAGGTTGGTGGGACACAGCCTTCTCCCTGACCCAGGTACAGCTGGCAGGTATTGTCCCTTCTGAACCCTTGGGCCTGATGGAGGGTCTTCACAGGTTATTCTGTGGAGAGGGGTTGTGCTGGGCCAGAGTAGACCTCCTGTTCTTGTCTCCTGCTCTGTCCCCTCACCTGCTTGTCCATCTGGGCATTGGCCCTCCAGGAAGGACACATCTGTCCCAGGTAACTTCCAGGCCCTTCCTGGTTCGGGGCTCAGCAGGCGGGGGCTGGGGAGGGGCACCACCCATGGACACTGGCTCTGAATGCTGTTCAGGAGGGCAGCCTGTTGTGATCCATCTCACAGGTGAGAAAACAATCTCAGAAAGGTTAAAATAGCTCATTACACCCAGGTAGGGACAAAACCAGGTTCAGGCTCCTTGTGGGGTCTCCTCACCTGTGAAGTATGGGCAGGTGGCCTGCAGAGCCATGGCTGTGAGGATGCAGGTGTGTGCAGGCAAGGCTGGCACGTGGGGCTGTGTCATTCGTCAGGTTGAATGCTAGGTCTTTGTTGGGGGATGGGAGGGCTGTCTGACTTTTGGGATTTGAGGGCCTGAGAGCATCTCTTCTGTTGAGCTGTGAGAACTTCTGAGGAACAAGAGTCTTGCTGACTGCCCCCCCTCCAAAACCTCGACACTACTGTGTGAGATGCAGAACCTGGGAGGGGAGCAAGGGGTCAGCAGTTATCACTACCCCAGGCTCCTGACACCAGATGCTCTCCACACGTCCCCACCAGACACGTGGATAACAGGCTCAGCGGCCGAGCTGTCAGCCTGGGCCACAGTGGAGGTGGTGCTGGAGAGAGAGGGAGGGGTGGACTCAGATCCCCTCCCCTTCCTCCCACCTTGTAGCGCCCCCATGTCTCCACTCCCCTCTCTGCATTATGTGCAGCCTTGCAGAGGAGCCTTCAGCCTGCAGTTCTCCCACCCCATCTGTGTGCAGGGGAAGGCTGTTTTTGTCCCGGCACCTGCATGGTCATTGAACACTTAGACACTATGTGTTCAGCTAGAATTAGACAAGCTCCCTGCCACACCCAGGTGGCCCACCTGCCCACAGCTTGGCCCCTGGCCTGGTCTGGGACCCAGAACTTTCCTAGTGGCCATGTCTGGAAGGTGTGAGGATGGTGGTCAAGAAGCACTCTGGCTGTAACGTGACCAGGACCCTCGACTTGCTCAGTAAGTACGGACAGGACACAAGACTTTATCTGGTCCTCTGGCTTGTCCAGCTTTGCTTTTTGGGGTTGATGATACACCACGAGGACTCAAATCCTTAATTCTGATGGACCTGAGGGGAAGAGGTAGCTTAACTTAGCCAGCAGGGGCCAGAAAGTCCTGGAAAGACCTGTGTCGCTCCACTTTGAGACCTGGGCCTGCCCTGCACCGCCCCCCCGCAACCATGCTGCCCCAGCAGCTCCCAACCCTGAGCAGGTTCCTGACCTCTAACCTTTTCATGACTCTCTTGTATCTGTACCTGGGAAGCCTCTGCTTCCCCTGGCCCCTAGAGACAGACCACACAGGGGTGGAAGCTGGCTCTGATGACCCTCCTGCCTGCCCCATTCTCTCTTCTGCCCCCCTCCTTTCTCCTCTTCTCCCCTTTTCTTCCTCCCTCTGTCCCCTTCCTCCCCCCCCTTTTCCTCCTCCCACATTTTCTCTCCTGCCCTCCTTTTTCCTCCTGTCTCCTGCCCCTCCTCCCTCCTTCCCCATCTCCCTCCTTCTCTCTTCTCCTCCTGTCCTATCTCCTGTGCCCTTCTCCTGCCCTGGCCCAGAGCCCAGGACATTCTTGCATATTTTGGGGCTCAGACAACAGAGTCCCTCACCCTCACTGTAGAGTGCCCCCACCTACCCTAATTCTTACTGCATACCTACACATGGGGTGCACAGATGCCTGCTGCTGAGACAAGCAAACTGATGTTGGAGACTCGGGGATGTCCCTCATCCCAGAACCTCGAAGCAGGGGAGGATGGCCCACTCCCGGCCCAGATGCTCATGTCCCTTGGAGACTGGGGACAAATCGACTTCCATGGCTCATCCTTGGGTAGCCCTCAGAATCGTTGGCTAATGAAACTACTGTATACGCAATACATTTCAAAAATGTCCAGGAATAGGGGTGTTTGTCAGTGTTTAAAGGCCACATGACATTTCTGCACTTCATGAGCCTCTATTTCTCTCCACGCTGAGCCCGCTCCGGGATCCGACCCCTGTGCTGCCTCCCCGAGGGGCAACTCCACCCACCCATGGTGCCCACTCACAGGGGTCCTGCTCTCTCCCCTCGCTCCTGGACACAGACCTGCCAGAACACCTCCACCCTTGTGATTCGGAAGGGCCACAAGTACACAGGGTGACCTGGCTCTGGCTCAGTTAGGCCCTGACCACACTAATGGAGAGCCCCACCTCAAGCCTAGCCCCACCTCCACTCAGAGAGCCCGCCCACCATGACCCCGCCCTTGGCCTGGCCCCACCCCAGCCTGGCCCACCCATGGAGAGCCTGTCCCCAGCCACCCTAGCCCAGCTCTGCAGACTCACTGTAGACTCACTAGCACCAGCTGTGGGTGAGGATGGTGATGCTGTACATGGCAGGTGTGGTGGCCCAGGCGCTGCCTCAATGACCTTACCTTGCGTCTGTGGGGCACACCTGACGCTGGTTTGGGGCGGGAATGGGGTAGGGGAGGCGTCCTTCGCAAGCATGCGGCATTCATGAATGTCCACCTTATAAAGAGACCTCAGCGTCCTCCACCCCTCAGGTCTTCAGAGACCTGTGTGCTCCTGTTCTCACTGTGATCAGCAAGGAGGCTGAGGGCATGACATGCTGGACAGGCTGCACCTGCTCCTCTTACACTTGCTTGCCGAGCCCATTGGAGCCTCCAGGATGGCTGCCCACCGCCTGGGGGTTCCTAGGCTGGCGGGGGTGGGAGGGCGATGGGTCAGATGGACAGGGTGTGGAAATACGGAGCTCACCGGCAGGCAGCTGCAGAGACGGAGCAGGTGCCCAATGGCTGCCCACACCCAGGACGACGGTCCTGCGCCTGGTTGCCATGGGGGAGGGGTCCTCGAGGGGCTGATGCTCCTGGGAAGGCTCCGGTCGTGGGTCCTAACTCTCTTGGCAGTGTGTGATGACGTGTGACATGATTTTATGATATGCAGGTTTTGCACGTTTTCTAGACTGATTCTCAGCTACCTTTTTTTGCTAATGGTTGCAGTTGCTACTGTAAATGGTGTTTCTATAGTATTTTCTAATGCCTGCTGCTGTAGAAAGATCAAGTGACTTCTTATATTGGTCTCAAATCCATGCACCTTGCTAAACTTCTTTAGAAACTCTCTTTCCAAAGGTATGGGGATTGAAAAAAATTATCTTGTGGTATTAACTCTTTTTTTTCCTATAAATTTATTTATTCATTTATTTATTTTTGGCTGCATCGGGTCTTCATTGCTGCGTGCGGGCTTTCTCTAGTCGCGGCGAGTGGGGATTACTCTTCATGGCGGTGCGCGGGCTTCTCATTGCGGTGGCTTCTCTTGTTGCAGAGCACAGGCTCTAGACACGTGGGCTTCAGTAGTTGTGTCATGCGGGTTTAGTAGTTGTGGCTTGCGGGCTCTAGAGCGCCGGCTCAGTAGTTGTGGCACACAGGTTTAGATGCTCTGCAGCATGTGGGATCTTCCCGGACCAGGGCTCGAACCCACGTCCCCTAGGGAAGTCCTGTGGTATTAACTTCTAATTGAATTGTTTTGCAGTGAGAGACATTGATATATGACAAATGGTGTTGGAAACTGTGTTATGGCTTAAGAGATGGGGAATTTTTATGGGGGCTGCCAGCACCTGGGAAGTTGTGTTGCTGTTGCTGCAGCAGGAGGGCCTGTGCCCCAGAGCAAGCTTATGTGAGGCCTTTTCCCCATCAGTATTGGTCCCCTCTGCCATGTGTTCTCTCAGAGTCAGATATTCCTATAACTATATCATTTTTCTTTTGGCCAATATTTGCCTGATGTATCTCTCCCTGTGTTCTTCCCTTCAACTTCCCTGCGTTCCATTGTTATACTGTGTTGCCTGAAAACAGCATAGAACTTGGAGTTGTAGTTTTTTTTTTTTAAAAAAAAAACCAATATGATCCTGTGTTTTAAGTAGTAAGAATAGCCCAGTATTTACTGTGATTATTGATATATTTGGACTTGTTTCTTTCATTTTATGTTTTTGTTTCCACTTTAACCAATATTTCTTTTTCTTCTACTTTCTTGCCTTAATGGAGAGTTTTGTTTTAATATTCCACCCCCCCCCACTTATTGATTTTTCTCTATACAGGCTTGAAGTTTATACTTGCTGATTCTAGTCTTTCAGTGCTGCCTCTTGAGCTGTTACCTGACTGTTTAACAGAGACTTAAATGATATTTGATTACCTCCAAGGTAATAAAAGTACTTTAGAACGTTTTAGTCCCAATCATCGCTTTCCAACTTAGTATTGTTGAATGTTTTAGTTCTTTCTTTAACCTCACAAATTAGATGTTGTTTTATTGTCTTATGGACAATGGTTGTTTGGATTCATCCACATATTACTGTTTTGTTTGTTGATCATTTCTTCTTACACACTGGACTGTCCTTCTAGGATTATTTTCCTTCTTCTCAAAGCACATACTTGAGAATTCCTTGAGAGCAGGCTCTGATGTTAAATTCCCTCCATTTCTGTTCATCTTGAAATGATTTTATTTTGCTTTTGTCCTTGAGGAATAGATTTTTGCTCAGTATACAATTCTATGTTGGCATTCATTTTCTCTCAAAACTTTGTAACTGTTATTCTAATGAATTGAATCTATTGCTGCAAAACAAATTACGTCAGAACTTAGTGGCTTAACACAAAAATAATTTTCCACAGTTTCTGTGGATCAGGAATTTGGGAGCGGCTTGGCTGTGCCGTTCTGCCTCAAGATATATTGTGAGGTTAGATACTGTCTGAAGGCCTGGAGATCTGCTTCCAGGGTAGGCCAGTCACGTAGCTGTTGATTAAAGGCCTCAGTTTCTCTCCGCAAGGACCTCTCCACAGGTCTACTGAGTGTTCCCCTTCCATGGTTGTTGACTTTCTCCAGAACTTGCAGTCCAAGAGACCGAGGTGGAAGCATGAATGCTGTTCATGTTTTAGCTTTGGAAGTCATACATCATCACTTCCTCAATATCCTGTTGATTACACAGGGCCAACCCTATTCAGTGTGGGAGGGGACTACAAAAAGGCACAAATGAGGTGAAGGTTACTGGAGGCCATTTTGGAGGCTACAACAATAGCTTCAATTGTTGTTGTTTAGAAGTCCATATGTCTTTCCTTTATAGGTGATTTCTCCTCTCTCTCTCCGGGTTCTTGCCAGATATTCTCTTTGTTGTGGATATCCTTCAATTTTACTATAATATGTCTAGGTGTAGGATATGTTGTGCTTCCTACACCTGTGAATTTATATTTTTCATCACTTCTGGGAAATTCTCTTAATATATAGCTCTCTTAATGTTTGTGGCCATTTCCAAATAAATTCTTACCACTTTCTTCTTCAGAGATCCCAGACACAGACTAGAGCCTCTCATTGTATCCCCTTGTGCCTCTTAATCTCTTTTTCATATTTTCCATCTTCTCTGTTGCATGCTGGATAAATTCACTGGATACACCTTCTGCTTCACAACTTCTCTCTTCAACTATGTTTAATCTGCTGCTGAACCCATCCACTCTGTGCATGTCTCTTTAAAATTTCAGTGATTATATTTTACATTTTTACATTTTAAAAATCCTGCTAATTCCTGAAGGTTTGCTTTCATCAGCTAGCTGTGTAATTGCGTCCTTTGTTTTCCATTTTTAAAAACATTTCATTTAGAAAATAACGTCCATACATAAAATTTCACAAAACGAGATTGTGCAGCTGCAAGTTATCATGAAGGAAATGCCTTTATGGTGGGAACACCACCCAGATCAAGAAACAGAATGCATCTAGCAGCCCAGAAGCATCTGTGTGCTCCTGCTAATAACTCTCTCTTTCCTCCCCCTTGTAACTTCCTCTAGGCAACCACTGTCCCAACTTTATAATAACAATTTATTTGCTTTTCTTAACACCTGTATTCTTAAACACCATAGTTTAGCCTTGCCTGTTTTTTGAACTTTATATAAATAGAACTACACAGTATGTGTTTTGTGGTGTTCACCTTCTTTTACTCTATATTAGAGCTGTGAGATTCATGCATGTTGTTGCTTGTTGTAATCTGTTTATTTTCATTGCTGTATAATATTCCATTGTACGAATATACCACTTTTAAAGATACCTTCTTCTGTTGCTGGATATTTGGTTTTTTTCCCTGTTTGGGACAATTGTGAATAATGAGGCTATGAACATAATTTATTTGTATTTCTTGGTGTACATGTGCACATATTTCTTTTGGGTATATACCTAAAAATGGTTTGTTAAGTCAAAGGACGGAGACATATTCAACTTCAGTAGATATTGCCAAAACAATTGAACCAATTTAAACTTTTCCCAGAAGTGCATGAAAATTTTCATTGTTCCATATGGTCTTTTTAAAAAAATATTAGGTATTGTGGTGGGTATGTAATTGTATCTCACTATGATTTAAGTTTGCATTTCCCTGATGAGTAATAAGTTGGTTATTTGAATATCCTCTTTTAAGAAGTGTCCAGTCAAGTCTCATCCACTTTTCTATTGGGTTATCTGTCTTTCTTGATTTTTTTGGAATTCTTCCTATTTGTCAGTTTTATGAGTTATATTTTCTTAAACTCCACGGTTTTTCACTATCTCAATAGTGTCTTCCAATGAAAAGAAAATTTTAATTACAATATCGAAAATTTCATATTTTCCCTCATGGCTAATGCTTTTCTGTGTGTGCATACACTCTTTTAAAGAAATATTTGCCTACAACCAGGTTGTGAAGACATTCTAGCAGCTTTGTCTTTCACAATTGGATCTACATGCACCTGCAGTTGACAATGAGAGAGGTAAGAGTTGAGTTTCGTTATTTTTCCAGGTAGATATTGAAAGCACCACCCCTTCTCTACCACTCTGAAGTTATTTTGTCTTGTAGCAAGTGTCCACGTGGAGATATGTCTACTTCTCAGTTCTCTATTCCATTCCCTTGGCCCATTTGTTTATCTGTATACCAGTACCTCACTATCTTAATTACTATAGCTTTATCGTAGTAATTAAGATAGTGTGCTTTTGTACATTTTAAGTACATTTGTACTTTTATATAAATTTTAGAATCAGCTTGTAAATTCATACAATGGAATTTTTATTGCAATAGCATTGACTTTGTAGTCCAGTTTGGGAAGAATTGGTACCTTACTGCATTGGGTGCTCCAATTCATGGCCATGACATAGCTCTCATTTAATTTAGGGGTTCTTTAATTTCTTACAACACTGTCTGTAGTTTTTTGGGTAGAGATCTTGCACATATTCTGCTAGATTTATTCCTAGGTAGATGATTTTTTTTATTCTGTTGTAAATGGTGCCCTGTCTTAGGCTGAGTTTATTGAATGTGTTAAAGCAGACTCAGGGAGGGAGGGAGTGGTCTCAGGGGAAGAGGCGTGGAGCAGCAGTGCAGGCAGAAGAGGAAGCTAAGCCGGGATATGGTCTGCACTGAAGCCCAGAGGAAAACTCTTGCACAAGAGCTGGTGGCAGAGTTTTTGCAGCCTTAAGGCAAAGGGCTGGCCACCCTGTCAGATCTTTCATGGTCCCAGGCTCAGGTCTGCCCTGCAGGGGGGTGGTGCTAGCTTCCCAGACCAGGCACTCCCACTTGGACAAGTATAACCCTCTTGAGAAGAGCAGCTGTGAGCTGCTCCAGCCAACACTCACAGCAGCTGGCTGTGGGCACACCGGCTGCTACAGAGGATCTGGGAGAAAAACCAAGGGCATCCACCACATCCTCACTTCTCTTATTAAATCCACTCTGTCTGGCTAGCTTCCTTGAGATGTTGTTGGTCACACTTTCTTAGAAAATGTTGAAGAGGACAGTCAGTGGGATAGACCATGATCCTGCTGCTGCAGGAGGTCCTGAGCCCAATGATACGCATCACCCTCCTCCTCCCCATTCTACTTCCCACTGCCCTTTGCTGGCCTTGGCGGCTTACCTGGGGCAGGGCGTAACCCGGGTCCTCATCCCTGAGGAATTTGAGACACTCCTCAGGCCATGGTGACTTCATTTGCCGCTTAACAGTCACAACTGGGCATGGGAAGAGCGAGAGACACCCCCAGGGATTGCCTGGGTCCAAAACATATTCTTTCTGCCCCTGCCTCCATTCTATGGCTCCAGCCCAACTCCTCATGATGGTCAAGGCCCATTAGCCCTGCCAGCAGAGGTGCTCAGTCAGGTGGAAGCTATCACTTGAAGTCTGGTGGGACTCTTACTGCACTGCCTGGTAGAGTTCTGTCTTTTTCAGAACCAAGATCTCTACACCATATAGCAGCCATTGATTTAAAGTGCATGCCACATTCTGAGACACAGTGCCCCATCCTTGCAGGGTTTTACCTCTAAGCTGGTGCCTAATCTACACCTTCCAGAGGCCAATCAAAGGCAGCTTCCAACTGCTGGGAGAGGTGGTGTGTCCAGTGGATTCTGATTCTGATATTTTTGTGTATTATCTGCCTATCTATATTGCCTCAGAAATACCAAGTTCTTATCAATTTCATGTCTCTAGACGCCTGAGGGTCAGATTCCCCTGGCTGCCATTCTGACCTTGCTGCCCACTATGGTAATTGCTCATCCTGCTTCTGACAGTCATGCATTGCCCTGACCTCCATTATTCCAGAGCCCAACATCCCCGCAGTTACCAGGGAGCCCAGTTTGGGAACAGCATCTCCTATATTTGGCTCTGCCCACAGAGGACGGCTCTCTGGGGTACTCCATATGCCCTTGATACATGCAGTGTTTTCGAGGTCCTCCTGTGGAATGTGGCAGCTGGTGGTTTCTGGTTTCATATAACTGACATATTCTAGCATGCCCACTTCTGCAGAAAGGACGTTGGGGTTTTGATAGGCATTTCATTTAATCTGGAGATCACTTTGGGGAGTATTGCCATTTTGACAATGTTAAGTCTTTCAATCCATGAACATAGGATGTATTTCCATTTATTTAGGTCTCTAAGTTTTTTCAACAATGTTTTGAGTTTCCAATGTACAAATTTGTGCTTCCTTGGTGAGTATTCTTGGTTAAGTATGTTATTATTTTAGATGTTATTATAAATGGAATTGATTTCTTAATTTTATTTTCAGATTGTTCATTACTAGTGTATACAAATACACTGATTTTTCTGTGTTGATTTTGTATCTTGCAACTTTGCTGAATTCACTTATTAGGTCTGATTTTTTGTGTGTGTGACTTCTTTAAATTTTCTATATATAAAACCATGCCATCTGAGAATAGAGATAGTTTTACTTCTTCTTTCCAATTTGGGTGGCTTTTATTTCCTTTTCTTGTCTAATTGCTCTGACTAGGAATTCCAATACACTGTTGAATAGCAGTGGGGAAAGCAGACATCCTTGTCTTGTCCCAATCTCAGGGGAAACTCATCAGTCTCTCATAACTGAGTATGTTGTTAGCTGTGGGTTTTTCACATAGGCCTTTTATCATTTTGAGGAAGTTCCCTTCTATTCCTAGTTTATTGAATGTTATTTTATATATGAACTGATGCTGGACCTTGTCAAGTGCTTCTTTTTTTTTCATTATTTCAGATGGATATGTGTGTTTTCCCTTTATTCTATTAATATGGTGTTTTACATTGATTAATTTTTGTTAGTTGACCCATCCTTGGATTTCTGGAATGAATCCCACTTGGTCATGGTATACAATATTTTTTTAAAAGTTTTTGTTTGTTTGTTTGTTTTGCGGTATGCGGGCCTCTCACTGCCATGGCCCCTCCCGTCGTGGAGCACAGGCTCCAGACGTGCAGGCTCAGCGGCCATCGCCCACGGTCCTTCAGTAGGTGTTCGGTAGGAGTTGTTCCACGTGTAGATGTATTTCTGGTGTATCCGTGAGGAGGAAGGCGATCTCCACGTCTTACTCTTCCGCCATCTTCCCGCCGACTCAAAAGTTATTTTTTAATTGAAGTATAGTTGATGTGTATAATACTTTTAATATTCTGTTGGATTCATTTTTACTAGCATTTTACTTAGAATTTTTATACCTATATTCATAAGAGATATTGTTTGTTTTTAGTTTTCTTGTGGTGTCTTTGTCTGGCTTTGGCATCAGGATAATACTGGCCTCATGGAATGAATTAGGGAGTGTTCCCTTCTCTTCTAATTTTTGGAAGAGTTTGAGGAGGATCGGTGTTAATTCTTCTTTAAATGTTTGATAGAATCCACCAGTGAAGCCACCTAGTCCTCAGCTTTTCTTTGTTGGAGGGGTTTTGCTTATTGATTCAATCTCTTGACTTGTTATATGTCTATTCAGATTTCTTATTTCTTCTTGAGGCTGTTTTGGTAGTTTGTGTGTTTCTAGGAATTGGCCCATTTCACTTAGGTTATCTAATTTGTTGGCATAGCATTCTCTTACAGTCTTATTTCTGTAAAGTCATTAGTAATGCCCCCACTTAATAATGTTTAGCAATTTGAGTCTTCTATCCCTTTTTCTTAGTCAAGTCTAGCTAAAGGTTTGTCAATTTTGTTGATATTTTCAAAGAACCAACTTTTCCTTTCATTGATTTTCTCTATTTTTCTATTCTCTATTTCTGTTCTAATATTTACTTCTGCTAGCTCAAGTCCATTACTTCTGCTAGCTTGAGTTTAGGTTTGTTAGGTCTAGTTGATCTACAGTGTTGTTCAAATCTTCTATGTCCTTATTGATCTTTTGTCTGTTGTTGTATCCATCATTGAAAGTGCAGCATAAAGTCTTCAGCTATTCTTGTAGAACTGTCTATTTTTCCCTTCAATTCTGTCAAATTTTGCTTCATATATTTTAGGGATCTCTTGTTAGGTGTATATATGTTTATAATTGTATTATCTTCTTAATGGACTGGGACTTCTTTCAATATATAATGTCCTTCTCTGTCTCTTATAACATTTTTTACTTGAAGCCTAATTTGTCTGTAAAGCCACTTCAGCTCTTTGTTGGTTAATATTTGCATGAAATATCTTTTTCCATTCTTTCACTTTCAACTTACTTGTGTCTTTGTATCTAAAGTGAATCTCTTCTAGATAGCATATGGATGGGTCATACTTTTGTTTTTGTAACCATTCTTCCAGTCTCTGCCTTTTAATTGGAGAGTTTAATCAATTTACATTTAAAATAATTACTGATAAGGAAGAACTTACTTCTATCATTTTGCTATTTATTTTCTATATGTCTTATATCTTTTTTGTTCCTCAATTCCTCCATTACTGCCTTCTTTTTTGTTTGGGTTTTTCTACCAAACTGTTCTTATTCCCTTCTCAGCTCCATTTCTGTATATTTTTTAGTTACTTTCTTAGTGGTTACCTTGAGGATTAAAATTAACAAGTTAGGGCTTCCCTGGTGGCGCAGTGGTTGAGAGTCCGCCTGCCGATGCAGCGGACGCGGGTTCATGCCCCGGTCCGGGAAGATCCCACATGCCGCGGAGCGGCTGGGCCCGTGAGCCATGGCTGCTGAGCCTGCGCGGCCGGAGCCGCAATGGGAGAGGCCACAACAGTGAGAGGCCCGCGTACTGCAAAAAAAATAAATAAATAAATAAAATAAAATTAAATTAAATTAGCACGTTAAACTTATGACAATTTAGTTTTAATTACTACCAACTTAGCTTCAATAGTGTACAAAAACCCTGCTTCTATCCAGCTCTGTCCTCCTTCTTTATGTTGTCATTGTCACAGATTACATCTTCATACCTTGTGTGCTCATTAACTTAGATTTATAATTATTGTTTTATGTGTTTGTCTTTTAAATCATATAGAGAAAGAAGAGAAGTTACAAACCATAATATAATTCAACAGGTCTTTATGCTTATCAATATAGGTACCTGTATCACTGCTATTTCTTTGTATGGCTACAAGCTACCTGTTTATATCTTTCTTTGCAGCCTGAAGGATGCCCTTGGCATTTCTTGTAGGGTAGGTCTTACAGAGCAGATTTTGATATTTTTCATTTTTGTTATTAGTCAGTTTGAACTATTTTCTAGTATCCTCTTTGACTCAAAAGTTATTTAGAAGTGTATTTCTTAATTTTTAAACACGTTGGGATTTTCATTTAGGAAATCTTTCTGTTACTGATTTCCAGTCTAATTTCACTGTAATCAGAGAACATACTTCTGAGCTCATTTTTCTTCTCACTGCAGTACATTCTATAGTATTTTCCAGTGAGATTCTGTGTGGTAAACATCATGAGTCCTTGTATATCTGACAAAGTGTTTTTATTCCATTCGTATTTATTTGACTGATTTAACTGGGTGTAGAAACTTCAAATTTGTTTTCCCTTAATCTTCGAGGATATGACTGCATTGTCTTCTGTTATTCAATATATTCCTTATTAGGTAGTCTGATTTCAGTTTGCATCTCTTTCTTTCTATCTTTTTATTTTGAACATTTATGGTTTTTCTATTTGCTATTGGTTTTCCAAAGTTTTACAAAGATATGTCTAAGTGGACTTTTAAAAGAATGTGCATCTAGGTCTTTAGTGAGATTAATCAAGCAGAAGACTCATAACTTTCTTTTCACTAATGGAAAATTATTGGCCACTGTATCTCCAGATTTTACCTCTCTACCATTCTATCTATTCTCTCCTTCCAAAGTTGCTATTAGAAGTATGTTGTTGCTCTGCATTGTCCTCCATATTTCTTAACCTTTACTTCTATCTGTTTTGTATGCTGGGAATTTCTCTCTAGTTGATATGCAAGCAAACTAACAGGGCTGTCAGTGAGGCCAATTCTGACCTTAAGTCCTGGAGCAGACCCTTGCAGACCACCCAAGTTCCAGGGATTCTCTTCCTTAGACCATAGTATACTTGAACTTCAATCATCAGCACCTGTGACCCCTCTTTGGCAAGCTGACCTTGACTTCTGGCGCCAGTATGCCTGCAAAGAACAGGAAGTTCCTGGAAGTTTGTGTCCCCCAGGGTGGACCACAGCCAATGAAAGTTGGGTATGAACGTTTGAAAGCCCAGATGTCCTGAATCAGGTCAAGACAGCTTTGAGGCAAAAGTGGCACTCACAGTCCTTATGCAGGGCCAGGCTGAGGCCACCTCGTACTGGACATTACCTCCATCAAGTCTTCCTCATCTCTGTCTGGCTCCCCTCTGCCTGCATGTATTCTCCTGGGAATATTTTCTTAATAATCTGCCTGCACAACAATCTTCATCTCAGGGTCTGCTCCTGGGGAGACTGGCCTAAGACAAGCTGTTCTACTGATTTTATTGATTTGTTTTTATTGAGGTAGAATTCACATAACATAAAATTAATCAGTAACCATTTTGAAGTGTACAGTTCAGTGGCATTTAGTACATTCACACAAATTACATCCTTTATACATTTGTGTGCCCATTATAGTAGATTTCTAATTACTGTATTATGCATGTGTCTTTTAAATCATATACGAACATAAGGGGAGTCACAAACCAAAACACAGTAATACTTGGCCTTTATATTCACCTGTGCAGTTATGATGAACAGTGTTCTTTATTTCTTGCACAGTTTCAAACTACTGTCCAGTGTCCTTCCATTGCAGCCTGAAGGTCTCCTCTTAGCATTTCTTATAGACCAAGTCTACTCATAATACACTTCCTCACCTTTGGCTGATCTGGGAATGTCTTCATTTTTCCTTCATTTTGAAGGACAGTTTTGCTGCTATGGAATACTTTGTAGACACTATTGATCTTTAAATTTCAGTGATTATATATTTTTAATTCCCCAAATTAACATTTTCAGCCATCTCTATTTACTTCAGAGCATCCTGTCCTTGTACCCTAGGTGCTACTCTATCCTCTATTTCTCTGAATATATTAAATAGGCTAATTAAAGTCCTTTTAGGAACTGCTCTAGTTAAAAAAAATTTTATTGGAGTAGAGTTGATTTACAATGTTGTGTTGGTTTCAGCTGCACAGCAAAGTGAATCAGTTATTCGTATACATATATCCACTCTTTTTTAGATTCGTTTCTCATATAGGCCATTACAGAGTATTGATGAGAGTTCCCTGTGCTATACAGTAGGTCGTTATTAGTTATCTATTTTATATACAGTAGTGTGTACATGTCAATCCCAATCTCCCAATTTATGCCTCCCCCACTTACTCCCTGGTAACCATAATTTTTTTTCTACATCTGTAACTCTATTTCTGTTTTGTAGATAAGTTCATTTATACCCCCTTTTTTTATATTCCATGTAGTGATATTATATGGTATTTGTCTTTCTCTGTCTGACTTACTTCACTCAGTATAACAATCTCTAGGTCCATCCATGTTACTGCAAAGGGCATTATTTCATTCTCTTTTATGGCTGAGTAATATTCCATTGTATATATGTACCACATCTTCTTTATCAAAGCAACTGCTCTATTATTCCATTTCTTTTGATCTAAGCTCTTCTGTCAGATTTACCTTCTTTATGCTATTTCCCAACTGACTTTTGGTTGTGTACATGTCAAGTTTGTTTTTTCTATTATGTCTGTGTGTGTTCAATAGTAAAGAGTGCTTTCAACCTATACTCTAGCTACCCTCTCTAGGCAGAGGGTCCTCTGACCTCATTCCTCTGCTCTCCCAGGAAGCCACAGTCTGAGGAGCTCAGCTACCCACCCATCTTAGTTTCCTCAAGTCTAGAGGAGAGAGCACAGAGGTGTTGAATGCAAGCAGACCCTAAGTAGCAAGATTGCCAGCAAGACCAAGGAGCTCAGACTGGTGAACAAAAAAAGGCCTTGGCTCTGAGCAGCTGCTACACTGAGACACTGTGTGTGCAAAGGGGTCAAGGGGCCTGATGTTAGGGTAACAAATGCAGGAATTCCGGGTCTCCCTTTTTGTAAAGCTTCAATGACCTTATAAAATCTCAGACGTGATTACAGCTCAGAGCAGCCCTCGTCTCCTGCATGTAATCCTTGGGTGCCCATCAGCCACTTCAGGACCACACCCCTTCTAGTCTTGCTTCAAGCTCTGGCACCCAAAGCCTGTTCTTACTTCTTGTACCCAGTCTCTCCGCAGTCCATTTACCCAGGTGGTGACCACTATGACAGATGCAAAGGGACAGAAGGTAAAGCGATATGGGGAGAGAGAATATGCTGCCTAAAAGGCTGGAGCTTAAGAAGCCTGGCAAGCAGGGTGAGCCCTTTGTGTCTTGAGAGACATAGAGCAACCTTGAGATGCTGGCAGGGTCAGGGAAGCAGGGTCCCCTGTGGGGCCTGAGACACCCCTGAGGAGGTGGCAGTATACTTAGCGATAGGAAATCCATCGATTCTGCACAGTATGAGAATTGGCACGAATGCCTGGGAACACAGGGAGGGCAGCCTCGTCACTTTTCTACGTGGCATCCAGATGTGGCTCGATTTACAGACCAGCAGTCCCCCAGAATTCCCCTGAAGAGAAGAGTTTGCTGTGGGCTGGGAGGAGATTGGCCCTCCTGTTTCCTGAACTCTCACTTTGATCACCAGGCACCATAATCCACCAGAATCTGGTGGTCAGGCATCCCCTGGGAGCTGACCAAGAGCTGGATGGGGCAGACCAGGCTGGTGGGGAGCAACTCCTCTGTGCACTCTGGGTTCAGTTGCCTGCTCACTCACAGACACAGGCTCCAAAGGCCAGAGTTGAAATCCTTCTGCACACGGGCGTCTGGTATCCCCGACACTGGCCTGCAGAACAGAGGGCTCCTAAGAACATCACCCTTGAGGCTCCCTTCCCACAACCCCTGCTGGGGTAGGCATACACCCACTGCAGGACCCCTGCCCCAAGGGGCCAACTGGGAGTGGCCCAGTGCCCAGCCTGAGATCTGCACAAGCTGCAGTCCATTGGACGCCAGGCGCCCTGCTCGCTGGTCCCTGCCCCACAAGCACCCCTGCAGCTGCTCTTGCAGGGCCTGCCTAGACATGAAGCTGTGCTCTTGGAGTCCCTAGGGCCAGGCCTTCTAGGCCCCTATGATCTGTGCACACCTGGACTCCATCTCAAAGCTCCCCCTGCTCAAACAAGTGAAATGTTGGAAACTGCTAGATTCAACTTGCCATTTTTGCCACTGTAACTCAGCACCTCCAAGTCAGGCATTGCTCACTTCACAGTTGCCTGCAGCAGGTCTTTCTGGGTATAGAAACTCACCCACACAGACAAATTGGGAGATAGGAGATTGCTCCTGGGCTGACTGTGAAAGACCCCCTGGCAGTGGGATTGCTCAGGCCATGACTGAGAAAGCAGCCTCTTGTCTTACTTTGTCAGTTCCTGGAGGAACGTTGAGGTGTGAGCTGGAGCTGGCAGGGGACTGAGCAGTGCTGGGCTGACGCCAGGACTCTGTATACAGGCCTGCCTGCATGCTTGCCTGTGTGCACAGTGTGGTTTAGGTGGATGGACCTGTGATGTTTGAATCACGATTTCACATTGAATTTTATCAAAAGTGTTAGAAATGCTCCTGTGTGCTTTCTCTTTTATTCTTTTGATGTTAATTGTAGTTACGCGTTTTCTACTGTAAAACTATCATTGCCTTCCTAGGAGTAATAAGAAAATGAAAGGCAAACAAAGGAAATAAAGAAAGTAAAGTCCCTTTATTTTCAGATGACTAATGACCTAACTTGGAAACCTAAGAAGAATCTACAGACAAATATCGTAACACTTGGAGAGTTAATCAGATTTAACGGATTGGAGATCAATATACAGAATAATTACGCTTCTCTCTTAAGTAACAAGTAGCTAGGTGAGACTTTCAGAGGTGGCCACTAAGGGACTTTGTGGCTCTGCAGAGGCCTTGTCAGGCCAGAGATCAAATGTTGATTCTACAGCCCACCGAGGGATGGCCCTACTTGGAGGGTGCCTGGAGACTGCCTGCCCAGGAGCTGGTGGTGGGTGTGGCCCTATGGCACCACTGTGCTCACAGGAGGAAGGAGCAGGAGAAAACCGCAGCCCATGTGCCTGCCGTCCTCACAGTCTCATTTGTAAGAAAATCACATTGTCAGAACCTAACATGGCCTACAGCAATTGAAAATGGCCTAGCCTGGAACAAACTCACAGGCAAGCTGACATGTGACCACATGCCAAGACAGCCACCCAAGGAATAGCAGAAATTCAGGGCAGATGCAAGGAGGAACCTGCTGGTCCGTGCCCTCCATGGCCCCTGCGTGCTGATGGTGAGAAGCAGCAGACCACTGGATGGACATGTTGGACCTGAGTAGCACTGAAACTGAGGAGGTCTCCACGCAGGGCTGGGTCTCCCTGCCAGGCCTCTCAGGACTGCAGCTCTGTAGGCAGCAGCGTTAGAGGACAGGCTGAGATGCTCTGCAGACAGAATAAACGTTTCCACAGTCCTGTGGTGTTGGGGAAACAAAGGCCAGTCAGTGGGAGGAGTGCTGGAGAGAGCCCTGGTGGGGTGAGTTGAGGACCAGGAAGGCCCTTCCAAGGGCACTTGCCAGTTCCGGGCCTCCTATCAGCCATGTTGTGGCTTGGCTTGGCTGTGGGTGGCTGGAAAAGAGGGACCAGCAGAGTCCTGGCAGCTTGTTGGGTTGGGTGACAAGCTGGAAGAGCCACAAAGACAAAGACTGTTTCCCAAATAGGAGAAATTCTGAAACTTCAGACAGCAGATTAAGGTCCAAGACAAAAGTCTCAAGAGACAAACACATTTTCCAGCTGTCTTTGATGTGGAGACCTGAGTAGGACCTTGGGGAACACACAGGATTTCTCTGAAGTTCCTGGAGCTGTGACCAGACTGCACAGAGCCTTGATCCTGGGTCGTCCCCATATAACTAAGGTCATCAGACCACGCCTGCCGCCTGCCCAGCAGAGGGAACCAAAAGACCCGTAGCTTCCACCATTCTTATGCAGAGGACCCTGGCATTCAAGCAAAACTTACTAGGCAGTGAGAGAGAGGATCGATCACCGCCACATCAGAGGAAAAACAGACAGTGGATAGGCTTGCCTAGCCTCCCAGGAGGTAAGTAAGCCTGTGTTGCTAGCAGCCTCCCATCTCTCTTGCCCCTCAGGTCTGGGCGTCTCTCCCGCCTGAGTGCCGCCCAGGGCCCGCCAGCCCCAGGGAATGTGTCCATTTATGGGGGGCTGTGCGCTTAGAGGTCCAGCTGCCAGAGACTGGGACAGTCGGGGGTCTTACCAGCCATCCCCTTGACCACTGGGAGGGTATCCTCTGCTTCATTCCTTTTCTCTTTGGGACCACTGTCCTGCTGGGTGGGCAGGTCCACCTCTTCTCAATTTTATCTATGCATTTCTTTATGCCCACTTATTGCCACACCAGTCCTCTTAAGCCCCTCCACCTGAGGCAATTATTTACATATTTTCAAGGTGCATTTTTATTGGAATGTGTCCTTGCAATGTGTGTATTATTATTCTGTGAGCTTGCCTTTTTTTTAAGTTAGGTGAGATTCACGTATAAAATTAACCATTAACCATTTAAAAGTGAACAGTTCAGGGACATTAAGTACATTTGCAGTATTGTGCAACCTCCAATTCCAAATGTTTTCATCACCCCAAAAGGAAAACCCATACCCATTAGCAGTCATACTCGACTTCCCTCACTACAGCCCTTAACAACCACTAATTTGCTTTGTCTATTTGGATTTACCTCTTGTGGGCATTTCACATAAATGAGATGATACAATATGTGTCCTCTTGTGACTGGCTTCTCTCACTTAACATGTTTTTGAAGTTCATCCATGTTGCAGCATGTATCAGAATTTCATTCCTTTTTATGGCTGAATGATATTCCATTGTGTGGATGAACCACACTTTGTTTACCATTTGTTAATGGACATTTGGGTTGTTTCCACCTTTTGGCTGTTACTCAATGCTGTTGTGAACATTTTCGTACAAACATTTGTTTGAATAGCTGTTTTAATTTCTCTTGGGTATATACCCAGGAGTGGAATTGCTGGGTCATATGGTAACTGCATGCTTAACTCTTTATGAACGACCACAGTGATCACCCCAGCCTGTGGGATCACCCCAGCCTGAGCCTGTACACATGCATTTTTAGTTTATATAAACAGTTTACGTTTTAGCTTTCATTCTGTTTTACCTCATTCTCCAAACGTGAGGTCTGTAAGGTCACCTGCGGTGTTACGTGTGCCCCTAGACCCTGACTTTATTTGCCTCACAGCTTATTCCATGGGGAGCTCACCACATTTCACCTACCTAATGGTGGGCAGCTGCCCCCCAGCCCCAAAATTGCAGTGATTCGAATCCTCCCCTGTCCCTTTCAGGATCTGTGGGCAAGGAGATACAGGCAGGAACTTGTTGGGTCCTAGGGTGAGTGTATATTCACCTCAAGCAGCAGTGCCTGCGTGTCCTGGCAGGCCAGCACCGGTGGACATTCCTAGCAGCAGTGGTTGGTGATGAGGCTGAGCATCTCTGCCTGTATACTGCAACTTGTCAGGTTTCTTCATATGTAAATTGAGTCTTCACGCCTTAGTCCATTTTCTATTGAGCTGTTGCCTTTTCTGACTGATTTGCAAGATTACACTATGTATTTAGACATTATTCACCTGTTGGTTTTAGGCATTTCAGAATTCTTACATTCTTCCAGTTGTCCGTGAACTTTGTCCACGTGGTCCCTCATTGAAAAGACGGTCTTTAACTTGCTGGAATTAAATGACTGTTTTTCCCCAGATGGTTTGTGCTTTGAAACTTTTGTATAAGAAGCTCTTTTCCACTCCTTGGTTGCAGAGATGTTCTGCATTTTTGATTAATGTTTATTTTTAAGTTTTGTGTTTAGGTCTTTAATTGGTCTAGAGGCCACTGCCATAGGTGGAGCTGGTAAAACCCAGTTTTGTTTTCCATCCTGTGGTGAGCCCTTCTTCCTGATGCTGTCTACACTAAACAGCCTAGCCTTTCCTTGTCAGTGGCACATTTTTCACCTGGGTCTCTTTGAGCTCTCTCTTCTGTTCCATTGGCCTATCTGTCTTTCACCAAAATCAAACTCTTGTTATGAAAACCACCATGGATTTGAAGTAGGTATTCATTCATATACTCACACTTACATTTCATGTTGACTTAGCTATTTAAAAACCTTTATTCCACTGTATACATTTAAAAAATTAAATCTATGGAATTTCTTTTACAAACTGAAGTTTTGGAATTTTGAATTTATAGATTTATTTGGAATGAAATGGACATTTATTAATATTGCATTATCTCTTTCAAGACTGTGCAATGTCTTTTTATCTTGAATTTCACTTTCTATGCCTTCTTTGCCTTTATTAGATTTGGAAAGTTTCCTCCAGAGAAGTTTTATGTGTCCTTTACAGTTCCATTTATCTTTATTTGTGATTATGTTTCCTGGTTAGCTATTGCTGTGTCAAAAAATGCTATTGATTTTTGTAGGCTGATTGTGTGTCTGGAAAACGTGCTGAATTTTTAAACATTGTTTTAATAGTTTGTTGACTCTGTTGATTCTTCTAGGAGGACAGGCTAGCCTATCATCTGAAATATCATCAGATTTACTTCCCTTCCAGTCCTTCCTCTACTCAGCCTTGGCCAAGATGTCAGTATGCTATAAGCACTAAGGGGCGTGCTGAGCACTCTTTTGGAGTTCCCAGTCTGGACAAGGCTACACAGAGATGTTTTCCCACAGTGAATGTTCTCACATTTGCGTAGAGCCTTTGCCAAGGCAGGATGTTTCCCTGATGTATACCCAGTTTGCCCTGGGTGTATTTTAATCAAAAATAGAGTTGAAGCTTATGAAATGTCTTTTCTGCTTTGATTGGAATAAACATATGATTTTTCTCTGTTAATCAATTAATATGTTTTCTGCTTCTGTGAATGGCTAAGTAGTGCCTATCAGACCAAACTTCCTGCAGATAACAACTATAAACTTGGATAAAACATAAAAAACAACCACCTAAAGACTTTGAAAAGTGAATAGCCTTTTCAAAATACCAACTTTTGACTTTATAGATCCTCTCTATCACATGTTTAGTTTCTATTTAATTAACTCCTCTTGTTTTAGGTACATTTCTTGTAATAGTATATGGTTTTTGTTGTTGTTTTTGTTTGTTTTTTACCAGCCTGACCATGCTTGATTTTCATTGGAGTGTCTGGTACATTTATATTTAGAGTAATTGCTGGTGTGTTTGGTTTAAATCTACTACTTTATTCCGTGCTTCCTATTCTTCCTTCCCTTACGCTGGTTCATTTTCTCTTCTTTCCTGCTGCCTTTGGATTGGCTGATAAAGTTCTCCACATCCTCCTTTATTATTTATAATTATACACTCTGTTTCTATTCTTTCAGTTTTTATTCTAAAATTTATAATTTATAATCATAATTTAATCAAAGAATAAAATTAACCAGAAATTTTAGTCATCCTGAATAATATGAGAACTTAGCTCTACCTCCTCCACCCTAATCATATGTTCTGTTATGTAGTCTTTTATTTTATTTTTATTTATTGATTGATTTTTTACATCTTTATTGGAGTATAATTGCTTTACAATCGTGTGTTAGTTTCTGCTTTATAACAAAGTGAACGAGTTATACATATACATATGTTCTCATATCTCTTCTCTCTTGCCTCTCCCTCCCACCCTTTTTCTGATTTGGATTCCTGTTATTTCCTTTTCTTCTCTGATTTCTGTGGCTAAAACTTCCAAAACTATGTTGAATAAGAGTGGTGAGAGTGGGCAACCTTGTCTTGTTCCTGATCTTAGTGGAAATGCTTTCAGTTTTTCACCATTGAGGACGATGTTGGCTGTGGGTTTGTCATATATGGCCTTTATTATGTTGAAGAAAGTTCCCTCTATGCCTACTTTCTGCAGGGTTTTTATCATAAATGGGTGTTGAATTTTGTTGAAAGCTTTTTCTGCATCTATTGAGATGATCATATGGTTTTTCTCCTTCAATTTGTTAATATGGTTTATCACATTGATTGATTTGCATATAGCTCTACCTCCTCCACCCTAATCATATGTTCTGTTATGCAGTCTTTTACTTTATTTTATTTTAAAATTTTTAATTTTATATTGGACTATAGTTTATTTGCAGTGTTGTGTTAGTTTCAGGTGTACAGCAAAGTGATTCAGTTATACATATACTTATTCTTTTTCAATTTGTTTTCCCATTTATGTTATTACAGAATATTGAGCAGAGTCCATGTGCTATACAGTAGGTCCTTGTTGGTTATCCATTTTAAATACAGCAGTGTGTATATGTCAATCCCAGAGTCCCAATTTATCCCTCCCCCTCTACCTTTCCCCTTTGGTAACAATAAATTTGTTTTCTAAGTCTGTGAGTCTGTTTCTGTTTTGGAAATAAGCTCATTTGTATCATTTTTTTTAGATTCTACATTTAAGTGATGTCATAAGATATTTGTCTTTCTCTTTTTGACCTACTTCACTTAGTATTATAATCTCCAGGTCCATCCATGTTGCTGCAAATGGCATTATTTCATTCTTTTTAATGACTGAGTAATATTCCATTGTACATATATACCATATCTTCTTTATCCATTCATCTATCAGTTGACATTTAGGTTGCTTCCATGTCTTGGCTGTTGCAAACAACATTGCAATGAATATTGGGGTGGATGTATACTTTTGACCATGCTTTTCTCTGGATGTATGCCCAGGAGTGGGATTGCTGGATCATATGGTAGCTCTATTTTTAGTTTTTTTAAGGAACCTTCATACTGTTCTCCATAGTGGCTACACCAAGTTACATTCTCACCAACAGCGTAGGAGAGTTCTCTTTTATCCACACCCTCTCCAGCATTTATTGTTAGTACTTTTTGGTGATACCCATTGTGACTGGTGTGAGGTGATACCTCATTGTAGTTTTGATTTGCATTTCTCTAATAATTAGCCATGTTGAGCATCTTTTCATGTGCCTATTGCCATCTATATGTCTTCTTTGGAGAAATGTCTATTTAGGTCTTCCACCCATTTTTTGATTGGGTTGTTTGTTTTTTTTTTTGCTATTGAGCTGCATGAGCTGTTTCTGAGTTTTGGAGATAAACCCCTTGTCAGTGGCATCATTTGCATATATTTTCTCCCATTCTGTGGGTTGTATCTTTGTTTTGTTTATGGTTTTCTTTGTGTGCAAAAGCTTTTGAATTTAATTAGACCCCGTTTGTTTACTTTCGTTATTTCCATTACTCTAGGAGATGGATCCAAGAAAATATTGCTGCAATTTATGTCAAAGAATGTTCTACCTATGTTTTCCTCTAGGAGTTTTATAGTATCCAATCTTATATTTAGGTCTTTAATCCATTTTAAGTTTATTTTTGTGGTGTCAGATAATGTTCTAATTTCATTCTGTTACATGTAGCTGTCCAGTTTTCCCTGCACCATTTATTAAAGAGACAGTCTTTTCTCCATTGTATAGTCTTGCCTCCTTTGTCATAGATTAAGTGACTACAGGTGCAGGGATTTATTTCTGGGCTTTCTATCCTGTTCCATTGATCTATATCTCTGCTTTTGTGCCAGTACCATACTGTCTTGATTACTGTAGCTTTTTAATATAGTCTGAAGTCAGGGAGCTTGAGTCCTCCAGCTCCATTTTTCTTTCTCAAGATTGCTTTTGCTATTCGGGGTCTTTTGTGTCTCCATACAAATCTAAAAACTTTTGGTTCTAGATCTGTAAAAAATGCCATTGGTAATTTGATAGGGATTGCATTGACTCTGTAGATTGCTTGGGTAGTATGGTCATTTTAACAATATTAATTCTTCCAATCCAAGAACATGGTATATCTTTCCAGCTCTTTGTGTCTTCGATTTCTTTCACTAGTGTATTGTAGTTTTCCAAGTACAGGTCTTTTGCCTCCCTAGGTAGGTTTATTCCTAGGTATTTTATTCTTTTTGATGCGATGGTAAGTGGGACTGTTTCTTTAATTTCTCTTTCTGATCTTTCATTGTTAGTGTATAGAAATGCAACAGATTTCTGTGTATTAATTTTGTAACCTGCAATTTTACTGAATTCATTGATGAGCTCTAGCAGTTTTATGGTAGTGTCTTTAGGATCTTCTATGTATAGTATCATGTCACCTGCAAACAGTGACAGTTTAACTTCTTCTTTTCCAATTTGGATTCCTTTTATTTCTTTTTCTTCTCTGATTGCCATAGTTAGGACTTCCAAAACTATGTTGAATAAAAGTGGCAAGAGTGGACATCCTTGTCTTGTTCCTGATCTTAGAGGAGATGCTTTCAGCTTTTCACCATTGAGAATGATGTCAGCTATAGGTTTGTCATATATGGCCTTTATTATGTTGATGTATGTTCCTTCTATGCCTACTTTCTGGAGAGTTTTTATGATAAATGGGTGTTGAATTTTGTCAAAAGCTTTTTCTGCATCTATTGAGATGACCATATGTTTTTTTAAATTTTGGCATCAAAATTTAGGTTTATTTGTGTATCCTAGAAGTTTTTTAAATTTTTTGTTGTATGTTCAAATTGTTTTTTTTTAAACATCTTTATTGGAGTATAATTGCTTTACAATGGTGTGTTAGTTTCTGCTTTATAATAAAGTGAATCAGTTATACATATACATATGTCCCCATATCTCTTCCCTCTTGCATTTCCCTCCCTCCCACCTAGAGGGGTGGGATAGGGAGGGTGGGAGGGAGGGAGATCATATGGCTTTTACTCTATTTGTTGATGTGGTCTATCTCTTTGACTGATTTGTGGATATTGAAAAATACTTGCATCCCTGGGATAAATTCCACTTCATCATTGTGTATGATCCTTTTAATGTATTGTTGGATTCAGTTTGCCAGTATTTTGTTGAGGATTTTTGCATCTATGTTGTTCAGTGATATTGGCCTCTAATTTTCTTTTTTTGTGGTATCTTTGTCTTGTTTGGGTATCAGGGTGATGGTGCCCTCATAGAACAGTTTGGGAGTGTTCCTTCCTCTGCAAGTTTTTGGAACCTTTTCAGAAAGATATGTGTTAACTCTTCTCTAAATGTTTAGTAGAATTCACCTGTGAAGCCATCAGGTCCTGGACTTTTGTTTGTTGGGAGTTTTTTAATCACAGTTTCAATTTCAGTACTTGTGATGGTCTGTTCATATTTTCTATTTCTTCCTGGTTCAGAGATTGTACCTTCCTAAGAATTTGTCCATTTCTTCCAGGCTGTCGATTTTTTGGCATACAGTTGCTTGTAGTAGTCTCTTATGATTCTTTGTATTTCTGTGGTGTCCGTTGTAACTTCTCTTTTTTCATTTCTAATTTTATTGATTTGAGCCCCCTCCCTTCTTTTCTTGATGAGTCTGGCTAAAAGTTTATTACTATAAAACTCTTAGAGGAAAACATAGGCAGTTGGTATCTTTGTCTTGTTTGGGTATCAGGGTGATGGTGCCCTCATAGAACAGTTTGGGAGTGTTCCTTCCTCTGCAAGTTTTTGGAACCTTTTCAGAAAGATATGTGTTAACTCTTCTCTAAATGTTTAGTAGAATTCACCTGTGAAGCCATCAGGTCCTGGACTTTTGTTTGTTGGGAGTTTTTTAATCACAGTTTCAATTTCAGTACTTGTGATGGTCTGTTCATATTTTCTATTTCTTCCTGGTTCAGAGATTGTACCTTCCTAAGAATTTGTCCATTTCTTCCAGGCTGTCGATTTTTTGGCATACAGTTGCTTGTAGTAGTCTCTTATGATTCTTTGTATTTCTGTGGTGTCCGTTGTAACTTCTCTTTTTTCATTTCTAATTTTATTGATTTGAGCCCCCTCCCTTCTTTTCTTGATGAGTCTGGCTAAAAGTTTATTACTATAAAACTCTTAGAGGAAAACATAGGCAGAACACTCTCTGACATAAATCACAGCAATATCTTTTTCGATCTGTCTTCCAGAGTAACGGAAATAAAAACAAAAATAAGCAAATGAGACCTAATTAAATTCAAAAGCTTTTGCACAGCAAAGGAAACCATAAGCAAAATGAAAAGACAACCCACAGAATGGGAGAAGATATTTGCAAATGATGCGACCAATGAGGGACTAGTCTCCAAAATTTGCAAACAGCTCATGTGACTTAATTGCATAAAAACAAACAACCCAGTCAAAAAATGGTGACCTAAATAGGCATTTCTCCAAAGAAGACATACAGATCGCCAAGAGGCACATGAAAAGATGTTCAACATTGCTAATTATTTGAGAAATGCAAATCAAAACTACAATGAGTTATCACCTCACACAGTCAGAATGGCCATCATCAAACAATAAAAGCTGGAGAGGGTATGGAGAGAAGGGAACCCTCCTACACTGTTGGTGGGAATGTATATTGGTACAGCCACTGGGGAGCACAGTATGGAGGTTCCTTAAAAAACTAAATAGCTACCATATGATCACACAATCCCACTCCTGCACCTAAATCTGGAAAAGATAAAAACTCTAATTTGAAAAGATACATGCACCCCAGTGTTCATAACAGCACTGTTTACAATAGCCAAGATATGGAAGCAACCTAAATATCCATCAACATGTGAATAGATAAAGAAGATATGGTATATATATAACAATGGAATATTAGTCATCCATAAAAAGAATGAAATAATGCCATTTGCAGCAACATGGATGGACCTAGAGATTATCATACTAAGTGAAGTAAGTCAGACAAAGACAAATATCATGTGGTATCATTTACATGTGGAATCTAAAAAAAATGATACAAATGAATGTATTTACAAAACAGAAATAGACTCACAGACACAGAAAACAAACTTAAGGTTGCTAAAGGGAAAAGGTGGGGAGGCATAAATTAGGAGTTGGAGATTAACAGATACATACTACTATATATAAAATAGATAAACTGCAAGGGCCTACTGTATAGCACCGGGAACTAGATTTAATATCTTGTAATAACCTATAATGGAAAAGAATCTGAAAAAGAATATATATATATATCTGAATCACTTTGCTGTATACCTGAAACTAACACAATATTGCAAATCCAGTATGCTTCAATAAAAAATAAAAAATATGTTCTAACTAATAATAGTTGTAGGCCATAAGAATAATAGACAGCAATAAATTGTATTTCTGTACACTAGCAACAAATAATCCAAAAATGCAATTATGAAAATAACTCAATTTACCATAGTATCAAAAAGAACAAAATACTTAGGAGCAAACAAACTTATGGTTAACAAAGGGGATAGTGGGGTGTGGGGGGAGAGATAAATTGTAATAAATTATAACGGAAAAGAATCTGCAAAAGAATATATATTGCTGTACACCTGAAACTAACACAACATTGTAAATCAACTGTACTTCATTTTTTAAAACTTGAGCCCTTATCTTATATCACATACAATAATTAATTCAAAATGGATTAAAGACCTAAACATAAGACCTTAAGCTAATAAAGTCCCAGAAGAAAACGTAGGAGAAAAACTTTATGAAATTGGATTTGGCAATGATTTTTTTTGGATATGACACCACAAGTAAAGGCAAAGCAAATATAGACAAATGGTCTACACTAAATTTAAAAAGTGTGCATCAAAGGGCATAATCAGCAGAGTTAGAAGGCACCCTATAGAATGGGAGAAAATATTTGCAAATCATACATGTGATGAGTTAATACCCAGAGTATACAAAGAACTCTTATAACTCAACAAAAAGAAACAACCTGATTTTAAAAATCAGCAAAGAGTTAAACAGACATTTCTCTAAAGATGGTATACCAATGGCCAACGAGTACATGAAAAGATGCTCATTAGAGAAATGCAAATCAAAAGCAATGAGATATCACCTCGCACCCATTAGGATGTTTGCTATCAAAAAGCAGAACATAAGTGTTGGCAATGGAATAGTTTCAGCTCAATAAAGGAAGGAAATTCTGACATATGCTACAACATGGATGAATCTTGAGGACATGCTCAGTGGAAGAAGCTGGTCACGAAAGAACAAATACTGTATGATTCCAAGAGCAAATGCTGTACGATTCCACTTATATGATCCTATAGCAGTCAAATTCAGAGACAGAAAGTAGAATGAGGATTGCAGGATTGGGGGAAGGGAAGTGGAGAGTCATTAATAAATACAGTCTTAGTTTTACAAGATGAAAAGATATGGATGTTGGTGATGGCTGCACACAATATGAATGTATTTCATACCACTGAAATGTACACTAAAAATGGTTAAGATGGTAAGCTTTATGTTATGTATATTTTGCCACAATAAAAAATCTAAAAATGAGTAAAGAGGCAAACCACAGAATTGGAAAAAATATTTGCAAATCACATAAAGGATTAATATTCAGAATATATAAACAATGCCTAAAACTCTACAACAACAGAAAGCAACCAAATAAAAAATGGGCAAGGGGTTTGAATAAACATTTCTCCAAAGAAATGGCCAATAAACACATGAAGAGATGTTTAACATCACTAATAATTAGGGAAACGTAAATCCAAACACAAGACTACACATACATTAGAATGGCTATTATAAAAAATCAGAAAACAAGTGTTTTCGAAGTTGTGGAGAAGTTGGACCTCTTGTACATTGCTGCTGAGAATGTAAAATGGTGCACCTGCTGTGAAAACAGTATGGAAGTTCCTCAAAAAATTAAATATAGAATTACCATATGATCCAGCAATTCTACTTCTGGGTATATACACAAAAGAATTGAAAGCAGGACTCAGATATTTGTACACAAATGTGCATAGCAGCATTATTCACATTAGCCAAAAGGTAGAAACAACGCAAATGCCCAATGACAGATGAATGGACAAACAAAATGTAGTGTACACATCTGATGGAATATTATTCACTCTTAAAAGGAATTAAATTCTGGTACAGATTACAACATGGAAGAACCCTGAAAACATTATGCTAAGTGAAATGTCAGACACAAAATGACAAATACTGTGTCATTCCGCTTATATGAGTTTCTTGGAGTAGCAAATTCATAGAGACAGAAAGTGGAATGGTGGGTTCCAGGGACTAGGGAAGGAGGGAATAAGAGTTATTGTTTAATGGGCAAAGAGTTTCAGTTTGGGAAGGTGAAAAAGTTCTGGTGATGAGTAGTGGTGATGGTTGTACAACAATGTAAACTGAACTTAATGCCACTGAAATAACTGTACGCTTTTAAATGGTCTAAATGCTAATTTTTATGTTATGTGTATTTACCACAATAAAAAAAGAAAAAAAGTTTAAAACAAAACAGTAAGTGGAAACTTTAGTCTTGGAGAACTTACCAAGACATCATAAAAGTTTGACCACCTAATACCTTGTTTAAACATTGGTTGAACCTTCTAAATGTGTGTTCTCTTTGATTCTCTGTAAATATTATTGTGATCATGCCTGAAAAACAAATTCTTTCACATTAGCAGTGTTGATGAACTGCACTCACAGTGGAAGAACATGGGACTTACCAAGATCAACAAATTCATCAAAACAACCTGCTGTGCCCACCCTTCTGGCCCTCTCACTATGTGTTGTCACTTTCACTTCTGCTGTTTCAGCTCATGATTAGAATGTCCTTGTTCTCATAAACTGCTTCGACTTTTCTGTTGTCATTTCCATTCTCTCTCAACTGGTTCTCATGACTGTTATCCTTATTTCCTTCATGATTTTGACTACCAGAGTCTTTAGTTTGCATTTGGATGTAATAAGAGAAGTTTTGTCTCTGAAGTCTTTTCTTTTTTTTTCTGGTTTGCATTTTTGGCTTCTTTTTCTCTTGATTATTGTTTGACTAGGTTACTCCCTGCCTGTCATTATTTGCATTTTAATATGATCAAGAATACTGAAAAAATGTACAAATTAATTTGATATTAAGGCCTCCACAAGAGCAATTCAAGATGCATTTTAAGTTGCCACTTTGTACTACTGAGTGGTGGTCACTGATGCACTGACATGTGTGTAGGAGTTGTATCATTGGAGCACTTACCTTTCCAGGCAGTTTGGCTGCATCTGCAGCCATAGTGTGTTGTTTCTTCACCAGGAACCAACAAACCTTTGCCAAGGCAGACCAGGAAGAGGAACTAAGGCATGCAGGTCATCTGGGATGCATGAAGCACTCAGCTTCAATGGCCCCTTTGCCATTGTGTACTTTAAGTTTTCTGGCCAACTGACACAGGGATTTGTACGTTGTATTTCCTGAAATTCCATTCAAACAGGAGATGTTTGGTATGTTTACTACTGCACATGCTGCATTATCAGCTATATTCCTGAGAGCAGAGAGCTTCCATCTTGACCTGTGCGGTAAGAACTAAACTCTCGCTTGCAGACGACCTTGTGCCTCTGTGCCGCACAGTACAGGACCTGAGTGTTCCTGGCAGCATTGCTGCACCCAAATGGCTAGCAGTTACTCACCTTTTCACAGAAGGATGTATACCATGTAAATAAGTGCAATGTGGGAAGATGTATCACACACTGGCTCTCCCTTAACTGGATCCCCAGTGGCCCTGGATGAGAATGAAGGAGAGTCAGGGAAAGACACCAAATGCAGTTAAAGTTTGTCTTAACCAATTGCTGTTAAAATACTCAAGTGTTGCAAACATCACAGATCACAATGATGGGAATGCATTGCTCTGGCCCCAAGTGCAGCTTCATCTCAGCTTCACGCCAAGGTGCCTCTTGTCACTCCAAGGTCCTGACAGTGCTTGGCACACAGCAGTGTTCAACAAATATCTTGTGACTGTTGCATGGAATGAATGTGGTTATGTTTTGACTATTAAAAGAATTGTAGTGTTCAATCATTCCAAAATTCCTGGAATAAAATCTACTTGGTCAGGATGTATACTGTTTCTGGGACCAACTTTTTATGGCCATGCCGAATTGCACTTTTGAAAACTTAAATACCTTCAGTGATTTAAAGTGACACATTTCCCATACACTGATTTTCCAACATGTACTTGGGCCCAGTTCTGAGTGTTTTATCCACTGGTGTGTATGCACAGACACAAACTGTCAAGTCTTTACAACATGTTATAATTGCAGCATCTTTATGGGATATTTTAATTTCTGCTGGGTTAGTCCCCACCATGGCCTTCATATTTAGTTTTATTCCTGGGTTTTCTCACTTTTTTGTGTTTTGATACAAACTCTGAAATCAATTTATCTAGCTCCAGAAAAAAAAATACACACACACACATTTTGAGTTGATCTGTTCAAGAATATAGGCTGCCTTATCATTCATCCAAATCTACTTTTTCTTTTGTATGTATGTGTGATGTTTTGGTTTGGTTTCTTTTGTTGTTCCCCAGGAGTATTTTAAAGATTTCCTCATATCTATGTTCACATTTCTTGTTAAGGTCATAGGTATCTTATCTCTTTCGTTATTATAATTGGAGTCTTGTCTTCCATTATGTAACTTCTAACTGGAATATAGACTGGTTTTGTCTTGTTTTATCTAATGACTTTACCGAATTTTCTTACTATTTGTGGTAGTTTCATAGTTTTCTCTTGGGTGTTCCAGATATGCTCTCTTTTTATAATAGGAGGTAGTTTAAAAGGCTCTTTTCCATTTCCCTGGTTGATCCTCTTGTGCCGCTGTGGTGGCCAATCTTCCAATACGGTGTTAATTAAGCAGCAGGGGATAGAGGAGCAACATTTCTGTGACCCTAACTTCAGCAGAAAGGCACTCAATGTTTCCTCACTAAGGAAAGTGCTAACTTTTAGGCTGAGGTATATATATCTTATTATCCATTGATTCCTTTTTTAAAAGTTGGAAATGGGTTTTGAATTTGTTAAGCACCTTTTCATTAATTTTATTCTCCTTAGAAAAGCAATTAGTATGGTGCATTATATCTATGGGTTTTCTAATACTTAATCATCTTTGCATTACTGGAATAAATCCTACATGATTATAATGTACTATTTAAAAAATAACGTTGAATTGTTTGTTAATCTTTCATCGGGATTTTTTTTAAATTGACAAGTTGGATTGTCTTAATTGTTTTCTGTGTGATCGGTTTTTGTCTTCACAACACTCTGCTCCCTTGTCTGTGTCTGGAACAGCATGGATAGCATTGGGACAATCCTGTGGTTGAAGGCCTGATATGATTCCCAAGGAGGCCATCTCAGCTAAGGACTTTTACTAGGATGGAGAATTTTTTCTTAAATTTCCCCATTTCTTCTATGGAAACTGGTCTCTAGTCTTCTGTCTCTACTGAGGTTAGTTTTGGTAAATTAGTTATTTCCTAAAAAGTGATACTTTTCATTTTGAATTTATTTATATAGAGGTGTACAGTATCTCTTATGATTTCTTAAATTTTCTGCGCTTAATTGTCGTTTCTTGTTTTGTGTATTTTTGGTCTTACATTATCTCTCTTTTTGTGTGTGGCTGCATTGGGTCTTCGTTGAGGTGCGCAGGCTTCTCACTGCAGTGGCTTCTCTTGTTGTGGAGCACGGGCTGTAGGTGCGCGGGCCTCAGTAGTTGTGGCTCGCAGGCTCTAGAGCGCAGGCTCAGTAGTTGTGGCACACGGGCTTAGTTGCTCTGCGGCATGTGGGATCTTCCCGGACCAGGGATCGAACCCGTGTCCCCTGCATTGGCAGGCGTATTCTTAACAACTGCACCACCAGGGAAGTCCCCTCACATTATATCTTGATTATATTCATGATTTATTTTCCTACTTCTTGATTTTTTTTCAAAATCTATATTTCTAAAATGCTAGTTTTAGTGTTTTCTGATGTTTGGCTATTGATTTCTGCTTTTATCTTTTTTAGTTTCCTTTGTGTGCCTACTCTCAGCTCATGTTTTCCATTTTCCAAATTAGATGTTTGAATATTTAAAACTCTTTGATATTGATAGGTCTAAGTTTTTAAGATGACGACCTTCCCTTTGCCCTGGCTTTGGTCACACCCTGGATTCTATATCCAGACACCAGGGTTTGTATGGCTATCCTTTCTAGAGATGCTGCAGTTTGGTTTATTCTTCTCCTCTCACCCTTCTGCCTGTCATTCTGATAAGGCAGGGTGATGAACATACTCTGTGTGCATGAGGGAGCCTGCACTCTGGATAGAAAGATGAACATAAGACTTCTGGGACACTTGCTTTGTAAATATTTAATATCTTACCAAATCTCAGGTGCCCAGAGCACTCAACCAATGTGCTCTGCTCTCCCATGTACCCCTGCCCTTCTGTGATGAGACCAGCCTCTGCCTTCCTGGGTGTGGCCCTGGTCAGCCTCCTCTTGGACCTCACATGTGGGCCTGGCTGATTGCCCACACCTTGCTCAGGTGTGTGAAGACTTTGGCTGGAGCTGGGTAGGAACAGAGGCATGCAGCCATGAAGAAGCTGGATGAGGGCTGTGTCCTTACAACATTGACAGGACAGCCAGTGAAGTCACAAGGACATTGATGGCAGCCCCCGGAGTGGAGGAGAGGGTAGGGAGTGGCTGAAGAGGTAAGGGTGTGTTTTCTATGTGATAACGAATCCATTCTGAGAAAAAGGAGACTCGGGTATAAACTGCAGGATACATAGGGTATGTACAACCATGCCCCCAGCTCACTACTCCAATTTGAATCCAGGTGCGGTTGAATTCACAGACAAGTGGGCCCCCAGAGTCACCCTGGAAAAAAGAGGAGTTTCTTGTGAACTGGGAGTTTGGGGCCTCCTGCATGAGGGTGGCCCAATGCCAACACTGTGGGATGGGGCCAGGATCCTGCCACTCATGCAGCCCCACCTTGTTAGTGGGGAGGCCCTGCTGCAGGCAAGCAGTGTTCACTGCATTGTCCTGCAAGTAGAGGGTGGGTGCTATGGAGTGACAGTCAGCAGGCATGGCCCCTGGGCAGACGTGGAGCCCTGGGCTGCTCTGGCCAGCACTGGGGTCCACAGGGCCTGACTGAGGCCTGTGTTCCATTTGCACATAAGCTACCCTGTGGCTTCCCACTCAACCCATGGCTGCATGGAGATGTACTTCTGATCCCCACAGGAGCCAGGTGGTCTGGGACCACCTACCCAACTGGCAGAAGTGCCCTGGGCTTAAAGCAGATGGAAGATCTGAAATCCCTGGGCTTAGCCTCCCACCCCCACAGTGGGTTGTACCTCACAAGCAGTCTTCATGTTCCTGAGGTCCCCGGCACACAGCATGTCCGGCAGAATGTAGGACGTGTGTCCATAGAGCAGCTGGCATAGGGGCAGTGGGACCAGAGGCAGCTGCACCTCCTGCAGCTTGTCTGAAGTGTCTCCTGTCAGAAAGGAGTGCAGGCCCAGTGAATGGTCTTCTCACACCTGTTCCACAGGGCACACCAAGCCCCAAGGCCTAGTGGGCTCACACTGGAGTTCCTTCTCTTACTCCCACCCTCCACATGGCTCCTTTCTCTGCAATGGGGACTCAGGCTTTGGTCAATAAAGTTTAAACATATGTCACATGACACTTTCTAGGAGAGATGTAAGAGCCAGGACTTGGTTCAGCCCATTACATTCCCATTGCCGTGGCTCAAGTGCAAACAGCTCCATCAGCTGAGTCCCTGGGTGAGAGTGAGTGGATGACACAGTGTGTGCAAGAAAGTAGCCTCCAATTTTTGTGGGTTGTCACTCCATGTGTCCTTGTCTATGCCAATGGATATAGTAATTGCTCCCAGAAAACTTGCACTTTCCTGACCAATGTGCAAGTGGGCCTGCTCTGCCTGGAAAGGAGCTGTTCTCACAGGTTAAAGACTCAAACGATTGGGTATCAAGTGGGGGCATGTATTTGGGGATGGCATAGCCTGCGGTAGGTGGGGAATCAGTTTTAGAGCTAACGAATGTGTACCTCGAAGGAAGAAAATGGGAAGCAGAATATCAGCAGTGTTTGCGGTTGCTGCTGTGTTGGCAAGTTAATATCAGGAGAGGAGCCATGGAAGAATTAGATGATTGCAAATAGGAATGCAGAGCAATAGAATGAGTCAAAAAACTCAGGGTGGGGGATGATGGAGAAGCAACACAGTGAAATGCAGTTAGGAAATACTTTTAACTACTAAGCCAGCTAAAAATCTACCTGAGGCCTTTCCCTGTGCCCACAGTGGGGTGACTGGGAGTGAACTTCCCTCTACCTTAAGCTAGCAGTAAACATGTCTACCCAGCAGGAAATTATTTCCCATTGGACCTGAGTCAGGGCAGGGCTGTGGCCCCTGAGCAAAGAGAACAGATGAGGCAAGGTCTACAAGGGCCCCATCATCCTGCCTGGGGCACACTCCAGGCTGTGGCATGAGGAGGAGCACAGGCAGCTGGAATCCGCAAAGGCAGATGCCAGAAGGAGGGTGCTCCAGAGAGAAGGACCCTAGAGGGAACACAGGGGGCCTCAGTGCCCCAAGTCTGCCGTTGGACCCCGAGCCATGTGTGCAGAATGTACAATTCCACAGGAAGGGCAGAATGGTCAGGTTAGACTTCACAGTTCCCAGAGTCAAGACTGGAGAGTCTTGTGGAGCAACCAAGACATTGAGTGAAAACAGTGTAGATGCAGGGTAAAATATCCCTTACACAGATGCCAAGGCCCACATGGAACCAGGTGGACAGAGGGCCAGAATGATGAGCTCTGCACAATTCTTAGCACAGCACAAAGGAAGAGGTGTATCACAGAAGTGGAAGCGAGAAGTCAGCTAGCTGTAATTTCAATGAGTTCTTCAATTGTGGGCTAGTGTGCCAGTTCAGAATGATGAGAAATCAGACAAGAGGAGGATTGCACTCACTGGTAGGTCTTTCCCTTAGGTCTCCACTAGCAGCTCATGAAATATACTCGGGGCACGGCAGGGGTCCACAGAGAGGGCACCTCAGTGCAGGTGTTCAGAAAATGACCACTACCACTGGGGACCTGTAAGAATACAGCTTGCTTCCCTACTCACATGTGGAGCAAAAGCCTTCTACTGGTTGTGTGTGTGTGGGGGGCTACCACGTACTCCTGCCCTCAGAACCTGGTACAGGTGGACTATTCTGGAGGAAGAGTAGAAACAAGCCCTACATCCCTGGAAAATCTGAGGTGCCAAGAGCCCACATCAGTAACATGAGAGGTCTGCTAACATGAGGGCAGGGTCTAGATTCTCTCAGAGCCATCACAGATACAAAGCAGAGCTTAGCTGCCCCAAAGGTAGAGTAGTGGTGCACAGAGGTCCATTTCCAAATCTAAGACCTACAGCTCTGCCTGAGGCTGAGGCTGGATCAGGGGATCAAGTTTCCTCCTTCTCAATAGCAGCCTAGTAATGAGTACCAAGAACAGTAATTTTCTTCTGGAGGTCAGGCAAAATGTGCTGTGGATGTACAGAGATGTGAAGTGAAGGGTGAAGCAGGAACAGAGAAACACCCCAGGTCTCACACAGAGCACAACATTGCAGCAGCCCACCATGGAGGGACCTGAAGACTCTGGTGCTCTGAAGTCAGTAAGAGCAACAACAGAAGCCACAACCCAGCTCAAGTTCTCACTAGCCTGAATCAGCCCTGCCCCACCCTACTAATGCTTTGGCAGAAGAAGAGGAATGCCTATTTTGGGGTACAGAATATTTAGTCTTAAATATTTTTCTATAATGTCTAACATTCAACCAAAAATTAAAAGATACACGTATATACACACACACATGCACAGACACAAAGGTATGGGGAAGGCAGGAATAAAACACTGGATCCACTGTCAAGAGATAAAACATTGAACACAGTCAGGCCCATAGATGACCAAAATGTTGAAAGTATATTTAAGGAACATTAAAATAACTATGATTAATATGTTGAAGAAATTATTAAGAAGTAAACAACAAGCATGAAAAAAATGAAGAATTTAAGCAGAGATATGGAAACTACAAAAAAAAAGACCAACTGGAAATGCCAGAAATACACATTATCAGAGATTAAAAAATTACTTCAATGGGTGTATCAGCAGACTGGACACAAATGAGGAAAAAAATCAATGAATGTGAAAATAGGTTAATAGCTATTACCCATGCTGAAGCACAAAAGGAAAAGAGTGGGGAATAAAGCAAAACAGAGCACTTAAGAGCTGTGGGACAATAGCAGCGTAACATATGTGGAATTATTCCCAGAAGAAGAGAGTACAGAGGATAAGAAATATGTGGAGATATAATGGCCAAGAAATTTCCAAAATTAAAGACTATAATAACCAGAGATTCAAGAAGTTCAGAGAGCCCCAGGCCAGAATAAAACAAGCAAACACATACACTTAGAAACATCATAGTCAATGGAATTCCCTGGTGGTCCAGTGGTTGGGACTCTGCCCTTCCACTGCAGGGGGCATGGATTCAATCCTTGGTCAGGGAAATAAGGATCCTGCAGGCCACATGGCTGAAAGAAAGAAAGAAAGAAGGAATCATAGTCAAATGGCTGTGAAACAAAGTCAAGGAAAAGCCTGAAGACAGGGAGGGTGGGGAAATATTTCATACAGAATATCACGAATAAGAGTTACAAGTTTATCATCAAAAACTATGCAAGCCAGAATAGAATGAAGCAGCCTCTTGCAAAGCAAACTAAAACCAGAAAACCGTCTACCCAGAATTCTGTATCTAGAATTATCTTTCAAAACTGAAGGTAAAATAAAGACTTCTTCCGACAAAGAGATCTGTAACTCTTATTCATTGCTGACAGTGTAAAATTGTACATACATTTTGGAAAATCCTTTGTAGTTTCTCAGAACTGCATAAATAAGTAAACACATTGTCATGTATGCACCCAAGAGCAATGAAAGCACATATGTAGAGAGAGTTGTGAGAGAATGTTCCTAAGAGTTTTATTCACAATAGCCCCAAACTGAAGCAACCCAAATGTCAGTCAACAGAAGAACAGACAAATGAATTTTGGTATTTATGTGATTAAATATTCCTCAACAATAAACAAAAAGGAACTAATGATACATGCAAAACGTGAATAAATCCTACAGAGTATATTGAGCAAAAGAGTACTGTAATTACATTTATATAAAGTCCAAAAATATAAAACTCATTAATGGGGACAGAAATGAGAACAATACTTACCTTAGAAGAAAGAGTTTGGCTGCAGAGCAGTAAGAGAACTTTTAGAGATGATGAAAATGTTAAATGTATTGATTTGAGAGTTTCATGAATGTTTATAAGAAAAAGAAACAATCCTAAAAGCTAAAAAAAAAGACGAGAGAAGCTCACTGAAGAACATTCAAAGAAGAGTTGAGTGAGTGGGAAATGGTGTGGTCTTGTGAGCTGAGTGTCAGAGAGTTCTTTTTGTTGGTAATTTTCAGAGGTTTGCTGGTGTGGAATAGGAGAAGAGGGGAATAAAGAAGAAATATGTATTGTATTGAAGTCAGAACCCACGTAATGTTATCTAAGTGACCTAAATAAAGATAGGGCTACTTTCTAGTTATTTTTGGTTTGTTGGCCTTGACTGAGAAACTGCAAAACTGCATTAGGTGGCCGTAGGGTTACTTGGACCACTTTTTTTTTTTTTTTTTTTTTTGCGGTACGTGGGCCTCTCACTGTTGTGGCCTCTCCCGTTGCGGAGCACAGGCTTCAGACGCACAGGCCCAGCGGCCATGGCTCATGGGCCCAGCCGCTCCACAGCATGTGGGATCTTCCTGGACCGGGGCACGAACCCGTGACCCCTGCATCGGCAGGCAGACTCTCAACCACTGCGCCACCAGGGAAGCCCTTGGACCACTTTTGATTTGTGCATCCTAGAGCATGTTCTTGCATTCTAGATGGTTCTCTCACTGAGTTCTGCTGAGGGAAGGCCATAACGCTGTGGTTGTATCTTGAATGAAGGGTAAGTCAGGCCCAGGGTCTCATACAGGATGAGAAGATATATAAAGGCAGCTTCCAGCTAGAAGAGAATGGAACCTGCTATTCTTTTATTTAGGTCCAAGCTTCCCAATCTGTGGCCTTAGTTCCTGAGGGGTAGTGGATTCTATGCCCTGGAATCCATGTATATACCATGATTGTTTGTGAGAGATTTGTGGAGAGGATCCTGGGAGATGGCCAAGCAGGAAACACGGAATCTGTCTCCCACCAGGACAACTCACTGGCAGAATTTGTCTGATATAAGTGTTTTGGAACTCTAGAATCTGTTGAAGGCTTGGAGGGTAAATTGCAGTCAACTTTAGTCAATTTCAGCTCTTAGCACAGTAACAGCTACAAACCCCCACCCCTGGGACAGGCGGCTGTACACATACTCCTGGAGAGCTTGCACACAGCATGTGAGAGCCAAGGTGAGCAAAGAAGACCCTGTCCTCTGTATATTGGGGATCTGTGCTTTGATTGCTGTTCTGATCACAGAGGTACACACAAAGAGGGAGGCAGCCATTGTTGTTGCATCTCTCCCAATTGTCACAAGCACCTCCAGCTCCAGATGAAGTGACTTCTAGGGAAGTTATGGGGCCATGGCCCTTTTCTCCCTTCATTTTTCTTTTTTTGGGATCCAGACATTAAAGACTAGGACATTCAAAAGCAACTGAATATATGGGGAAAATTAGAAAGTAACCATGCATGCCCAGGTAAAGGTTCAGAAAAAACATAAGATCTCAACCTCAAACTGGTCCTCTGCACAGAGACAGCCTACAACAATCACTAACACACAAATTTTTTTAAACCTAGAAAACCCTGGGTAAGGGGGAGGATCTGATTTCCATAGCTACCACATTGTTAGATTAAAATGTCCAGTGTTCGACAAAAAACCACAAGACATACAGAGAAACAGGAAATGGCTCAATCAAAGGAAAAATATAATTAACAGAATCTGTCCCTAAGAAAGACATAAAGGCAGATATATTAGATAAACTTTAAAACATGGTCTTAAGGATGCTCAAAGAACTAAAAGATGTGGAGAAAGTCAAGAAAATAATGTGTGAGCAAAGTGGAACTATCAACCAAGATAGAAAATCTAAAAACAAAACAAAAAGGAGGGGCTCCCCTGGTGGCGCAGTGGTTGAGAGACCGCCTGCCAATGCAGGGGACATGGGTTCGTGCCCCGGTCCGGGAGGATCCCACATGCCGCGGAGCAGCTGGGCCTGTGAGCCATGGCTGCTGAGCCTGCACGTCCGGAGCCTGTGCTCCACAACAGGAGAGGCCACAACAGTGAGAGGCCCATGTGCCACAAAAAAAAACCAACAACAAAACAAAACAAAAAGGAACTCCAAAGCTGAAGAGCACAATGACTGAAATGAAAACTTCACTAGATGGATTCAAAGGCAGCTCTGAGCAGGCAGAAGAAAGAAGCGGTGAACTTGAAGATAGGACAATGGAAATTACTGAGGTTGAGGAACAGAAATAAAAAAGATGGAAGAAAAGCAAACAGAACCTAAGGGACCTGTGGGACACCACCAAGAAGCCAACATACACATTATGGGTGTCCCAGGAGAAGAGAGAGATAAAGGGGCAGAAAGAATATTTTAAGAAATAATAGCTGAAAATTTTGCAAATTTAATGAAAGACATAAATATAAAAATCCAAGGGGCTCAACAAACTCCAAGAAAGATGAATTCAAAAGGATCCACACTGAAACACATTATAATCAAACTTTCAAAAGCCAAAGCCAGAGAGCGAATTCTGAAAGCAGTAAAAGAGAAGAGAATCATCACATACAAGGGATCCTCAATAAGATTATCAGTATATTTCTCATCAGAAACTTTGGAGACCAGAAGACAATGGACAGATATAGTTAAAGTGATAAAAGAGAAAAACTGTCAAACCAAGAATTTTAATCTGGCAAAAGTGTCTCTCCAAAGGGGGGAGGAACCAAGCTATTCTTAGAAATTCCTAGATAAACAAATGTAGAGTGGGTTTGTGACCACTAGACTTGCCATGCAAGAAATGCTCAGGGGAGTACTGCAGGTAAAAAAAAAAAAGGACACTAGACAGTAACTTAAAGGCATATAAAAAAATGAAGATCTCAATAAAAATAAATACATTGTTAGTGATAAGAGCCAATATTATTGTAACAATGTTTTGTACCTGCACTTTTTGTTTTCTACATGATTTAAAAGACCAATGCATTTAAAAGAATTGTTAGTTTATGTTTGGGAGCACAAAATGTATAAGATGTAATTTTGTGACATCAACAACCAGATTGGCTGTGGATGGAACTCTAAAGGAGCAGAGTTTTTGTATATTATTGAAGTTAAGCTGTTGTAAATTCAAATTAGAAAGTTAAAGGTAATCCCCAAGATAATCACAAAGAAAATAGCTATAAAATATACACAAAAGGAAAGAAATTTAAACATTTTACTACAAAAAATCAACTAAATACAAAAAAATAGTCATGCAGGAAATTAGAGACAAAAAAGCTATGGGGCATATAGAAAACTAGTATCACAATGACAGAAGTAAGTCCCTCCTTATCAATAATTATTTTAAATCTAAATAGACTTAAACTCTCCAATCAAAAGGCAGAGATTTTCAGAATGGATTAAAAACACGTGACCTAACTATATGATGACTACAAGAGTCACTTGAGATCCAAAGGCACAAACAAGTTGAAAGTGAAAAAATGGAAAAAGATAGTTCATGCAAATAGTAACCAAAAAAGAGCAGGAGTGGTTATTCTAATATCAGACAAAAAAATAGATTTTTAAATCAAAAAACTTTATAAGAGACAAAGAAGGATATTACATATTAATAAAAGACTCAAAACAGCAAGAAGACATAACAATTATAAATATTTACATCAAAATATATGAAGCAAAAACTGACAGAATTCAAGGGAGAAATAGAAAATTCTACAATAATATTTGCAGACTTCTATACCTCTCTCACAATAATGGATAGGACAATCAGACATAAGATAAACAAGGAAACAGAGGACTTAACACAGTAAACCAACTAGATATAACAGACACATACAAAACATTCCACCCAACAACAGCATAAACATTTTCCTCAAGTACACGTGGGACATTTTCCAGGAGAGACCATATTTTAGGCCACAAATTAAATCTCAATAGATTTTAAAATATTGATAGGATGAAAATTTCATGACATTGGATTTGGCCGTGATTTCTTGGATACGACACCAAAGGCACGTGTAACAGAAGAAAAAATAGACAAACTGGACTTCATGAAGATTTTAAAATTTTGTACATGAAAGACACTATCCACAGTTGCCTTTTTAAGGCAACCTATGGTCTAGGAATAAATATTTGCAAATCATACATCTTATAAGGTATTAGCATCCAAAATATATAGAAAACTCCTAAAACTCAACAACAAAAATACCCAAACAACCCGATTCCAAAATGGGCAAAGAACTCAAATAGACATTTCCCTGAAGAAGACATATGAATGGCCAATTAACACATGAAAAGATGCTCAACATGCACATCAAAACTGCAATGAGATACCACTCCACACCCATAAGGATGGCTACCATCAAAACACAGAAAACAGCAAGGGTTGGCAAGGATGTGGAGAAATTGGAACACTTGTGCACTCTTGGTGGGAATATAAAACGGTACAGCTACTATGAGAAACAGAATGGAGGTTGCTCAAAAAATTAAAAATATGATTACCATTTGACCCAGTACTTCTATTTCTGGGTATATACCTAAAGAATTGAAAGCAGGGGCTAAAATAGCTATTTGTACATCCATTTTCATACCACCATTATTCACAATAGCTAAAACATAGAAGCAACCCAAGTGTCCACTGACGGATGAATGGATTACCAAAATGTGGTGTATGCACACTATGGAATATTATTCAGCCTTCAAAAGGAAGGAATTTTGCAGGCCTAATAGACATTTCTCCAAAGAAGACATACAGATGGCCAACAGGAACATGAAAAGATGCTCAACATTGCTAATCATTAGAGAAATGCAAATCAAAACTACTGGTGTATCACCTCACACCTGTCAGAATAGCCATTATTAAAAAGACTACAAATAATAAATGCTAAAAAGGTGTGGAGAAAAAGAAACACTCCTATACTGTTGGTGGCTTCAGCCACTATGGAGAACAGTATGGAGGTTCCTTAAAAAACTAAAAATACAGCTACCATATGATCCTGCAATCCCACTCCTGGGCATATAGCCAGAGTAATTCGAAAAGATACATGCATCCCAATGTCCATAGCAGCACTATTTACAATAGCCAAGACATGGAAGCAACCTAAATGTCCATTGACACATGAATAGATAAAGAAGATGTGGTATATATACACAGTAGAATATTAGTCATCCATAAAAAGAATGAAATAATGCCATTTGCAGCAACATGGATGGATCTAGAGATTATCATATTAAGTGAAGTAAGTCAAAGACAAATATCATATGATATCACTTATATGTGGAATCTAAAAAAATGATACAAATGAACTTATTTATAAAACAGAAACAGACTCACAGACATGGAAAACAAACTTATGATTACCAAAGGGGATAGTGGGGGTGGGGGCAGACAAACTGAGATATATATACTACTATATATAAAATAGATAAACAAGGACCTACTTGTATAGCATAGGGAACTATATTCAATATCTTATAATAACCTGTTATGGAAAAATATCTGAGAATATATATATATATATATAGTTTAATGGGTATACAGTTTCAGATTTACAAGATGACAAGAATCCTGGGGATGGATGGTGGTGACGGATGCACACCAATGTGAATGTATTCAACACCACTGAACTGAACACTTAAAAATAGTTAATGTGGTAAATTTTATATTTTGTGTATTTTAACACAGTAAAAAAAAAAAAAAGATTTGTGCTAAGAAGTTCCCTCAACTGAGAAGACCCAAGAGTGTCAGGATCATAAAGCAGATACAAGTTACAGTGTACTAATTTCCCTATTTGAGAGATGTTTACATAGGTATGCATTATATTATTACAAACAAACAAAAGAAGATCACGTATGAACCAATGAATAATAGTTTTTGAACCATGAATTAGGATGACTCCCATTCTCTGCCCCTGATGGCCAAAGAAAGCAAGATAGACAGATAGCAGACATATGAAATGACACTGGATGTCTGATAAGGGAGAGAGGACTGGGATGAATTTGGGAAAGGTCTCCTAGAATGAGAATACCGTGGAGAATTCATATGATCTGGGCCTACAGAGATCATGGGTGTGCATCCCCCCATTCCCCTGCAGAGGTTGGGGTGCAGACATTTGTAAGATAAACCTGGGGGACGAGAAATATTGCTAGGAGATGAGTGGTCCTGGTTTCAGAGTAAACTGAATTTGAGCGTTGGGTCAATCATTTCCTGAATGAGGTTAAAAACGAGACTATTGAAAGGTATGTTGGAAGATTACTGAAGGTTTAAAGCAACAATAATGTCAATATAGTGTGCAGAAGTAAAATATAGAACAATAGCATAAGGAATTGAAGGGGGAAATGGAGTTATACTATGTTAAGTGTTTATCTGTTAAGCAGTAAACTATAAACTGAGGGGAGATAAATTTCATTAATGAATCCAATTCTCCACACTTTCCTACATATATGCCCTTTGCCATATGTCTTTGCAGTCACTCCTGTTGAGATGTGTAATGTATTTTCTCAGTCCTTAGGTCTGAATTTTGCCACATGACATGCTTTGTCAATGGGATTTGAGCAGCACTGTTGCAAGCGAAGGCTTCAAAACGTGTTGTGTTTCTCCCATAATTCAAAAGAGTCATGTACCACAACGTTCATTGCAGCACTATTTACAATAGTCAGGACATGGAAGCAACCTAAGTGTCCATCAACAGATGAATGGATAAAGAAGATGTGGCACATATATACAATGGAATATTACTCAGCCATAAAAAGAAACGAAATTGAGTTATTTGTAGTGAGGTGGATGGACCTAGAGTCTGTCATACAGAGTGAAGTAAGTCAGAAAGAGAAAAGCAAATACTGTATGCTAACACATATATATGGAATCTAAAAAAAAAAAAAAGATTCTGAAGAACCTAGGGGCAGGACAGGAATAAAGATGCAGATGTAGAGAATGAACTTGAGGACACTGGGAAGGGGAAGGGGAAGCTGGGGCGAAGTGTGAGAGTAGCATTGACATATATACACTACCAAATGTAAAATAGATAGCTAGTGGGAAGCAGCTGCATAGCACAGGGAGATCAGCTCGGTGCTTTGTGACCACCTAGACAGGTGAGGTAAGGAGGATGGGAGGGAGATGCAAAAGGGAGAGGATATGGGGATATATGTGTACGTATAGCTGATTCACTTTGTTATACAGCAGAAACTAACACGACATTCTAAAGCAATTATACTCCAAAAAGATGTTTTTAAAAAGGTGTTGTGTTTCTCCACCACTGCCTGTGTACACTTTCTGGCCAGCCTGCTGGACAGTGAAAGATGCATGAATCAGAGTCTAGCACTCCAGCTCAGTCTGTCACAGGCCAGCCCATAGAGAGACAACCATTAGATACACAGGCAAGCTCAGCCATAATCAGCAGGACCACACAGCTCAAGACCTGTTCAGGTAAAAGTGTTGCCAGTCTGGGCTAAAAGGTAGTGTGATGTTCAAAATGTCAAAAAGGCTCTGGGCCCCAGGAGAGGCTGGGAAATTTGCTCAATGTGATATTTTTCAAGGCCCTTTTTTTTTTTTTTTTTTTTTTTTTTTT
>NW_020172287.1:1747520-1981953 GCF_003031525.2 Neophocaena asiaeorientalis asiaeorientalis | reverse complement strand
TTTTTTTTTTTTTTTTTTTTTTTTTGCAGTACATGGGCCTCTCCCGTTGCGGAGCACAGGCTCCGGACACGCAGGCTCAGCAGCCAACGGCTCACGGGCCCAGCCGCTCCGCGGCATATGGGATCTTCCCGGACCGGGTCACGAACCCTCGTCCCCTGCATCGGCAGGCGGACGCTCAACCACTGCGCCACCAGGGAAGCCCTCAAGGCCCTTTTAAGAAGTAGCTAAGGAGCAGGATATCTCAGAGAACAGTGCCAAGAGCCATGGAAAACAATGAGTCATTCAAAATCTTAGGAGGTTTATTGTAGAAATTGGGGAACTAATTCTAAAATTCATATGGAAACGCAAAGGACCCAGAATGCTCATGATAATCTTGAAGAAGAGAAACAACTGTGGAGGATGTGTTAAGACCAGACTCATCATAAAGTTATGGTAAACACAGCACTGTTGTACTGAAGAGATCCATGTGGCAGAATAGTAAGCCTGGAAGTAGACCCCCACACATACGGTCACAAGATGTTTGACAAAGGTGCCAATACAGGTCAGTGGGAAAAGGTGATATTCTTTACAAATGGTGCTAGAGCAAGTGAATATCAATATAGAAAAAAGTGAACTTTTTCTCCTCACATCACATGCAAAAAATTAGTTTTAGATGGATCTTATAACTAAAGGTAAAAATTAAACTCATAATGCTTCTAGGATAAATGGAGAAATTATCTTCATGAGCTTACAATAAGCAAATCTTCATAAGCAGGATACAAAAGACCCTACGTATGAAAGAAAAAAAACAAGCCATAGTCTAGCAGAGAATATTTACATACCTATCAAAGTACGTGTATCTAGAATATATAAAAAATTCTACAAATCATAAAACCTCAAGAAGCTATCATGACACAGTGATCGGCATAGCTAAAGTGAAAAAGACTGATACTATCAAGTGTTGGCAATGATGTGGAGCAACTAGCACTCTCATACATTGGTGATGGGAATATAAAAAGTCACAACCAGTTTATAAAACTGTTTGGCAGTTTCTAATAGAGTTAAATTTACCCCACTCTATAGCCAACACATTCTATATTACCAAGTATATCCCCAAGATAAGCAAGTACGTATGTTCACAAAAGGACTTATACAATAATATTTGTTGTAGATTTTTTCATATGACCTAAAAACTGGGGACAACTCAGATGCCTATCTAAAGGAATATGGATAAAATAACTTTTGCCAAGTTCATACAATGGAAGATTAAATGACAGAAAAACAAGACAACTACTGATATGAACAACAATGTGGATGAATCTCACAAACAGCAGGATGAAGGAAAGAGAAAAAAGAATACATGCTATGTGATTTCTTAAACATGAGGTTTAAGACAAAGCATATCTGGGCTTCCCTGGTGGCGCAGTGGTTGAGAGTCTGCCTGCCAATGCAGGGGACACAGGTTCGTGCCCCGGTCCAGGAGGATCCCCCATGCCGCACAGCAGCTGGGCCCGTGAGCCATGGCCGCTGAGCCTGCGCGTCTGGAGCCTGTGCTCCACAACGGGAGAGGCCACAACAGTGAGAGGCCCACGTACCAAAAAAAAAAAAAAAAGACAAAGCATATCTAAGAATCCACTGCCAAATCCAAGGTCATGAAGATTTACTCCTATGTTTTCTTCTAAGATGTTTTTTGTTGTTTTTTTTTTCGGTACGCGGGCCTCTCACTGCTGTGGCCTCTCCCGTTGCGGAGCACAGGCTCCGGATGTGCAGGCTCAGCGGCCATGGCTCACGGGCCCAGCCACTCCGCGGTATGTGGGATCCTCCCGGACTGGGGCACGAACCCGTGTCCCCTGCATTGGCAGGCAGACTCTCAACCACTGTGCCACCAGGGAAGCCCCTAAGAGTTTTATATTAACTCTTAATTTTAGGTTGTTGACCCATTTAAAATTTTGTGTATGGTGTGAGATGGGGGTCCAACTTCATTCTTCGGAATGTGGGTATTCAGTTGTCCCACCATCATTTGTTGAACAAACTATTCTTTCCCCATTTAATGGAGTGGCACCCTTGTCAAAAGTCAATTGGCTATAGATGTATGCATTTATTTCTGGGCTTTCAATACTATTCCACTGATCTATATATCTATTCTTATGCCAGTACCACATTGTTTTGATTATTGTAGCTTTGTAGAAAATTTTGAAATCAGGAAGTGTGAGTCTTTCAACTTTGATCTTTTTCAAGACTGTTTTGGCTATGCAGGCTCCTTTCCAATTCCATAGGATTTTGAGGATCAGTTTTTCCATTTCTGCAAAATGTCAGAATTTTGATAGAGACTGCACTGAGTATGTAGATCACTTTGGGGAGTGCTGACATCTTAACAGTATTAAGTTTTCCAATTCAGGAACGTGACTTGTCTTTACATTTATTTAGGTCTTGTAAAATTTCTTTTAGCAATGTTTTGTAGCTTTCAGTATACCAGTCTTTCACTTCCTTGGATAAATTTATTTATAGGTAATTTTCCTTCTGGATGATATGGAACTGTTTTCTTAATTTCCTTTTTCAATTGTTCATTAATGTGTATAGAAACTGATTTTTTGTGTGTGTGTTGATCTTGTGCCCTGCAAATTTGTTGAATTTGTTTATTGTCTGTCATCTGCAAAGAGAGATAGTTTTACTTCTTCATTTCCTATTTGGATGCCTTTCATTTCTTTTTATTGCCTAATGTATCTGTCTAGAGTCTGGTACAATATAGAACACCAGTGGTGAAAATGAGCATCCCGTCTTGTTCCTGATATTAGGGGTAAGTTCTCAGTCTTTCTTCACTGAGTATAATGTTAGCTGTGAGTTTTTCATAAATGCCTTTAATCATCTTGAAGAAGTACCTTCCTATCCCTAGTTTTATGAGTGTTTCTTTAAACTATGAAAGGATGTTGGATCCTGTCAAATACTTTTTATCCATCATTTGAGATTATCATATGGTTTTTTTCCACTTTTTAATGTGGTATATTACATTGATCAATTATTGTGTGTTGAACCTCCTTTGTATTCCAGGAATAACTCCTACTTTGTTGTAGTGTATAATCTTTCTAATATACTGTTGGATTCAGTTTGCTGGTACTGGTTGATGATTTTTGCATATATATTCATGAGGGATAGTGGTCTGTGATTTTCTTTTCTTGTGGCATCTTGTCTGGCTTTGGTGTCTGCATAATGTTAGCCCCATAGAATGAGCTCCTCTCCTATTTTTTGGAGAATCTGAAAATAATTGGTGTTAATTTTTCTTAAAATGTTTGGTAGTATTTACCAGTGAGGTCATCTGGTCCTGGACTATTCTTTGTTGAGAGGTTTTTGAATATTGATTCAATCTTTTTACTTGTTATAAATCTATCCAGAAATTTTATTTTTTCTTGATTCAGTTTTGATAATTTGACTGTTTATAGTAATTTTCCCATTTCATGTTAATTATCTAATTGTTGACATAGAATTCATTGTAGTATTATCTTATAATCCTTTTTATTTCTGTAAGGTCAGTCGTGATGTTCCCCGTTTCATTTCTGATTTTAGCTATTTGTACTTTATCTTGTTTTTTTATTTTTGTGGTCAGTCTAGCTAAAGTTTTGTTAATTTTGTCAATCTATTCAAATAACTAACTTTTATTTCATTCACTCTAATTTTTTCTATTCTCTATTTCATTTTTTTCTGCTCTAATCTTCATTATTTCCTTCCTCTTGCTAGCTTTGGGTTTAGCTTGTTCTTTTTACAGTTCCTTAAGTCATAAAATGAAGCTATTTATTTGGGGTCTGACTTCTTGTATAGCTATAAATTTCCCTCTGAGCATTGATTTCACTGCATTCTATACGTTTTGGTAATGTGTTTTTGTTTTTATTCATCTCAAAATATTTTCTAATTTAATATGTGATTTCTCCTTTAATCCTTGTTTGTTTAAGAGTTGTAACATGTTCTTTGGAAATAAGGAAAGTAAACCTAATTGAAAGAAGTATAATGCTAGGAATAAAGAAATTAGATTAACATGTGCATAAAGCCAGATAAGCATGTGCTGTATAAAACAGCAGTAAAAGAGAATAACCTTGATTGTATAAAAACGATGGAATGAAAATACTGGAGAACAGTAACATACAAAATGGAAGTAACATATGAAATAATAAAACATATATATGTTCATATATATAAATATATGAAACAGGGTATTTTTTCCTTTGGATAACATGTATAACTGAACATACTGAGTGTATATGTTCATAACTCATGTATGTTCAGGTATGCATGTTAAAAATTTAAGAAGAGCTACAAGAAGATTAAAAATTGTAAATTTAACTTGCAGAACAGTAGACAGTAAAATAGTAATATAGAAAATCAGGGACTTCCCTGGTGGCACAGTGGTTAAGAATCCACCTGCCAATGAAGGGGACATGGGTTTGAGCCCTGGTCCAGGAAGATCCCACATGCCATGTGGCAACTAAGCCCATGTGCCACAACTACTGAACCTCCATTTTAGAGCCTGCAAGCCACAACTACTGAGCCTGTGTGCCACAACTACTGAAGCCCACATGCCTAGAGCCCATGCTCCACAACAAGAGAAGCCACTGTCATGAGAAGCCCGTGCACCACAACGAAGAGTAGCCTCCACTCTCAGCAACTAGAGAAAGCCTACATGCAGCAACAGACCCAACACACCCCAAACTAAAATAAATTAATTAATAAAAAAAGGAAATCAGTCTGTTGGAAAGGGAGAATGACAGGGAAAATATTTAAAAGAAAGCAGCAAACAGACAGTACAAAATAATAATTTAGAAATAAGTCTACACATGAGATTTCTGGCTAGGATGGAGTGAAGAGGTCAGCAAACCCTTTCTCCAATAAACAAGTATAAAACTGAACAAAATTATTTTAAAAAATTTCAGGGCTCCATAGGTCAAACAAAAGCAAAGGAAACTTGAGAGGTGCTTATTCATGAACAACTGGTAGAACTTTGGGTAACAATGGCAAAAGTCTGACCTAGTTGTCTGGGGCTTCACAAGTCTTGACACTCCTCTATCTCTGCTCTGTCACTGTGGTAGTTTTACCTTGGTAGGGCTGGCTGGGAAAGCAGTTTTTCTGCCAGAGGGAGAGAACTTGATTTGGAGGGGACAGCTAAAAAAACACAACACTTTGTACTGTCATTATAGTATTTAGATTTGTAGGAAATGAGTAAGGAAGACCTAAAGCAGTATTGGTCTGAGACTGTCATTCTGGGTGGGGTGAACAGTGTCTCTGGTGGAAATTTATGGGGACTCTGGAAATAAGAGGGCAATAGAAAGGCTAGATAAATCTCCACTGATCCCTGGGATGACTGTGTAACTATATGTATAAACATGGAGGCACAAGTGGGCTCAGGGAAAAGTAAAAGCTGAGGCAGACTCGAGTCACACAGACTCTAAATGTGTTCACCAGCCTCCACACAAAACCCACTGTCAAAGGTGGAAGCCTTAGAAGTTTGAGATGTCCAAATCATTGGCTAACCAATGAGATATTAAGACACAGTGGTGACACTTAGGAAGCCAGAATAAAAATAATAAATAGAAGAATTAAGAATAAAAAAATGAGCACAGACCTCAGCAACTACAAACTACAAGAGAGATTCTGCAAACTAAGTCCAGGCAAATTACTCAAAACAAAGCAAAAGAAATCAAAACCTTCAGGGAAAATCAGAATCCAAAGTTCTTACAATGTTTTATGTATGTCCAATTTTCAACAATAAAAATTCTATGCAAAAAATAAAGTATGACCCATATTCAGGAAAAAACAAGTCAATATAAAGAAGCTCTGTGTGGCCCCAGGTGTTGATTTTAGTTGATAAATATTTCAAAACAGTTGTTATAAGTATGTTTAAAGAATTTTTTAAACCACATTAAAAAAGTTAAATGAAAATATCATGATAATGAGTCAACACATAGGGAATCTTAGCAGAAATACAAAAACTATTAAAAAAAAGAATAAAATGAAAATTCTAAAGTTGAAAAGTTCAGTAACCAATATTAATAATTCAGTAGGTTGGATCAACAGAAGATATGAGATAGCAGAAAACATAATCAGTGAAATTGAAGCTAGATTAGTAGAAGTTATCTAATTTTAAAAATAGAGCACAGACTTCCCTGGTGGCACAGTGGTTAAGAATTTGCCTGCAAATGCAGGGGAAATGGGTTTAAGCCCTGGTCTGTGAAGATCCCACATGCTGTGGAGCAACTAAGCCCATGTGTCACAACTACTGAGCCTGCACTCTAGAGCCCATGAGCCATGACTACTGAAGCCCATGTGCCCAGAGCCTGTGCTCCACAACAAAGACAAGCCACTGCAATGAGAAGCCCATGCACTGCAATGAAGAGTAGCCCCTGCTCACTGCAACTAGAGAAAGCCCAAGAGCAGCAATGAAGACCCATGGAGCCAAAAATAAATTAATTCATTTTTAAAAAAGAATAGAGCAAAAAAAGTGAAGAAAAGTGAACAGGCCCTAGAGACCTGTGGATGCCATGAAGCACATCAACACACATGTAACAAGACTGCCAGAAAGAAGGGAAAGGAGAGAGGTGAGAAGAGGAGAGGAAAGAGAGAGAAAGGGAGGTGGGGAGGAGGGAGAGAGAGAAGTGCAAAAAAAATTGAAGAAAATGTGGCCCAAAACATCCTGAATTTGATGAAAAAGAATCTTCATACCTGAGAATCTCACTGAACCTCAGGAAAGATAAACACAAAGAGATACACATCTAGACACAATATGATTAAACTCCTGAAAACCAAAGACAAAAGAAAATCCTGAGATCAATAAGAGAAAAGCAACCAATTACATGGTGATAAACAGTATGGTTAATAGCTGACTTCTCACCAGAAACAATGAAAGCCAGAGGCAGTAGAACAACAGGCTCAAAAATGTTGAAAGAAAAAACCCTTCAAGGAAGAATTCTGTATCCAACAGAACTATCCTTCAGACATGAAGGTGAAATCAAAATATTCCAAGATAAATAATGTATAAATATATGTATCTATTATAGATTTTATTTGTGGTTAACATGTGGTTAGCATTGTATAATGCTTCTATATATACACATGATTATTTTACATTGCTGATCTTTTATTTTCAAATGCATTTTAACAACACTGCATTTTTACTCCCCTTTCTTCAAGATTACTGTTTTTGACATCATATTTTACTTCTTTTTGTTTTGTGTATTACTTAACTACTTATTGTGGATATAGATGGTTTTGTTACTTTCATCTTTTAACCTTCTTACTAGTTTTGTATGTGGTTGATTTACTATCTTTACTGTATAAATATACAGTAAAAAATATACAGTGCCTTTACTGATGAGTTTCTTCCTTTCATAATTTTCATGTTCTAGTTGTGGCTCTTTTTCACTTAGAGAAGTCCCTTTAACATTTCTTGTAAAGCTGGTTTGGTGGTGCTGAATTCTTAAGTTTTCTTGTCTGTAAAAGTTTGGATCTCTCCATCAAATCTGAATGAAAGTCTTGCCAGGTAGATTATTCTTAGTTGTATGTTTTTCCCTTTCACTCTTTAAATATACCATGCCATTCACTTCTAGCCTGCAGAGTTTCTGCTGAAAAGTCAGCTGATAGCCTTATGGGAGTTCCCTGTATGTAACTTGTTGCTTTTCCCTTGTTGCTTTTAATATTCTTTCTTTATCTTTAATTTTCGCCATTTTAATTACAATGTGTCTTGGTGTGGTTGATCCTGTTTGGGACTCTGTGCTTCCTGGACCTGATGTCTGTTTCCTTTCCCCAGTTAGGAAAGTTTTTAGCTATTATGTCTTCACATATGTTCTCTGCCTCTTTCTCTCTCTCTTCTCATTCTGGGACTCCTATCATGCAATTGTTAGTATGCTTGATGTTGTCCCAGAGGTCTCTTAAACCGTCCTCATTTCTCTCTATTTTTTCTTTTTTCTGTTCTGTTTAGCTTCATTGATTTCCACTACTCTGTCTTCCAGCTTGCTGATCCGTTCCTCTGTATCATCTAATCTATTGTTGATTCCTTCTAGTGTATTTTTCATTTCAGTCATTGTATTCTTCATCTCTATTTGGTTCTTCTTTATATTTTCAAATTCTTTGTTAAAACATCTAACTGCTCACTCTGTTCATCCATTCTTCTCCTGAGTTATTTGGTCATCTTTATGATCACTACCTTGAACTCTATCAGGTAGATTACCTATTTCCACTTCACTTAGTTCTTCTTCTGGGGTTTCATCTTGTTCGTTTATTTGGAATATGTTCCCCTGTCACCTCATTTTGACTAATTTGCTGTGTTAATATCTATGTATCTGGTATGTTGGTTGCACTTTCCCACCTTGGATACATAGCCTTTTGTAGGAGACATTCTATGCATCCCAGCTGTGTAATCCCCTCTGGTCACCAGAGCTATATGCTCTAGTGATACCCCCTATATGGGCTGCGTGGGTCCTCCTACTGGGGCAAGCTGAGTTCTGAGGATTGTCTGGTAGGCATGGCTGACCCCCAGTCAGATTGGTTGCCAGGCCCTGCTTTGTGTGGAGGCTGCAGTTGATTGTTGGTGCCAGGTCATTAGGTGGCTGCCTGAGTAACATTGTGGGGTCCTGGTGCTAGTGCTGGCTCACTCGTGGAAAGAGTCAAGGTTCTGGTGTGGGTGGTTGTGGGGTCAAGATTCTTGGATCTAGTGTTGGCCTACTGGTAAGTGGGGCTGGATCCCAGGGTGGTTGGCTGAGGAGTCCGAGATATCTTAGAGCTGGTGTTGGTCTGCTGGTGAGTTGGCTGCTTCCTACAAGATAGGGTGAAAGGCTGTGGTGTTTCTGGGGTGAAAGGCTGTGGTGTTTCTGGGGCTGGTATACGTCTGGTGGTGCATGGGGCCAGGGGCCAGGAGATCTGGATCTGGTGTCTGCCCACTGGTGGGCAGAGCCAGGTCCTGGGGTTTCTCGTTGCAGATCCTAGGGGCCCCAAATCTTGTGTATTGCTCTGCTGGTGGGCAGTGCTCAGGCCCAGCTTGTCTCAGGGCTGGTGCCAGCTTGATGGTAGATGAGCTGGATCCTGCCATAGCAGGCTGTGTATCTGCAGTTGTCCTGGGCCTGTTGTCCACCCACAGGTGGGTGAGGCTGGTCCTGAGGCCAGAGCCAGCTCACTGATGGGTAGGGCCAAGCCCCAGGGGTTTCTGGGGCTTGTGCCTCCCCACTGGTGGATGGAGCTATGTCCTGGTGTCTCTGGCTGCAGGGCCTTGTATGCCCTGGGTCTACTGCCTGCACAGTGACATGTGGCACCAGGTCCTGAGCCATCTGGTAGACAGGGCCATGTCCAGTAGTGGCTGTTGTCTCAGGAAGTCTTAAGGTAACCTGTCTATTGGTGGATGGGCCTGTATCCAGCCCAGCTAGTTGCTAGAGTTGAGGAGTCCCAGTACTGGTGACTATAGGCTGGTGGGCAAGGACGGGGCTGAGTTCTGAGGCTGATAAGCTAGATGGAGGATTCCAAAATAGCACTTGTCAACACAAATGTCCATGTGGTAGAAAGAGCTCCCCAAAATAGCACCACCAGTGTCTGTGTCCCCAGGGTGAACTCCAGTTGCCTCCTGCCTCTCTGGGAGACCCTCCAAGATCAGTAGGTGGGTCTGACCTAGGCCCCTTTCAAATCACTGCTTCTGCTCTGGGTCCTGGAGCATGTAAGATTTTGCATGTGCCTTTTAAGAGTATTTCTCACAGCTTTCTGGGTCTCCCAAAATTAAGCCCTGTTGGCCTCCAAAACCAAATATTCCTGGTGCATGACTCCAGGACTGGGGAGCCCAATGTGGGGCTCAGACCCTTTACTCCTTGGAGAGAAGCTCCATATTTGTAATTATTCTCCTGTTTATGGGTCAGCCACCCATGGGTATAGGTCTTGACTATACTATGACTTTGCCCCTCTTATCCATCTCTTTGTGGTTCCTTCTTTATATCTTTAGTTGTAGAAAACCTTTTCTGGTGGATTCCAGTCTTTCTCATCAATAGTTGTTGTATCAGTAGTTGTAATTTTGATGCTCCTGTGAGAAGAGGTGAGCTCAGGGTCTTCCTATTCCACCATCTTGGCTATATCTCCCTAACTCTGGTCTCTGTCTTTTGATTTGCGAGTGTAACCCATTTACATTTAAAGTAATTACTGACAAGGAGGAACTTGCTTCTGTCATTTTGCTACTTATTTTCTACATGCCCTATAGCTTTTTCCCCCCTCATTTTCTTGTATTCCTGTCTTCTTTGCATTTAGTTGATTTTTTGTAGTGAAATGTTTAAATTCCTTCTTAATTTCCTTTTGTGGTTACCATTAGGACTACATTTAACATTTAAAGTTTTAACATTCTAATCTGAATTTATATCCACTTAACTGCAATAATGTTTTTATACTTAAGTAAACCAGATATGAAACTTTCTTAAACTGGTATAAGATATCAACCTGAAATCTCCAAACCAAGCCACAGACTTAACAGCAAACCATTAGAAGCATTTCCATTAAAATAAAAAACAAGAAACCTAGCAACATTTCTACTAGAGGTTCTAACCATTGCAATAAGAAAAATAAATAAAAGATAAAGTATAGGAAAGGAAGTGATGAAACAATATTTATTTGAAGAAAATATATTTAAAAATCTAGAACAATTAAATAATCAACTGACAAAATATTATAAATGAGTACTATATGGTGGCTGGAAACAAGATCAATGCACAGAAATCAACAGCTGTGTCTGATTAGCAAAGGCAATTAAAAATAATCTTTTAAATAACCATAAAAATTCTAAATTATGCAGATTTAAACCTAGAAAGAAAGTACAAGGCTTTTATGGATAATTAGAAAAACTAAAATGTTTTTTCATAGGTTAAAAATAGATTATCTCTAAATTGAATTTAAAATCTTAAGAAAAACTATGTTTGGAAATTTGTGTTCTCAGTATACTAAATATCCATTCCACACTCAAAGTAGATGTAACTACTTCTCTGTAAACAATAAAGCCAGCCAGGAGTAAAACAAAATTCTACATTGACAGAGAAACAGATAGCGATTGATGGATAGGGATTCCAGTCCTCAGATACTTGCAACCCCTTAATGGACAGAACATGTTCTCTCCTATAATGTCATAGAGCCATCATCCCTTCCTCAAACTCCAATAATGGGATCGACCCTGCACTTTGTTTTCTTACCTTGTTGGGAGATGGACCCCCATCCTGTAGCCCAGCAAGAAAGGTTTGAAAGAGTCACATCTGGGGGTGCAATACAGATGGGAAGCACAGAGTCAGAAAACACAATGCGAGTTTTCAGCTGCACCAGAGCGATGTCGCCTCCAATAGGATGGTACATTTCATATGTGGGGTGTATGATCACCTTATTCACCTCAAACCATTGGGTGTGATTGCCTGCGACCCTGAGGTCCACAAGGCCCACATACATATCAAATGCTGCAGTGACCTTGTTCCTGTAGGGACAGAGGACAAAGGCATAGTGGTTTGAGCACCTTGAACCTGGGAAGAGGAGCTTCCATGAGATCACAGACTCAGGGAGTCCTGGAGCATGGCAGCCTGGGTATCCAAGCTCTCAGCCAGGATGTGGAAAGCAAGCCCTTCCAGCACATTAGGGACCTGACTGTCTGGCAGAATTGCTCCCAACAAAGTCCTGACCTGAGCCCATGGAGGATTCAGGGACCCACCAAGACCTGCTGGACAGCCCAGGATGGTGAGCTTGTCAGGTGTACAATGAGCTGCCAATGAAGATAACTCTTTCATCACCTCTCGTCCTGTGATTTGTCCTCTCTTCTCTCCTCTCATCTAAGATGTGGCTCCTCTCCTCACCTCTCATCCTATTATGTGGTTCCACACCTTTCTGGAAGAGCTGAGGTCCCTAAAGGAGCCCTCAGCCCTGTGCAAGAAACTGTAGTGGATGGAGCTGTGTGCTGGGTCCCACTCTCTCCCCTGCCTCCAAGAAGTCCCAGTCCTATGTGACCCACGTGGTTGGTCTTGCAGCCCTAGACCTCCATGGGAATGGTATCCAGCACTGCCCACTCACCTGCCAAAGCAGTGGGCGGCTGACAGGATCCAGTATTCATCAATGATGGACCCACCACAGATGTGGAAGCCTGCATAGTGCACACTGACCTGCCACGGCCACTTTTTCTCGAGGGTATCCACGCCTCCTATGATCCTCCCCTGCATATGACGCTGGCCACAAGCTGAGGAAAGAAGTACCAAGTATGCGAGTAGCAGTGGAACCAGGGCAGGGCTGGCCACAGGCAAAGCCGAGGAGGGTGAGTGGGAGGAGGGAAAAGGGGGAGGGCCGCGGAAGACTGGGTCTCCACCCTTGGGGGGAGGAAGGCCGGGATTCACCGCAGGGACCACGGCCAACCCGGGCTTGGAGGGGTCCTACCCACATCACGGCTAAAGGCGACCCCTTCACTGGCAGGGTGCCTGTGGGCCGTGGCTGCAGCCTGGGTGTGAGGCAGGAGAAACAGGAGCAGGAGGAGGCTCGGGGTCCTGGACTCTCCAGGCCCAGTGCGAGGGCCGGTCAGCGCGGCGGCCATGAGGTGGGAGTGCCTCATGGATGCGAGGGCTAGAGCACGCAACTTGTGACGTCACAAACATGCGACAGTGCCCAGGCACACAATGGCATTAAAGCGCGACAGCATAAACACCGGCTCTCTCACTTCTCAGCTGGGAGCCGTCTCTCAATGGTCCTCCCCTCCATCACCCCCCAACCCCGCTATGGCTGGCTCGCTGTGGTCTCATTCCCTAGAGAGTAGTCAGTAGACTCTGGGTGGCCTTGCTCCCCAGATGGTGGTGGTCATTGGTTTCTCTCCCCACTCTTGGCTGATGCAATGGAAAGAATTTCGTCCTGTGTCTCCCAACATCCAGCCAGTAAGTTGGGGTTTGGTCATGTCTCAGTTGCAGCATTCCAGAAATGTACAAACACTTTTCATGCCTCTTCTTGATCATATTTGCTAATGTGCCATTGAATAGAGCAAGTTATACAGGTGTTGGGAAAAAAGCGATGGAAAAATGCTTTATACTACTTAAGCCTTCTCTCTGGAAACTTCAGAACTCTGCTGCTGTGACAATACATATGGAAATGAACAGGACTGTATTCCAATAAAACTGTATTTACAGACACTGAAACTTGAAGTTCATTTAATTTTCACGTCTCACAAAATATTCTCATTTTACCCCCAAGCAATAAAAAGTGTACAAACCATTCTTAGTTCAGAATGTACAGATGTACATTAGTTCAGATGTACAGAAACAGGTAGTTTGCCAACCTCTACTCTGTTTCTTATATCTCTTTTTAAAATAGATTTTATTTTCTATAGCAGTTTTGGGATCACAGCAAAATTAAACAAGGCACAGATATTGTTAATGGGGCAGGCAATGCATGTGTTGGGGTAGGAGGTATTGGGAAATCTCTGTACCTTCTATTTCTTGATATTAATCCCTTGTCTTTTATATGTATTGCCAATAATTTCTCTTTCTTCATTGTTCCTTGTTCTTTAATGTTTCAAGTGTGTTCATAACTGTTCAATGGAGAATTTTTATAATGGCTGCTTTAAAATCCTTGTCTAATAATTCAACAGCTTTGTTAGCTTGATGTTGGTGTCTATTAATTGTCTTTTCTTATAGGAATTGAGAGTTTACTAGTTCTTAGTGTGACAATTCACTTTGGACTGTGTCCTAGGCATTTTGAGTATTACTCTATGAGACTCTCTGGTTCCCACTTAAATCTTCTACTGATATTTTAGCAAGTTGCAAACCTGTTTAGGTTCAGAACGCACATTCTGGCTCACTCTGGTGGCCTGTGGTTCCAACAGCAGTTTATTTATCACGTCTCTGCAGGGCTATTCTGGTCTGTCCGCTTGCATGTTTCCCAGATGACAGGACTCCACCTCATGGTCTTCTCAGTGCTGGCTTGAGATGGGGAATGGTGTTACTTCCTACTACAGGTGGGGAGAGAAGACAGTCTCCACAATGTGTCTGGCTTGTGTGTCCCATCCTTCCTGTAGGGGGTTGTGGAAGTCAGATAGCACTGGTTCTCAATCAGGGGTGATGTTGCAAGGGCACATTTGGTAGTAACTGGATACATTTCTGATTTTCAGAATTGGGGGAGTGTGCTATTGGCATCTGGTGGGTTTTACAGGGATACTGCTATACATCCTATAATGCATAGGATACCCTTCCGGAACAAAGACTTTTTCAGCCCCAGATGTCAATAATGCTGAGGTTGAGATATCTTGGCTTATAGATTCCACGAGGAGCACCTTACTGCGGGGCAAAGTGGTTGGAACATAGCCTCTTACCAGTGAACTCAGTGTCTGCGATGCTTGTTAGGGAACAGAGGGGTGCAGTTCTCCTCATGTTTGCCCCAAGAACAGGCAGGGTGGCGAAAATGTTTCTGTCATGGTGGGCAACCCTTTTCTGGGCCTTTGACTTTTCTTAAGGCGTGTGTGTGTGTGTGTGTGTGTGTGTGTGTGTGTGTGTGTGATCGTGTGTTGGTATTTCGAGGTTGCAGGCTTCTCTAACCCCAAGTTGGACACATGGGAGGAAAGAAAACCCCAGGAAACTCCCCACTGGGTTGTTCTTCAAGTCCTGGAATCCCTAGCTAGTCTGCCTCCTTTTGTCTACATTTCAGAATCTTCTAGTAGGTGATTTGTGGCCTTGTGATCAGTGGGAGGAATAAAATGAAATGTATTCGTCATTTTTATCTAAGCCTTAAGGAACTTGAAATCTTTAATAACTTAATTGTTTTCTTCTCCCAGCTGAGTTTGTTTCCTACGAATTGCTATTTTCAACTTGATTGATTTGGTGCTTATTTTCTGTGTTTAGAGGCTTTCCTTGGATATCTGGTCTATTTGAAATTATGAGTGTTGGAATAAAAGGTGATTGGAAACTCTGGGATGTGGACATGGCTTGTTTACTTTGAGCTTCCAAGTGAGAGAACAGGATGAGTCATGGGAGAGCTGCTGATGTCAGTATCATTAGGTGGTCCCTCTTGGGCTTGTCAGGTTCTCCAGAGGATCCCAAACTCCTTCCTGAATGGCAGGAGTCTTACTGCAGGGTTCTGGCAGCTCAGGTTGAAGACGGCTATGTCTTTTTTTAATAAATTTATTTATTTTATTTTTGGCTGCATTGGGTCTTCACTGTGACTCTCAGGCTTTCTCTAGTTGCGGGGAGTGGGGGCTACTCTTTGTTGCGGTGTGCGGGCTTCTCATTGCAGTGGCTTCTTTTTTTTATTTTAATTTTTTTAGTTATAATATTTTTAACATCCTTATTGGGGTATAATTGCTCTACAACGTTGTGTTAGTTTCTGCTGTATAACAAAGTGAATCAGATATATGTACACATATATCCCCATATCTCCTCCCTCTTACACCTCCCTCCCACCCTCCCTATCCCACCCCTCTAGGTGGTCACAAAACACCGAGCTGATCTCCCTGTGCTATGTAGATCCTTCCCATGAGCTCTCTATTTTACATTTGGTAGTATATATATGTCAATGCTACTCTCTCCCTTCGTCACAGCTTACCCTTCCCCCTACCCGTCTCCTCAAGTCCATTTTCTACATCTGCATCTTTATTCCTGTCCTATCACTAGGTTCATCAGAACCTTTTTTTTTTTTAGATTCCATACATATGTGTTAGCATACAGTATTTGTTTTTCTCTTTCTGACTTACTTCACTCTGTATGACAGTCTCTAGGTCCATGCACCTCACTACAAATAGTTCAATTTCCTTTCTTGTTATGGCTGAGTAATATTGCATTGCAATATGTGCCACATCTTATTTATCCATTCATCTGTTGATGCACACTTAGGTTGTTTCCATGTCCTGGCTATTGTAAATAGTGATGCAATGAACATTGTGGTACATGTCTCTTTTGAATTATGGTTTTCTCAGGGTATATGCCTAGTAGTGGGATTGCTGAGTCATATGTTGTAGCTGTCCAGTTTTCCCAGCACCACTTATTGAAGAGGCTGTCTTTTCTCCATTGTATATTCTTGCCTCCTTTATCAAAGATAAGGTGACCATATGTGTGTGGGTTTATCTCTGGGCTATCTGTCCTGTTCCATTGGTCTATATTTCTATTTTTGTGCCAGCACCATACTGTCTTGATTACTGTAGCTTTGTAGCATAGTCTGAAGTCCAGTAGCCTGATTCCTCCAGCTCCATTTTTCTTTCTCAAGATTGCTTTGTCTATTTGGGGTCTTTTGTGTTTCCATACAAGTTGTGAATTTTTTTGTTCTAGTTCTGTGAATAATGCCATTGGTACTTTGAGAGGGAATGCATTGAATCTGTAGATTGCTTTGGGTAGTGTAGTCATTTTCACAATATTTATTTTTCCAGTCCAAGAACATGGTATATCTCTCCATCTGTTTGTATCATCTTTAATTTCTTTCATCAGTGTCTTATAGTTTTCTGCATACAGGTCTTTTGTCTCCTTAGGTAGGTTTATTCCTAAATATTCCTAAAGAGCTATTCCTCGATATTTTATTCTTTATGTTGCAATGGTAAATGGGAGTGTTTCCTTAATTTCTTTTTCAGATTTTTCATTGTCAGTGTATAGGAATGCAAGAGATTTATGTACATTAATTTTGTATCCTGCTACCTTACCAAACTCATTGATTAGCTCTAGTAGTTTTCTGGTAACAACTTTAGGATTCTCTATGTATAGTATCATGTCATCTGAAGACAGTGAAAGCTTTATTTCTTCTTTTCCACTTTGGATTCCTTTCATTTCTTTTTCTTCTCTGATTGCTGTGGCTAAAAATTACAAAATTATGTTGAATAATACTGGTGAGAGTGGACAACCTTCTCTTGTTCCTGATCTTAGAGGAAATGGTGTCAGTTTTTCACCATTAAGAATGATGTTGGCTGTGTGTTTGTCATATATGGCCTTTATCATGTTGAGGTAAGTTCCCTCTATGCCTACTTTCCAGAGGGTTTTTATCATACATTGGTGTTGAATTTTGTCAAAAGCTTTTTCTGCATCTATTGAGATGATCATATGGTTTTTCTCCTTCAATTTGTTAATATGGTGTATCACATTGATTGATTTGCATATATTGAAGAATCCTTGCATTCCTGGGATAAACCCCACTTGATCATGGTGTATGATCCTTTTAATGTGGGGTTGGATTCTGTTTGCTAGTATTTTGTCCAGGATTACTGCATCTGTGTTCATAAGTGATATTGGCCTGTAGTTTTCTTTCTTTCTGACATCTTTGTCTTGTTTTGGTATCAGGGTGGTGGTGGCCTCATAGAATGAATTTGGGAGTGTTCCTCCCTCTGCTATATTTTGGAAGAGTTTGAAAAGGATAGCTGTTAGCTCTTCTCTAAATGTTTGATAGAATTCCCCTGTGAAGTCATCTGGTCCTGGACTTTTGTTCAAAGATTTTAAATCACAGTCTCAGTTTCAGTGCTTGTGATTGGTCTGTTTATATTTTCTATTTCTTGCTGATTCAGTCTCAGAAGGTTGTGCTTTTCTAAGATTCCAGGTTATCCATTTTATTGGCATATAGTTGCTTGTAGTAATCTCTCATGATCCTTTATTTCTACAGAGTCAGTTGTTAATCCTCCTTTTTCTTTTCTAATTCTGTTGATTTGAGTCTTCTCGCTTTTTCACTTGATGAGTCTGGTTAATGGTTTATCAATTTTGTTTATCTTCTCAAAGAACCAGCTTTTAGTTTTATTGATCTTTGCAATTGTTTCCTTCATTTCTTTTTCATTTATTTCTGATCTTATCTTTATGATTTCTTTGCTTCTGCTAACTTTGGGGTTTTTTTGTTCTTCTTTCTCTAATTGCTTTAAGTGTAAGGTTAGGTTGTTTATTTGAGATTTTTCTTGTTTCTTGAGGTAGGATTGTATTGTTATAAGCTTCTCTCTTAGAACTGCTTCTGCTACATCCCATAGGTTTTGGGTCATCGTGTTTTCATTGTCATTTGTCTCTAGGTATTTTTTGATATCCTCTTTGATGCAGTGGCTTCTCTTGTTGTGGAGCACAGGCTCTAGGTGCACAGGCTTCAGTAGTTGTGGCTCGCAGGTTCAGAGTGCAGGCCCCGTAGTTGTGGTGCACATGCTTAGTTGCTCCATGGCATGTGGGATCTTCCCAGACCAGGGCTTGAACCCTTGTCCCCTGCATTGGCAGGCGGATTCTTAAACACTGCGCCACCAAGCAAGTCCAAAGATGGCTATGTCTTAACATTCTTCATTAAGTATGTCATCTCCTAACCTTCCAGTTTTGGCATCCAGGGCCTTAAACTGGCCTGAGACTCCTCAATGTGAATTACCTGTTTCACTCCTGGCAGAAAACAAAACTCCAGATTTCTGCAACAGTCTGTAAGGTACTCTAGACTAGAGATATGGAGTGGGGAGAAGTTTTAGGGATATAACTGCTTCTCAAACCACTTTTCCCCCAATAGTCCTTCCTTCCTAGTCAGATCTAGACACACCGGTTCTTTTTGAGAATTCTGTATTATAGATCATTTTGTTTTCAGCTTTCTCCATGTTGTACTTAATTCTTTTAGGTCAATTACTATTTATAGATCTGCCATCCACTTGCCAAGACCTTTTTGATTAAGATATAATTTACAAACAGTAAATTGTAGCCAATCATGCAAGTTTTGACAAATATATACAGTCCTGTTACCACCACCATCAAGCTATAGAAGAGTTCCATTGTACCCCCTCAGCCCCACCACCATTTTCCCTGTGCACCTTTATTGTCAAGCCCTCCTTCTTCCCCCAGCCCCTTTAAACCACTAATCTAGTTTTCCATCCACATAGTCTGGCCTTTTCCAGAATGTCATATAGATACTCTTCTAAGTCTGGCTTCCTCTACTTAGCATAATGCAACTGAGGTTCATCCATATGATGGCCAGTAAAATCCCTGGGCCTAGAATTTTCTTTTCTGAAGGGTTTTTAACCATGAATTTAATTTCTGTAATACATATAGGACTATTCAAATGATTGAGTTCTTCCTGAGTTAATTTTAGTACTTTGTATCTTTTAAGGAAATTATCCATTTCACTTGAGTTGTTGAATTTACATTTATAAAATTAGTAAATATCCCCTTATTATTCTTTCAATGCCTGTAGTTATCACCCACCTTCATTCCTGATATTGGTATCTTCTAACACGTTATTAATTAATTAATTTATTTATTTATTTATTTTTACCTGTGCTGCCCAACTTGTGGGATCTTAGTTCCCTGACCAAGGATTGAACCCAGGTCCTGTCAGTGAAAGTGCCTAGTCCTAACCACTGGACTGCCAGGGAATTCCCTAACATGTTATCATTTTATATATGCAGGCTATTTGGTTTTTGTATGCTACTTTACTGAATATTCTTTCAGTTTGTGATAGTTTCACATTGATACTTTTTTTGTTATTGAGTTGTAAGAATGCTTTATAAATTCTTGATATAAGTCTCATCAGATATATGGTTTGCAAATATCTTCTCACAGTAGGTGGGCTGTCTTTTCACTGTCTTGAATGTGCTTTATGACACACAAAATTTTTAATTGTAAAGAAGTCCAAATTATCTATTTTCTTTTGCCATTTGGGCCTTTAGTGTCATATCTAAGAAACCATTGCTTAACCTAAGGTCATAAAGATTTAGTCCTGTGTTTTCCTATAAGCAGTTTATCATTTTAACTCTTACATTTAGGCCTATGATCCATTATCAGTTAAATTTTGTGTCATGATGTGAGGTAGGAGGTCCAACTTCATTCATTTGCATGGGATATTCAGTTGTCCCAACATCATTTGTTGAACAGATTAATCTTTTCTCACTTATTTTCTTGGAATCCTGGCCAAAAAAAATGTTGATAATAAGTGTATGGGGTTTTTTTTTTTCTAGACTTTTAATTGTAATTGATCTATATTTCTATTCTTATGCCAGTTCTACACTGTCACAATTACTGTAATCTTGTAGTAAGTTTGTAATCATGAAAATTTAAGTCTTCCAACTTTGCTTTTTTCTTTTTCAAGATTGTCTTGGCTAGTCTGAGTATTTTTCCATACGAATTTTAGGGTCAGCTTGTTAATTTCTGTAGAAAATCCAACTGGAATTTTGATAAGGATGCAATCAATCTGTAGATCAACTTTGAGAGTATCACCATCTGTTATGGGTTGAATTGTATTCCCCAACAGATACGTCCTACCCTCAGTATTTCAGAATGTGACCTCATTTGGAAATACGGTTATTGAATATGAAATTAAAGTTATGATGAGGTCAAACTGGAGTAGGGTGGGACCTTAATCCAATATAACTGGCATCTTTATAAGAAGCAGTTGACCAGATGATGCCCACTAACATATCAGGGATAATCTCCTTTATTTAAAGTCAACTGATTGTAAATGTTAATTACACCTACAAAATACCTTCACAGCAACATCTAAACAACATTTGAAGAAACAATTGGGCATCATAACCTAGACATGTTGACACATAAAATTAACCAAGACAGTCCTCCCTTCTCAACTTGGCACCCATACACATCTAATCCATACTTAATCTCCAAATAAAGACAACAGCAGAGTCATACTTCTGTCTAACATGATGTATCCATCCTGAGTACAACTGAAAATGCAGTAACCCTTTTCCCAGGAGAAAATCCAAGTCCTTGAGTGATGTTGTCTCTTCTCTTTGGCATCCTGAAACGTACACACACACACACACACTCTCTCTCTCTCTCTCTCTCTCTCTCTCTCTCTCTCTCTCTCTCATAGAAAAATGAGGAAAAAGTACTCATAACACCTATAATCCTAGTTTCTGCAAATGGTCGCATGGTCCTAGCTGGTATTTACACTTCCCTCTTCCACGACTCATTCCATATTCCCCTTGCCCAGCAAGCACCCTAAGATGGTCATGGTTCTTTATCTCATAGGTCATAGGTGACTCAAACTTTCATTCCTGAAGGATTTGGGCCATTACTAGTCCTACCTGAATTGGGTTGTTGTAGTTTTTCATTGATTTTAATCATAGCGTGGTGATATGGAGAGACACTGTAAGGGATCTTCTGGGTTCCAGACATATTCTTCCTCACTTCCACTGTGGAGTAGTAGTCCAGTTTCCCTTTGGTAATCAGGCTTAATCATCCCAGCTAGTAACTCCCTTTTTTTGCCTGTTGATTCAGAAGCATGAGGAGCAAAAACTAGCTGGGTGGCAGTCTTAAATTCCAATTCAATGGCATCATTGTTGTGTTTCTTTATGGAAGCATTCCTCTCTGTGGAACAAAGACCTCTATATCAGGATTAGGAAACTAATACACAATCTTAACGATATTAAATCTGATCCATGAACACGAATGTCTTTTTATTTATTTAGATTTTAAATTTCTTTCAACATTTCTCCCAAGTCTTGCATTTCTCTCATTAAATTTATTCCTAAATATTTTATTCTTTTCGGTGCAAATGTAAATTGAGTTAATTTCCTAATTTCATTTTTGGATTATTTGTTGCTAGTGTACACAAATACAATTGATTGCTGTCTATTGATCTTATGTCCTACAACTATTATAAGTTATAACAGATTTTTAGTGGCTTCTTTAGGATTTTTGTATATACATGATCATGTTATCTCCAAGTAGAGATCATTTTACTTCTTCCTTTCCAATCTGGATTAAAATTTTAATTGTCTTTTATTTCATTTTCTCACCTAATTTTGAATAGAAGTGGCAAGAGCAGACATCCTTACCTTGTTTCTGGTCTTAGTGGGAAAGCTTCCAGTCTTTCATTATTAACTATGGTGCTAGCTGTGGATTTTTCCTAGATACCCTTTATAAGGGCGAGAAAATTCCCTCAAATTCCTAGTTTGTTGAGTTTTTTTAAATCATGAAAGGGTGCTGAATTTTGTAAAATGCTTTTTCTACATGTATAAGATAATCATGTGGGGTTTTGGCCTTTATTCTATTAATATGTTTTATTATATTAGTTAATTTTGGAATGTTAACACAACCTTGCATTCCAGGACAAATCCCACTTGGTCATGGTGTATAATCCAGTTACTATGTTGCTGAATTCAGTTTAATACCATTTTTTAAAAAACATCTTTATTGGAATATAATTGCTTTACAATGGTGTGTTAGTTTCTGCATTATAACAAAGTGAATCGGCTATACATATAAATATAACCCCATATCTCTTCCCTCTTGCATCTCCCCCCCCACCCTTCCTATCCCACCCCTCTAGGGGGTCACAAAGCACCGAGCTGATCTCCCTGTACTATGCAGCTGCTTCCCACTAGCTATCTGTTTTACATTTGGTAGTGTATATATGTCAATGCTATTCTCTCACTTTGTCCCAGCTTACACATCCCCCTCCCAGTGTCCTCAAGTCCATTCTCTACGTCTGCATCTTTATTCCTGTCCTGCCTCTGGGTTCTTCAGAACTTTTTTTTTTTTTTCAGATTCCATATATATGTGTTAGCATACAGTATTTGTTTTTCTCTTTCTGACTTACTTCACTCTGTATGACAGTCTCTAGGTCCATCCACCTCACTACAAATAACTCAATTTTGTTTCTTTTTATGGTGAGTAATATTCCATTGTATATATGTGCCACATCTTCTTTATCCATTCATCTGTCGATGGACACTTAGGTTGCTTCTATATCCTGGCTATTGTAAATAGTGCTGCAATGGACATTGTGGTACATGACTCTTTTTGAATTATGGTTTTCTCAGGGTATATGTCCAGTAGTGGGATTGCTGAGTTGTATAGTAGTTCTATTTTTAGTTTTTTAAGGAACCTCCATACTGTTCTCCATAGTGGCTGTATCAATTTACATTCCCGCCAACAGTGTAAGAGGGTTCCCTTTTCTCCACACCCTCTCCAGCATTTATTGTTTGTAGACTTTCTGATGATGGCCATTCTGACTGGTATGAAGTGATAGCTCACTGCGGTTGCAATTTGCATTTCTCTAATGATTAGTGATGTTGAGCATCCTTTTATGTGTTTGTTGGCAATCTGTATATCTTCTTTGGAGAAATGTCTATTTAGGACTTCTCCCCCTTTTTGAATTGGGTTTTTGTTTTATTGATATTGAGCTGCATGAGCTGCTTGTATATTTGGGAGATTAATCCTGTGTCAGTTGCTTCATTTGCAAATATTTTCTCCCATTTTTAGGGTTGTCTTTTTTATGTTTTCCTTTGCTATGCAAAGTTTTTAAGTTTCATTAGGTCCCATTTGTTTATATTTGTTATTTCCATTTCTCTAGTAGGTGGGTCAAAAAGGATCTTGCTGTGATTTATATCATAGAGTGTTCTGCCTATGTTTTCCTCTAAGACTTTTATAGTGTCTGGCTTACACTTCGGTCTTTAATCCATTTTGAGTTTATTTTTGTGTCTGGTGTTAGGGAGAGTTCTAATTTCCTTCTTTTACATGTAGCTGTCCAGTTTTCCCAGCACCACTTATTGAAGAGGTGTATATGTTCTCCATTGTATATTCTTGCCTCCTTTATCAAAGATAAGGTGACCATACATGCATGGATTTATCTCTGGGTTTTCTATCCTGTTCCATTGATCTATATTCCTGTTTTTGTGCCAGTACCATACTGTCTTAATTACTGTAGCTTTGTAGTATGGTCTGAAGTCAGTGAGCCTGATTCCTCCAGCTCTGTTTTTTTGTTTTTCTCAAGATTGCTTTGTCTACTCGGTGTCTTTTGTGTTTCAATACAAATTGTGAAATTTTTTGTTCTACTTCTGTGAAAAATGCCATTGGTAGCTTGATAGGGATTGCATTGAATCTGTAGATTGCTTTGGGTAGTAGAGTCATCTTCACAATGTTGATTCTTCTAATCCAAGAACATGGTATATCTCTCCATCTGTTTGTATCATCTTTAATTTCTTTCATCAGTGTCTTATAGGTTTCTGCATACAGGTCTTTTGTCTCCTTCGGTAGGTTTATTCCTAGATATTTTATTCTTTTTGTTGCAATGGTAAATGAGAGTGTTTCCTTAATTTCTCTTTCAGATTTTTCAACATTAGTATATAGAAAGACAAGAGATTTCTGTGCATTAATTTTGTATCCTGTTACTTTACCAAATTCATTGATTAGCTCTAGTAATGTCCTGGTAGCATCTTTAGGATTCTCTATGTATAGTATCATGTCATCTGCAAACAGTGAAATCTTTACTTCTTCTTTTCCAGTTTGGATTCCTTTTATTTCTTTTCCTTCTCTGATTGCTGTGGCTAAAACTTACAAAATTATGTTGAATAACACTGGTAAGAGTGGACAACCTTGTCTTGTTCCAGATCTTAGAGGAAATGGTTTCAGTTTTTCACCATTGAGAATGACGTTGGTTGTGTGTTTGTCATATATGGCCTTTATTATGTTGAGGAAAGTTCCTTGTTGAGGTAAGTTCCCTCTATGCCTACTTTCTGGAGGGTTTTTATCATAAATCGTGTTGAATTTTGTCAAAAGCTTTCTCTGCATCTATTGAAATGATCATATGGTTTTTCTCCTTCAATTTGTTAATATGGTGTATCACAGTGATTGATTTGCATATATTGAAGAATCCTTGCATTCCTGGGAAAAACCCACTCGATCATGGTGTATGATCCTTTTAGTGTGGGGTTGGATTCTGTTTGCTAGTATTTTGTCCAGGATTACTGCATCTGTGTTCATTAGTGATATTGGCCTGTACTTTTCTTTCTTGCTGACATCTTTGTCTGGTTTTGGTATCAGGATAATGGTGGCCCCATAGAATGAGTTTGGGAGTATTCCTCCCTCTGCTATATTTTGGAAGAGTTTGAGAAGGATAGTTGTTAGCTCTTCTCTAAATGTTTGATAGAATTCACCTGTGAAGCCATCTGGCCCTGGGCTTTTGTTTCTTTGAAGGTTTTAAATCACAGTCTCAGTTTTAGTGCTTGTGATTGGTCTGTTTATGTTTTCTATTTCTTGCTAATTCAGTCTCAAAGGTTGTGTTTTTCTAAGAATTTGTCCATTTCTTCCAGGTTGTCCATTTTATTGGCATAGAGTTACTTGTAGTAATCTCTCATGATCCTTTGTATTTCTGCAGTGTCAGATGTTACTTCTTTTTCATTTCTAATTTTGTTGATTTGAGTCTTCTCCCTTTTTCTGGATGAGTCTGACTAATGGTTTATCAATTTTGTTTATCTTCTCAAAGAAACAGCTTTTAGTTTTATTGACCTTTGCAATTGTTTCCTTCATTTCTTTTTCATTTAATTCTGATCTGATCTTTATGATTTATTTCTTTCTGCTAACTTTAGGATTTGTTGTTTTTGTTGTTGTTGTTCTTTCTCTAATAGCTTTAGGTGTAAGTTTAGGTTGTTTATTTGAGATATTTCTTGTTTCTTGAGGTAGGATTGTATTGCTATAAACTTCGCTCTTAGAACTGCTGTTGTTGCATCCCATAGGTTTTGGGTCATCATGTTTTAATTGTCATTTGTTTCTAGGTACTTTTTGATTTCTTCAGTGATCTCTTGGTTATTAAGTAGTGTATTGTTTAGCCTCCATGTGTTTGTATTTTTTACACATTTTTTCCTGTAATTGATATATAGTCTCATAACGTTGTGGTTGAAAAAGATGATACTTGTTATGATTTCAATTTTCTTAAATTTCCCAAGGCTTGATTTGTGACCCAAGATATGATCTATCCTGGAGAAAGTTCCATGAGCACTTGAGAAGAAAGTGTATTCTGTTGGTTTTGGATGGAATGTACTATAAATATCAGTTGAGTCCATCTTGTTTAATGTTTCATTTTAAGCTTGCATTTCCTTATTTATTTTCATTTGGTTGATCTGTCCAATGGTGAAAGTGAGGTGTTAAACTCCCCTACTATTATTGTGTTACTGTCGATTTATTTCAATTTTCTTAAATTTCCCAAGGCTTGATTTGTGACCCAAGATATGATCTATCCTGGAGAAAGTTCCATGAGCACTTGAGAAGAAAGTGTATTCTGTTGGTTTTGGATGGAATGTACTATAAATATCAGTTGAGTCCATCTTGTTTAATGTTTCATTTTAAGCTTGCATTTCCTTATTTATTTTCATTTGGTTGATCTGTCCAATGGTGAAAGTGAGGTGTTAAACTCCCCTACTATTATTGTGTTACTGTCGATTTCCCCTTTTATGCCTGTTAGCATTTGCCTTATGTATTGACGCGCTCCTATGTTGCTTGCATAAATATTTACCATTGTTATATCTTCTTCTTGGATTGATCCCTTGATCATTATGTAGTGTCCTTCTTTGTCTCTTATAATAGTCTTTATTTTAAAGTCTATTTTTTCTGACATGAGAATTGCTACTGCAGCTTTCTTTTGATTTCCATTTGCATGGAATATGTTTTTCCATCACCTCACTTTCAGTATCTATGTGTCCCTAGGTCTGAAGTGGGTCTGAAGTGGGTCAAAATTTTAATCAAAATTTTATAAGTTTCTTTAAATCTATAGATTGATTGGAAGATAACTATATCTATAACATTAAGTCTTTGTATCCATGAACATTGGGTATCTCACCATTTATAATTTATCTTATCCTTTGTTTTCTTTTTTTAAATTTATTTATTTCATTTATTTTTGGCTGTGTTGAGTCTTTGTTGCTGTGTGCAGGCTTTCTCTAGTTGCAACAAGTGGGGGCTACTCTTTGTTGCGGTGCATGTCTTTCTCATTGCAGTGGCTTCTCTTGTTTGTGGAGCACAGGTTCTCAGCGTGCAGGCTACAGTAGTTGTGGCACACAGGCTCAGTAGTTGTGGCTCGTGGGCTCAGTAGTTGTGGCTCGTGGACTGTAGAGTGCAGGTTCAGTAGTTTTGTTGCACGGGCTTAGTTGCTCCGTGGCATGTGGATCTTCCTGGACCAGGGCACGAATCTGTGTCCCCTGCATTGGCAGGCAGATCCTTAACCCCTGCACCACCAGGGATGTCCCTGTTGGTTTATCTTAAATACTTGAATATTTTTGTTGTATGGTAAATGCTCTCATCTTTTTAAATTTGTGTCCCAGATGTTTGTTGCTTATATATACAATATGATTATTTACATTTGATCTTCAATCCAGTCAATTTGCTAAATTTTTCTATAACTAGAATAATTTTTCTTTAGATTCTTCTGACTTTTCAGTGTAGAACCCAGGTTATCTCTATATGACACAGTTATTTCCTCTCTCATTTTCTTTATTTCAGGAATGTAATGATATAAATAATAGAATTATTATTAGAGTAACAATCTCATTAATAGAATAAAAGAGAGCTCATTTCAATAGAGAAGACATTTAATAATGGTCATTATAAACACATGATTAAAAATCTTAGTAAGGTGGAAACAGAAGGGAAATTTCCTAACTTGATGGAGAGTATCAAAAAAAAAAACCCACCACCAACAACAAAGCCTGTAGGAAACATCATTATAATTGGGGAGGAGTTTTGACCATTTATTATAAAATCAGGATGGGAATGGATGCTATCATAGTTCTATTTGACACTGGGGAGAAGCTAGGGTACTCACTCTAAAATCAGGAATGGGAAAGGGTGCTATCACCATCATATAAGACACAGGGCAGAAACTAGATATCAGGTATAGGAAAGAATGCTATCATTGTTTTATTTGACACTGGGAGAAGCTAGGAGCATTCACTCTAAAATTGAAAATAGAAAAGGATGTTGTCACCCTTCAATTTGACGTTGGGGAGAAGTTAGAAGAATTCATTCTAGAATCAAGAATAGGAAAAGATGCTATCACCATTTTATTTGACACTGGGGAGAATCTAGAGCATTTACTCTGAAATCAGGAATAAGAAAGAGTGCTATCACGATTCTATTTCACATTGCTTTGGATCTCCTCACCTGATTCTCTACCTCAGCACTGATCCCTCTCAACTTCAGCCATGATTGTTACTATGCTTGCTGGTGCTTTCATTTTCAAGAAGTGAGAATTTAAGCACTTTTGTCTCCACCATGAAACACAGGTGCATGGATAAGACTTGGTACACGAATGCATGTTGCCCTAGTGTGTTTGCATCCATTTATGCTCAATGATGATTATGCCTGGTTTGTTGGTTACACCTCATGTTTTCCACTGGGGCTTGAAGAAATGAAAGAAAGTGTTCCTCTTGTCCATTAGCTCTTAGTCCTTCTTCTAACAGCCATAAGTTCAGAGTTTCTCTAGGAGCTTGAAATGCACATGTATCCTGGTGCTCTTTTTCACAAATTTTAGAGTTTTTACCTAGGAAGTGTCCAAGGTAACATGCTATGTGTCAAGATGATAGAACAAAGTTTTCTTGTGAAATGAGTGCCACAAATGAGTGTGGGTGGATGGTTGTAGAAGAAATGAGAAGGAAAAGCTAGTGGTTTTCAAAGGCCCTAGTTTTTTTAGGGACGGCTTTCACCAAATAGAAGCTTGCATTTGGGTCTAAGTATGGGACACTAGTCACTGGCCCCAGGAATATGACTGCATGCTCTGGTCTGGATTATGGGAAAGTTTCTGCAAGGGTTTACCTGGGGCATGGAAGTGAAAGCAGAAAAGGCCAGAATCCTGAGGCCTAGAGCTAGTGATAACTGCCTAGGGCTGAAAGATTCGTTATAGCACAATGGTCCAAAGGTGTGGGAACTGCAGCCATGGGCATCCCTGGCCTACAGGTCTGTGGACAGAAAAGCTTCCAAGTGTCCTCTCTTCCTCAGTTCTCCTTTGTCCTGTAGAGCTTCCAGCTCTGCAGGATGGTGTTGGTTAACTCTTCATGCACAGAATCATAAACCCTGGACTCTGCAGCTCACTTGGGTGAGGTGAGGAGAGGTGAGACATGTCTTTAGGGCAGGAACATATGGAAAGAGACACCTCATAAGCTGGCCAGATCCAGACCTTGGTTGGTTCCCAGCATAGCCACACTGGGCACTTGGCCATGAAATCCTGGGGACTGAGTTGTGAGGGTGGGAGACAGGCAAGCCCACTCTTTTTCCAGCTGAAAGCAAACTCTCCTTCTTCCCAGGGTGCTGTACTTACAGAAAACAGCTACAAATCAGAATGATGATCTGGCCCAAATTGCTCAAGGATAAATGGAAACATGCCATATTCTTATGTTTCATTAATGTTGCCAGCCATATTGAATGGGTCAGTATGACTGCAAGAGTTGTCTCCCTATCCATCTGTTCCACCTAACCCACTAAAAATATAGGTCTTAGCCCTGTGGGCAAATTCATCACCTGGTGACTATGCTTGTCTCTTTACCATGATGTGGTCTCTTTACCAGGCTCATACAAAATTTCTCAAGACCCTCCTTCTCAGGCTGCTACACCATCCCTCTCCTGCCCTTGCCTTTTCAAGTAGGGTGGGCTTTCTTCTCAAAATTGCTGTTTGTTTTCTGCCAATTTCATGGATTGTCCAAAGAGTCAGGGCCATCCATAGGAGTGTGCTCCAGCCTGGGGGTCTGGTGAGGGATTGAAGGAGAGAGTTCAGGATTTCAGACACCCCTGAAGGCAGGGCATGGATCTGGCAAGCCTTGAAGGGTGGTGGTCCTGAAGCACACTTATGGGATGCAAGATTTCCTAGGGACTAGATGTAAGAGAAAATAGTCTCTACTGAATGATAATTGCCCCTAAGGTACTGAGAGATTCCTTAAAGGTTTATGAACTGAGAGGCCCTAGGATTTCTTCATTTGACTTTGTGACATCAGGACTCCATGATTCCTTTGCATATACATGAATGGGATCTATACATGTAGCCACAGGAACCTTGTGAGAACCAAGTAATGCAGCCTGAAATGAGAAGAGGAACTCTGTGCAGCAAACCTTTTAAATGACACCACATTGTGTTAGAATGACAGCACTGACTTCCCTCCCAACTTAAGAGGGGGTAGCACAGATGCATTTTCTCTTCCCAGTGAAAGGATGAAAGAAGAACCAAAATTGCATCACCATAGAAATAAGGGTAATGATGACACTACATTAAATGTACAATGCATTTCTCATTAAAACACTTAAAAAATGAATTTATGGATGCATAATATTCATCATATTCTTAAGGGAAAATCCCAGATGCATTCCCTATGAAGCAACTAATTCACTGAATAACCTGTTAGGAAATTATTAGCCAAATATCAGATAGGAGAAAATAACCTGAAGAATTGGGAAAGAATGACTTTATACTCTTATTGATAACCCTAAAGAATCAATGTGATTTAGCTAGACTGACCAAGGAAAACAAAGGGAGAAAATTCAAATTACTAAACTCAGGAATGAAAGCAAAGTCACCACTACCAACCCTAAAGAAATAAAAAGGATTATAAAGGAAACCAAGAACAACTACACCAACAAATGGGATAATGTAGACAGATCGAACAATTTATTTTTTCTTTTTGAAAACTAGAAAATCACATTTTTTATTAGAAACATTTAATATAAACCAATAAAACAAAATTTATACCAATGACTAAACTAGAACCAAATATAAAAATATGAAATATCAGATATAAAACAGTATTGTTTTGTTCTACTATACTGTCAAATTTTGTTATTTCATTGTGTGGTACGTAAGATATTAATTTTTTTTCTTTTCCTTTATATGAACAATTTCTTAAAATTAACTCAAGAAGAAATACAAAATATAAATAGATCTACAACAAATAAAGAGATTGAATTAGTAGAAACTTCCCACTAATAAATGTCCAGGCTCCAAATTCTTCAATGGTAAATTTTATCAGACATAAAAATCAAGACCTGTACTCAGAAAACTATAAGATACTGATGAAAGAAATATAAAAGATGACACAAACAAATGGAGAGATATACCATGTTCTTGGATTGGAAGAATCACCATTGTGAAAATGACTATACTACCCAAACAATCTACAGATTTAATGCATTCCCTATAAAATTACCAATGACATTTTTCACAGAATTAGAATAAAAAATTTTTAATTTGTATGGAAACACAAAAGGCTACAAATAGCCAGAGCAATCTTGTGAAAGAAAAACAGAGATAGAGGAATCAGGCTCCCTGACTTCAGATTATACTACAAAGCTACAGTCATCCAAACAGTATGGTATTGGCACAAAAACAGAAATATAGATCAATGGAACAGGATAGAAAGTCCAGAGATAAACCTATGGTCACCTAATCTATGACAAATGAGGCAAGAATATACAATAGAGAGAAGACAGTCTTTCAATAAGTGGTGCTGGGAAAACTGGACAACTACATGTAAAAGAATGAAATTATAACACTCCCTAATACCATATACAAAAATAAACTCAAAATGAATTAAAGGCCTAAATGTAAGGCTGGCTACTATAAAGCTCTTAGAGGAAAATATGGGCAGAACACCCTCTGACATAAATCACAGCAAGATCTTTTTCGATCCACCACCTAGAGTAATGAAAATAAAAACAAAAATAAACAAATGGGACCTAATGAAACTTAAAAGATTTTGCACAGCAAAGGAAACCAAAAACAAGACAAAAAGACAACCCTCAGAGTGGGAGAAAATATTTGCAAACAAAGCAACCAATAAGGGATTAATCTCCCCAATATACAAACAGCTCATGCAGCTCAATATCAAAAAAACCCAAACAACCCAATCAAAAGATGTGTGGAAGACCAAAATAGACATTTCTCCAAAGAAGACATACAGATGGCCAAGAGGCACATGAAAATGAACAATTTATTTTTTCTTTTTGAAAACTAGAAAATCACATTTTTTATTAGAAACATTTAATATAAACCAATAAAACAAAATTTATACCAATGACTAAACTAGAACCAAATATAAAAATATGAAATATCAGATATAAAACAGTATTGTTTTGTTCTACTATACTGTCAAATTTTGTTATTTCATTGTGTGGTACGTAAGATATTAATTTTTTTTCTTTTCCTTTATATGAACAATTTCTTAAAATTAACTCAAGAAGAAATACAAAATATAAATAGATCTACAACAAATAAAGAGATTGAATTAGTAGAAACTTCCCACTAATAAATGTCCAGGCTCCAAATTCTTCAATGGTAAATTTTATCAGACATAAAAATCAAGACCTGTACTCAGAAAACTATAAGATACTGATGAAAGAAATATAAAAGATGACACAAACAAATGGAGAGATATACCATGTTCTTGGATTGGAAGAATCACCATTGTGAAAATGACTATACTACCCAAACAATCTACAGATTTAATGCATTCCCTATAAAATTACCAATGACATTTTTCACAGAATTAGAATAAAAAATTTTTAATTTGTATGGAAACACAAAAGGCTACAAATAGCCAGAGCAATCTTGTGAAAGAAAAACAGAGATAGAGGAATCAGGCTCCCTGACTTCAGATTATACTACAAAGCTACAGTCATCCAAACAGTATGGTATTGGCACAAAAACAGAAATATAGATCAATGGAACAGGATAGAAAGTCCAGAGATAAACCTATGGTCACCTAATCTATGACAAATGAGGCAAGAATATACAATAGAGAGAAGACAGTCTTTCAATAAGTGGTGCTGGGAAAACTGGACAACTACATGTAAAAGAATGAAATTATAACACTCCCTAATACCATATACAAAAATAAACTCAAAATGAATTAAAGGCCTAAATGTAAGGCTGGCTACTATAAAGCTCTTAGAGGAAAATATGGGCAGAACACCCTCTGACATAAATCACAGCAAGATCTTTTTCGATCCACCACCTAGAGTAATGAAAATAAAAACAAAAATAAACAAATGGGACCTAATGAAACTTAAAAGATTTTGCACAGCAAAGGAAACCAAAAACAAGACAAAAAGACAACCCTCAGAGTGGGAGAAAATATTTGCAAACAAAGCAACCAATAAGGGATTAATCTCCCCAATATACAAACAGCTCATGCAGCTCAATATCAAAAAAACCCAAACAACCCAATCAAAAGATGTGTGGAAGACCAAAATAGACATTTCTCCAAAGAAGACATACAGATGGCCAAGAGGCACATGAAAAGATGCTCAACATCACTAATTATTAGGGAAATGCAAATCAAAACTACAATGAGGTTATCACCTCACACTGGTCAGAATGGCCATATCAAAAAATCTACAAACAATAAATACTGGAGAGGGTGTGGAGAAATGGGAACCCTCCTACACTGTTGGTGGGAATGTAAATTGGTACAGCTACTATAGAGAACAGTATGGAGGTTCCTTGAAAAACTAAAAATAGAGCTACCATATGATCCAGCAATCCCACTCCTGGCCTATATCCTGAGAAAACCATAGTTCAAAAAGATACAGGCACCCCAATGTTCATTGCAACACTATTTACAATAGTCAGGATATGGAAGCAACCTAAATGTCCATTGACAGAGGAATAAAAGAAGATGTGGTACACATATATAATGGAATATTAGCCATAAAAAAAGAATGAAATAATGTCGTTTGCAGCAACATGGATGGACCTAGAGTTTGTCATACTGAGTGAAGTAAGTCAGACAGAAAAAGACAAATATCATATGATATCGCTTATATGTGGGATCTAATAAAAGGGTACAAGTGAACTTACCTACAGAACAGAAATAGAGTTATATATGTAGAAAACAAACTTATGGTTATCAGGGGAAAAGGGGGAGAGGGACAAATTGGGAGATTGGGATTGACATATACACACTACTATATATAAAATAGATAACTAATAAGGACCTACTGTATAGGTCAGGAAACTCTACTCAATACTCTGTAATGGGCTATATGGGAAAAGAATCTAAAAAAGAGTGAATATATGTATATGTATAACTGATTCACTTTTCTGTACACCTGAAACTAACACAACATTGTAAAGCAACTATACTCCAATAAAAATTTAAAAAAATCAATACCAATGCTTCACAAACTCTTCTAAAAAATAGAAGAGGGAACATTTATTAATTCATTCTTTGAGGCTAGAATTTCTCTGACATCAAAACCAGATAAAAACATCAGAAGAAAACTACAGATCATTATCTTTTATGATATAGACACAAAAATTCTCAACAAAATGCTATTAAACTAGAGGGGAGCTTCAAGATGATGGAGAAGTAAGATGTGGAGATCACCTTCCTCCCCACAAATACATCAGAAATACATCTACATGTGGAAAAACTCCTACAGAACACCTACTGAACGCTGGCAGAAGACCTCAGACTTCCTAAAAGGCAAGATACTCCCCACGTACCTGGGTAGGGCAAAAGAAAAAAGAAAAAACAGAGGCAAAAGAATAGGGATGGGACCTGAACCTCGGGGAGGGAGCTGTGAAGGAGGAAACGTTTCCACACACTAGGAAGCCCCTTCACTGGTGGACACAGGGGATGGGCTGTGGGGAAGCTTTGGAGCCACGGAGGAGAGAGAAGCAACAGGGATGCAGAAGGCAAAGCGGAGACATTTCTGCACGGAGGATCACTGCCGACCAACACTCACCAGCCTGAGAGGCTTGTCTGCTCACCCACTGGGATGGGTGGGGGCTGGGAGCTGAAGCTCCGGCTTTGGAGGTCAGATCCCAGGGAGAGAACTGGGGTTGGCTGCGTGAACAGACTGAAGAGGGCTAGTGCTCCACAGCTAGTTGGCAGGGAGTCCAGGAAAAAGTCTGGACCTGCCTAAGAGGCAAGAGACGTTTGTTTTGGGGTGCACCAGGAGAGGGGATTCAGAGAACTGCCTAAATGGGCTCCAGAGATGGGCATGAGCCACGGCTATCAGTGCGGACACCAGAGATGGGCATGAAACTCTAAGTCTGCTGCTGCAGCCACCAAGAAGCCTGTGTGCAACCACAGGTCACTATCCACACCTCCCCTCCCAGGAGCCTGTGCAGCCCACCACTGCCAGGGTCCCATGATCCAGGGACAACATCCCCAGGAGAACTCACGGCATGCCTCACACAGTTGCAATGTCACGCCGGTCTCTGCCACTGCCGCAGGCTCTCCCCACATTCGGTACACCTCCTTCCCCCTGGTCTGAGTGAGCCAGAGCACCCTAATCAGCTGCTACTTTAACCCAGTCCTGTCTGGGCAGCTCTGTATGCAACTGACTGGTTTCTGGTTTTATGTTTATCTTAGTTTCGTATTTAGAGTTTATTACCATTGGTAGGTTTGCTTATTGCTTCTGTTGCTCTCTTCCATTTTTTTAAATATATATAGATACATATTTTTTTTCCTTTTTCTCTTTTTGTGAGTTTGTATGTGTATGCTTCATTGTGTGATTTTGTCTGTATAGCTTTGCTTTTACCATTTGTCCTAAGGTTCTATCTGTCCGTTTTTGTTTTGTTTTGTTTTGTTTTTGAGTATAGTTTTTAGCACTTGTTATCACTGCTGGATTACTATTTTGGTTTGGTTGCTCTCCTCTTTCTTTCTTTTTTTTATTACTTGTTAATTTTTAATAATTTAAAAAATATTTTATTTTAATACCTTTATTTCTTTTTCTTTTATTTTTTTCTTTCTTTTTTTTCTCCCTTTTCTTCTGAGCCGAGTGGAGGACAGGGTCTTGGTGCTTTGGCCGGGTGTCAGGCCTGTGCCTCTGAGGCGGGAGAGACGAGTTCAGGACATTGGCCCTAAAGAGACATCCTGGCTCCACATACTATCAAATGGTGAATGCTCTTCCAGAGATCTCCATGTCAACGCTAAGACCCAGGTCCACTCAACAACCAGCAAGCTACAGTGCTGGACACCCCATGCCAAACAGCTAGCAAGACAGGAACACAACCCCACCCATTAGCAGAGAGGCTGCCTAAAATCATAATAAGTTCACAGACACCCTAAAACACACACCAGATGCGGTCTTGCCCAGAAAGACAAGATCCAGCCTCATCCATCAGAACACAGGCACTAGTCCCCTCCACAAGGAAGCCTACATCACCCACTGAACCAAACTTACCCACTGGAGGCAGACACCAAAAACAATGGGAATTATGAACCTGCAGCCTGTGAAAAGGAGACCCCAAACACAGTAAGTTAAGAAAAATGAGAAGACAGAGAAACACACAGCAGATGAAGGAGCAAGGTAAAACCCCACCAGACCAAACAAATGGAAATAGACAGTCTACTTGAAAAAGAATTCAGAGTAATAATAGTAAAGATGATCCAAAATCTTGGAAATAGAATGGAGAAAATACAAGAAACGTTTAAAAAGGACCTAGAACTAAAGAGCAAACAAACAATGATGAACAACACAATAAATGAAATTTAAAATTCTCTAGAAGGAATCAAGAGCAGAATAACTGAGGCAGAAGAATGGATAAGTGACCTTGAAGATAAAATATTGGAAATAACCACTGCAGAGAGAATAAAGAAAACAGAATGAAAAGAATTGAGGACAATCTCAGCGACCTCTGGGACAACATTAAACACACCAACATTCGAATTATAGAGGTCCTAGAAGAAGAAGAGAAAAAGAAGGGGTCTGAGAAAATATTTGAAGAGATTATAGTCAAAAAATTCCCTAACATGGGAAAGGAAATAGTGAATCAAATCCAGGAAGCACAAGGAGTCCCATACAAGATAAATCCAAGGAGAAACATGCCAAGACATATATTAATCAAACTATCAAAAATTAAATACAAAGAAAAAAAATTAAAAGGAGCAAGGGAAAAGCGACAAATAAAATACAAGGGAATCCCCATAAAGTTACTGCTGATCTTTCAGCAGAAACTCTGCAAGCCAGGTGGGAGTGGCAGGACATATTTAAAGTGAGGAAAGGGAAAAACCTACAACAAAGATTACTCTACCCAGCCAAGATCTCATTCAGATTCGATGGAGAAATTAAAACCTTTATAGACAAGCAAAAGCTAAGAGAAATCAGCACCACCAAACCGCTTTACAACAAATGCTAAAGGAACTTCTTTAGACAGGAAACACAAGAGAAGGATAAGACCTAGAATAACAAACTCAAAACAATTTAAAAATGGTAATCGGAACATACATATCAATAATTACCTTAAATGTAAATGGATTAAATGCTCCCACCAAAAGACATAGACTGGCTGAATGGATACCAAAACAAGACCCGCATATATACTGCCTACAAGAGACCCACTTTAGACCTAGGGACACATAGAGACTGAAAGTGAGGTGATGGAAAAACATATTCCATGCAAATGGAAATCAAAAGAAAGCTGCAGTAGCAATTCTCATGTCAGAAAAAATAGACTTTAAAATAAAGACTATTACAAGAGACAAAGAAGGACACTACACAATGATCAAGGGATCAATCCAAGAAGAAGATATAACAATGGTAAATATTTATGCATGCAACATAGGAGCACGTCAATACATAAGGCAAATGCTAACAGGCATAAAAGGGGAAATCGACAGTAACACAATAATAGTAGGGGAGTTTAACACCTCACTTTCACCATTGGACAGATCAACCAAATGAAAATAAATAAGGAAATGCAAGCTTAAAATGAAACATTAAAAAAGATGGACTCAATTGATATTTACAGTACATTCCATCCAAAACCAACAGAATACACTTTCTTCTCAAGTGCTCATGGAACTTTCTCCAGGATAGATCATATCTTGGGTCACAAATCAAGCCTTGGGAAATTTAAGAAAATTGAAATCGTATCAACTATCATCTTTTCCAACCACAACGCTATGAGACTATATATCAATTACAGGAAAAAATGTGTAAAAAATACAAACACATGGAGGCTAAACAATACACTACTTAATACAAAGAGATCACTGAAGAAATCAAAGAGGAAATCAAAAAGTACCTAGAAAGAGGGGCTTCCCTGGTGGTGCAGTGGTTGGGAGTCCGCCTGCCAATGCAGGGGACACGGGTTCATGCCCCGGTCTGTGAGGATCCCACATGCCGTGGAACGGCTGGGCCCATGAGCCATGGTTTCTGAGCCTGCACATCCGGAGCTGTGCTCCACAGTGGGAGAGGCCACAGCAGTGGGAGGCCCACATAAAAAAAAAAAAGTACCTAGAAACAAATGACAATTAAAACATGAAGACCCCAGACGTATGGGATGCAGCAATAGCAGTTCTAAGAGGGAATTTTATAGCAATACAATCCTACCTCAAGAGCGAAGAAACATCTCAAATATACAACCTAACCTTACACCTAAAGCAATTAATTAGAGAAAGAACAACAACAACAACAAACCCTAAAGTTAGCAGAAGGAAAGAAATCATAAAGATCAAATCAGAAATAAATGAAAAAGAAATGAAGGAAACAATTGCAAAGATAAAGCTAAAAGCTAATTCTTTGAGAAGATAAACAAAATTGATAAACCATTAGCCAGACTCATCCAGAAAAAAGGGAGAAGACTCAAATCAACAAAATTAGAAATGAAAAAGAAGTAACACCTGACACTGCAGAAATACAAAGGATCATGAGAGATTACTACAAGCAACTATATGCCAATAAAATGGACAACCTGGAAGAAATGGACAAATTCTTAGAAAAGCACAACCTCCTGAGACTGTACCAACAAGAAATAGAAGACATAAACAGACCAATCACAAGCTCTAAAAGTGAGATTGTGAATTAAAACCTTTGAAGAAACAAAAGCCCAGGACCAGATGGCTTCATAGGCAAATTCTATCAAACATTTAGAGAAGAGCTAATACCAATCCTTCTCAAACTCTTCCAAAATATAGCAGAGGGAAAAGCACTCCCAAACTCATTCTACGAGGCCACTATCACTTTGATACCAAAACCAGACAAAGATGTCACAAAAAAAGAAAAGTACAGGCCAATATCACTGATGAACAGAGATGCAAAAGTCCTGGACAAAATACTAGCAAACAGAATCCAACAGCACATTAAAACGATCATACACCATGATTAAGTGGGGGTTTTCCCAAGAATGCAAGGATTCTTCAATGTACGCAAATCAATGTGATACACCACATTAACAAATTAAAGGAGAAAAAACATATGATCTTATCAATAGATGCAGAAAAAGCTTTTGAAAAAATTCAACACCCATTTATGATAAAAAACTCCAGAAAGTAGGCATAGAGGGAACTTACCTCAACATGATAAAGGCCAATATGACAAACCCACAGCCAACGTGGTTCTCAATGGTGAAAAACTGAAGCCATTTCCTCTAAGATCTGGAACAAGACATGCTTGTCCACTCTCACCACTATTATTCAACATAGTTTTGGAAGTTTTAGCCACAGGAATCAGAGAAGAAAAAGAAATAAAAAGAATCCAAGTTGGAAGAGAAGAATTAAAACTGTCACTGTTTACAGATGACATGATACTATACAAACAGAGTCCTAAAGATTCTATCAGAATACTACTAGAGTTAATCAATGAATTTGGTAAGGTATCAGGATACAATATTAATGCACAGAAATCCCTTTCATTCATATACACTAATGATGAAAGATCTGAAAGAGAAATTAAGGAAACAGTCCCATTTACCATTGCAACAAAAAGAATAAAATACCTAAGAATAAACCTACCTAAGGAGACAAAAGACCTGTATGCAGAAAACTATAAGACACTGATGAAAGAAATTAAAGATGATACAAACAGATGGAGAGATATACCATGTTCTTGGATTGGAAGAATCAACATTGTGAAAATGACTCTACTACCCAAAGCAATCTACAGATTCAATGCATTCCCTATCAAAGTACCAATAGCATTTTTCACAGAACTAGAAAATGTTTTTTCACAATTTGTATTGAAACACAAAAGACCCCGAATAGCCAAATCAATCTTGAGAATGAAAAACGGAGCTGAAGGAATCAGGCTCCCTGACTTAAGACTATACTACAAAGCTACAGTAATCCAGACAGTATGGTACTGGCACAAAAACAGAAATATACATCAATGGAACAGGATAGAAAGCCCAGAGATAAACCCATGCACATATAGTGATCTTATCTTTGTTTAAGGATGCAAGAATATACAATGGAAAAAAGACAGCCTTTTCAATAAGTGCTGCTGGGAAAACTGGCAGCTACATGTAAAAGAATGGAACTGGAACACTCCCTAGCACCATACACAAGAATAAACTCAAAATGGATTAAAGACCTAAATGTAAGGCCAGACACTATAAAACTCTTAGCGGAAAACATAGGCAGAACACTCTTACATAAATCACAGCAAGATCCTTTCTGACCCACCTCCTAGAGAAATGGAAATAAAAACAAAAACAAATGGGACCTAATGAAACTTAAAAGCTTTTGCACACCAAAGGAAACCATAAACAAGACAAAAAGAGACTCCTCAGAATGGGAGAAAATATTTGCAAACAAAGCAACTGACAAAGGATTAATCTCCAAAGTTTACAAGCAGGTCATGCAGCTCAATAACAAAAAAACAAACAACCCAATCCAAAAATGGGCAGAATAACTAAACAGACATTTCTCCAGAGAAGCTATACAGATTGCCAACAAACACATGAAAGGATGCTCAACATCATTAATCATTAGAGAAATGCAAATCAAAACTACAATGAAGTATCACCTCACACCGGTCAGAATGGCCATCATGAAAAAATCTACAAACAATAAATACTGGAGAGGGTGTGGAGAAAAGGGAAACCTCTTGCACTGTTGTTGGGAATGTAAATTGATACAGCCACTATGGAGAACAGTATGGAGTTTCCTTAGAAAATTAAAAATAGAACTACCATATGACCCTGCAATCCCACTACTGGGTATATACCCTGAGAAAACCATAATTCAAAAAGAGTCCTGTACCACAATGTTCATTGCAGCACTATTTACAATAGCCAGGACATAGAAGCAACCTAAGTGTCCATCGACAGATGAATGGATAAAGAAGAGGTGGCACATATATACAATGGAATATTACTCAGCCATAAAAAACAAAATTGAGTTATTTGTAGTGAGGTGGATGTACATAGAGTCTGTCATACAGAGTGAAGTAAGTCAGAAAGAGAAAAATAAATTCCACATGCTAACATATATATATATATGGAATCTAAAAGAAAAATGGTTCTGAAGAACCTAGGGTTAGGGCCGGAATAAAGATGCAGACATAGAGAATGGACTTATGGACATGGGGATGGGGAAGGATAAGCTGGGACGAAGTGAGAGAGTGGCATTGGCATATATACACTACCAAATGTAAAATAGATAGCTAGTGGGAAGCAGTCGCCTAGCACAGGGAGATCAACTCGGTGTTTTGTGACCACCTAGAGGGGTGGGATAGGGAGGGTGGGAGGAAGACATAAGAGGAAGGGGATATGGAGATATAAGTATATGTATAGCTGATTCACTTTGCTGTACAGCAGAAAGTAACACAACAATGTAAAGCAATTATACTCCAAGTAAAAAGTTTTTAAAAAAATTAACCCAACCCCCCCAAAAAAATTCAGTGGTGCATATGCCAGGATAAAAATGGACTGGTAATTGATAATGGAATAGAGCCCAAGATTAAAGCTTTATGTATATGGACCTTTGATGTAAGTGCACTGACATGCGAAATCAACACTGAGAGGAGGAGCTTTTCAATAAAAGGTATTTGGAAAATTGACTATCCACAAGAAGAAAAATAAAATAAGAACTCTACTTCACACAAAAATAAATATAAATGACAGAGAAAAGACTTTAAAACTTTTAGTTTAAGTATGGATACGTTTCCAATAATGGCAAACAATGTAATATGATCTTCTCAATGAAGACAATTAAAAATTCATGACAAAACATAATACCTGTCTCCAAGATCTAGAGGTAAGTTAGGCATTCAAGGCTATTTCTGCCTCAGAAATGGCAGCTAAATGATTTTGTGTCACTTTTTTTTTTTTTTTTTTTTTTTTTTTTTTTTGCGGTACGTGGGCTTCTCACTGTTGTGGCCTCTCCCGTTGCGGAGCACAGGCTCTGGACGCACAGGCTCAGCGGCCATGACTCACGGGCCCAGCCACTGTGCGGCATGGGGGATCTTCCCGGACCGGGGCACGAACCCGTGTCCCCTGCATCGGCAGGCGGACTCTCAACCACTGCGCCACCAGGGAAGACCCTTGTGTCACTTTTGACAGTCTTTTGGGATTACAGAAACAAAAGTAGGAGTCCAGCATTCACCAAGGGTGTGGACCATGATTAACTACACCTGCTTTGGTTTGAAACAAGTAAGGATTCACCCTAGGAATGAGTCAGCAGAGGGCCAGCAGCCTAGCCTTGAATCACACTGGTGGCTCAGAAAATCTCAAAACTGAACTTGGTGTAAGGTAACTCCAGATTGCAAGTGCACCCTGTGCCTAGCAAATATCCTCTTAGAAAAATGGTAATATCATCCTTAGCTTTAAATTATTCTCAAAAGTAACATTTAAATTCCTTTCCAGCACATAAACAGAGATGACCGGAAACTTGAGACAAAATACCATGACTGAGAAACAAGAAAAACAGCCCTAAGGAGGAATCAGGATGGCGGAGTAAGAGGACATGGAACTCACCTCTCCCCATGAACACATCAAAAATACACCTACATGTGGAACAGTTCTTACTGAAAACTAACTGGAGATAAACAGAAAGACTCCCATACAACCAAGGCTATAGGAAAGATCCACATAGAATTGTGGGAAGAGAAGAGGAAAGGAAGAAAAGCAATCAGGCCAGGACCTGTGCCCCTGGGAGAGGACACAGAAGGAAAGGTGGAAGACCCTCCTTGAGGAGAGAGGAGTTCAAGCCACATATTGGGCACCTGAGCCCTGGCATCCAACAAAGGGAAGATGAACCCCAGCAGTGGGGTTGAACCCCCTTGGCTGGTTGGAGGGCTGGTGGGACTAACAGGAGGGCTGTAGGAAGCCTAGAATCCACTTGTGAGGAGTGTGGAGACACTTACTTGCTCCCAAGGCAAGGTGGAGGGAGCAGATTGAAATTAAAATTGCATGGGTAGCTGACTTGTTTCCTGTGACGAGCCCAGCACATGCCCCAGACTGAGCCAAGGGAATGCTCTAGCACCACTTGCCTCATGTCCCAGCTCCACACTTGAGTGAGAGCTACTATGACTGAGGAAAGAGCTCAGCCAGTGGTGAGATGTTGAGGGGACTCTGAACAGGGATAGGACAGCCATTACTTGCGATTGCACAGGTGGTGCATCAGAGGCCGTCTGGATTTCTGAGGGTGGCCAGACCACAACAGCCTGTGCCCTGACCCTTGCCAAATATGCACACTTGCTCCAGCACTGCTCCCCTCTGGGGCAAGGGTGCTGGGGTTGGTAGGGAGAAGAACACACACTTAAAGGAAACTGAGTCAGCTAGGACTTGACCCTCAGGCCTTCTGCTCCAGCAACATAAGACCCCACCCCCAATAGGGTGTTGACAACCACTGAGCAGGGGAGGATCCCCACCTCACACCTAGCTCTTGCCCTAACCCCTCCATCTCCATTCCAACCTCCTACCAAGGTGATAGCTGCCAGCACACCTTGAGGAAAGGCATGACTTGTGTTCGTGTCAAATCCAGCTCTCCCACCAAAGCCAGTGGACACACACAGACTGTATAGGGATCCTTCAAGACTACCATAGGTAACTGTGTCACCTAATTCATAGAGACAGAGGAAGATAAGCAAAATGAGAAGACAGAGGAATGAATTTGTCTCAATTGACAGAGAGAGAAAAAAACCCTGAAAAAACAACTAATGAAACAGAAAAAAACAATCTACTAGATAAAGATTCAAAGCGTTAGTAATAAGAATGCTAACTGAATTAGGGAAAAGAATAGATGAACACAATGAGAATTTTAACAAGGAACAAGAAAATTTAAAAAAGAAACAGGCAGAACTGAAGAATACAATAACTGAAATAAAAAAGCACATTGCAAGGAATGAACAGCAGACTAGGTGATAGAGAAGAATGCATAAGTGATCTGGAAAATAGAATAATGAAAATCACCCCAAAAGAAAAACAAATAAAAAATGAATGCAATTTAAGGGATCTTTGGGATAACATGAGGTGTAACAATATTTGCATTATAGGGGTCCCAAAAAGAGAAGAGAGAAATAAGGGGTTTGAAAATGTATTTAATGAAATTGTGGCTGAAAAATCCCCAAGGCTGCAGATGGAAACAAATATCCAGGTACAGGAAACACAGAGGGTCCTAAACAAGATGAACCCAAACATATCATAACGGCAAGAGTTAGAGAGAGAATCTAAGGCAGAAAGAGAAAAACAGAGTTATATACAAAGGAACTCCCATAAGGGTAACAGGTGATCTTTCTGCAGAAACTTTGCAGGTCAGAAGGCATACACATAATACGCATATTTAAAGTGCTAAAAGGGAAAAACTTGCAACCTAGGATACTCTACCCAGCAAGACTATCATTTCAATTGAAGGAGAGATAAAGAACTTCCCAGACAAGCAAATACTAAGAGTTCATTAATACTAAATCAACTCTAAAAGAAATGTTACATGTTTTTCTCTAATTGCAAAAGAAAAGGCTATAATAAGAAGTAAGTATATATAGGAAAGGAAAAATCCCACTAGTAAAGACAAATGTAGGTGGCATCAAGATGGTGGAGGAGTAGGAGGATGTGGAGTTCATCTGTCCCCACAAATGCATCAAGAATACATCTACAGGGCTTCCCTGGTGGCACAGTGGTTAAGAGTCCGCCTGCCGATGCAGGGGACACGGGTTCGTGCCCCGGTCCGGGAAGATCTCACATACCGCAGAGCGGCTGGGCCCGTGAGCCATGGCCGCTGAGCCTGCACATCTGGAGCCTGTGCTCCGCAACGGGAGAGGCCACAACAGTGAGAGGACCGCGTACCGCAAAAAAAAAAAAAAATACATCTACAAATGGAAAACTCTCATGGAGCATTGGCTGAACACTATCAGAGGACCTCAGACACCTAAAAGGACAAGAAAGATACCCACGTAAATGGGTAGGATGAAAGAAAAAAGAAAAAGAAGAGGTGAGGAAATGGGACAGGAACGGCACCCCTGGGAGAGAAGCTGTAGGTAAGGAGAGGTTCCCGCATCCGGGGAAGACCCCCTCACCTGCAGAGAGGACAGTTGGGATAAGAAGGGGAGCTTTGGGTGCTATCGGAAGAGAGTATAGCAACTGGTTTGTGGCAGGCAGGATAGAGTAAGACTTACACACATGGTCCGTGCCACAGCTCTGCTGCATGCCCCAGGCTGAGACGTGTGTCTCCATTGCAGATGAGGGCTGGGTGTTGGGGTTTCGAGAACAAACTAGGAAGAGGGCTGCTGTTGGCTGTGAGGAGACAGCCTGAGGGGATGGGAGTGAGGAAATCTGCAACTGGGAATGCTTGTGGAGGAAACCCAGACTGCCATAGAATCAAAGCTCCATTGTTAAGTGACATATACGGGGCAGAACTGCCATTGCAGCCTCTCTCCCCATGCACCTGCCCCTGCCTCCCCCGGTATTAGGAAAGGCCCCTGCCAGGGCTGGCTCTCTCACCCCAGAGCTCCTGGCTTTCCCACGTGCCTCATCACCACCAGGGCCGTCTCTCTTGCACCCACAGCCAGGCAATAGGAAGGGTCTCTGCTGGGTTGCCTCTATTATGCCCACGACTGCTGGCTCCCCCATGTGCCTAGTCACTGGGGCCGGCTCTCTCACATGTATGGCCAGACAGTAGGAAGGGTCCCTGCCAGGGCCGACTCTTGTGCCCATAGCCTCTGGCTCCCCTACGCACCTGTTGCCCCTGGGCCTCCTGCATCCCTGGCCACTGTGCCACCTCTGCACCTCCTCCACACTGGGGCAGACTTGTGTGCTCCAGGGAAGCCTCAGGAGCAGACCCGTGTGGGTGGCCCACAGGCAGAGGTAGGGCTGAAACTACAGCTGAGCCCCTGGGGACATGCAACTAAGGAAGTAAAGATGAAATCTCTCCTTGCAGCTGTGCAAACCGTGAATTGATACCCCTGCAACTGGCCTTGTCAACTCAGCACCTGCAGAACATTTGAACGGACAACAAGTGCTCCCACAGCTAAGACAGGCCTAGCTTTAGCAGCTGTAGACTTTGTGGTCACATACACAGGAGGGTTGGGCCAGCCTAGAGTCAGAACTGCTCCCATATCACCCACAGTGGGTCCAGATCCATGATTACTGCAATCCTGGAACCTAAATTCAGTGGATCTACACTGGTGGCCTGGTGAAAACAACGTCTGAGAGACACCAGGGCCAATTGCCGGCATACCCATAGTTAAGGTGGGGCCATAGGCAGTGCCAACAACAGTGTAATCTGAGAGCTCACACAATGGGTGACACAACAGAGCACACCCATAGGTGAACAGCTCCAGAGGAGGAATACTCAGTGGCTTCCCTCCCAGTGGGAGTGCTCCAATCCCACCTACCTCACACCACAGATCAGAAACACAGCTAAGAAACAGAACTGGGGGCCTATACTTCAACATCTAAGGGGCAGATCTCTCCTCTGATAGGGCAGTGACAACCACAGAGCAAAGGGGAGGCCCTGCTCAATATCCAGTGCAGGCTCTGGTCCTCACAACATCAGTCACACCTCCTATAAAGGGGATAATGGCCAGCATACACTGAGGAAAGAGGTGGCAGACATCTATAATAAAAACAACACTTGCATCAAAAAGTATTAAACCCACACAGGCTACACAAGGATGTTCTTACATAAAATAGTCCTCCAAGACAGTCTGAGGGGCTGGCATCAGGCAGAAGAACCACCAGAGCATTTAGGATTGAAGGCCAGCAAGGCTTGAGTTCAGGAGCTCCACAGGGCTGGGAGAAAAGAGACTCCACTCTTGGAGGGCTCACACAAGGTCTCACTTGCACTGGGACCCAGCACAAAGCAGTACCTCCATAGAACCCTGGGCTACACGTACCTAGGGGTCTTAGAGGGTCTTCTGGGAAGGTGAAAGTTGACTATTGCTAACTGTGAAGTCAAGGACACTGGTAGTGAAAGCCCCAGGGAATAGTGATTGGAGTGAGATCTCCCAGAGGTCCACATTTTGGCACCAAGGCCCATCCCCACCCAACAGGATCCAGAGTTGGAAAGCCTCAGGCCAAACAACCACCAAGATAGAAACACAGCCCCATCCATCAGAAGACAGGCTGCCTAAAGTTGTACTGAGCTCAAAGTCACGTCAAAACACACCCCTTGACACGGCACTGTCCATCAAAGGGACAATACCCAGCTCCACCCACAAGAGGGCAGGTACCAGTTCCTCACACCAGGAAGTGTACACAAGCCCCTGAATCAACCTCACCCACCAGAGAGCAGACACCAGAAATAAGAGGAGCTATATCCTGTAGCCTGTGGAAAGGAGACCACAAACACAGAAAGTTAGAAAAAATGAGATGACAGAGAAATATGTTGCAAAAGAAGGAGCAAGATAAAAACACACAAGAACAACTAAATGAAGAGGAGATAGGCAATCTACCTGAAAAAGAATTCAGAGTACTGATAGGAAAGATGATCCAAAATCTCGGAAAATGAGTGGAGGCACAGATCAAGAAGATATAAGAAATGTTTAACAAGGGGCTAGAAGATTTAAAGAACAAACAAACAGAGGTGAATGATACAATAACTGAAATGAAAAATACACTAGAAGGAATCAATATCAGAAAAACGGAGGCAGAAGAACGAAAAAGTGAGCTGGAAGACAGAGTGGTGGAAATCAATGCCACAGAGCAGAATAAAGAAAAAAGAGTGAAAAGAAGTGAGGACAGTCTCAGAGACCTCTGGGACAGTATTAAATGCACCAACATTTGCATAGTAGGGGTCACAGAAGGAGAAGAGAAAGAAAAAGGGCCTGAGAAAATTTTTGAACATATTATAGCTGAAAACTTCTTTAATGTGAGAAAGGAAACACTTACTCAAGTCCAGGAAGTGCAGAGAATCCCATACAGAATGAACCAAAGGAGGAACATGTCAAGACACATATTAATCAAACTGACAAAAAATTTTGAGACAGAAAATATATTGAAAGCACAAGGGAAACGCAACAAATAACAAACAAGGAATGCCCATAAGGTTATCAGCTGATTGTTCAGCAGAAACACAGCAGGCCAGAATGGAGTGGCAGGATATATTTCAAGTGATGAAAGGGAAAAATCTACAACCAAGAATACTCTACCCAGCAAGGCTCTCATTCAGATTTGATGGAAAATCAAAGGTTTTACTGACAAGAAACTCTAAGAGAATTCAGCACCACCAAATCAGCTTTACAACAAATGCTAAAGGAAATTCTTTAGGTGGGAAAGAGCAGCAACTTACAACAATCTTGTATATATAGAGACAGATGAATCAAAACCTCATGTGAACAGCAAACCCCAAAACTACAATAGATACACACAAACACACACACAAAAAAAGAAAAAGCAACCCAAACACAACACTGAAAGTGGTCATCAAACCAAAAAGAAGAGAACAAAAGAGGAAGGGAAGAAAAAAGACCTACAAAAATGAACCCAAAACAATTAAGAAAATGGTAATAGGAACATACATATTGATAATTACCTTAAATGTAAATGGATTAAATGTGCCAACAAAAAGACATAGACTGGCTGAATGGATACAAAAACAAAACCCGTATATATGCTGTCTACAACAGACCCACTTCAGATCTAGAGACACATACAGACTGAAAGTGAGGGGATGGAAAAAGATACTCCATGCAAATGGAAATCAAAAGAAAGCTGGAGTAGCAATACTTATATCAGACAAAATGGACTTTAAAATAAAGACTGTTACAAGACACAAGGAAGGACACTACATAATAAGCAATAGATTAATCCAAAAGAAGATATAACAATTGTAAATATATATGCACCCATCATAGGAGCACCTCAATATATAAGGCAAATGCTAACAGCCATCAAAGGGGAAATTGAAAGTAACACAGTAAGAGTGGGGGACTTTAATGCCCTACTTACACCAATGGACAAATCATCCAGACAGAAAATTAATAAGGAAACACAAGCCATAAATGACACATTAGATCAGATGGACTTAATTGATATCTATAGAACATTCTATCTGAAAGCAGCTGAGTAAACTTTCTTCTCAAGTACACATGGAACATTCTCCAGGATAGATCACATCTTGAACCACAAATCAAGCCTTGGTAAATTTAAGAAAACTGAAATCATATCAAGCATCATTTCCAACCACAAGGCTATAAGATCAGAAATCAATTACAGGGGGAAAAAACTGTAAAAAAAACCCCACAAACATATGGAGACTAAACAATATGTTACTAAACAAGCAATGGATCACTGAAGAAATAAAAAAGGAAATAAAAAAATACCTAGAGACAAATGACAAAGAAAATACAACCATCCAAAACCTATGGGATGCAGCAAAAGCAGTTCTAAGAGGGAAGTTTATAGCTTCAATTCTCTGTAATGACCTATATAAGAATAGAATATAAAAAAACAGTGGCTATATGTGTATGTATAACTGAGTCACTTTGCTGTACAGAGAAACAAATGCAACATTTTAAATCAACAATACTCCAATAAATTTTTTTAAAAACCAAATACATAGTAATGGCTGAGTATCAACCACTTAAATATGCTAGTACAAAGATTAATAGCCAAGAAATTGTAAAATCAAAAATAAATGAGGCCACCATTACCCTGATACCAAAACCAGACAAAGACACTGCAAAAAAAAATTACCAGTATCTTTGATAAATGAAGAGGCAAAATACTCAACAAAATATTAGCAAACCTTCACAGGTAAATGCTATCAAATATTTAGAGAAGAGTTAACACCTATCCTTTTGAAACTCTTCCCAAAAATTGCAGACAAAGAAACACTCCCAAAGTCATTCTATGAGGCCACCATCACCCAAACAAAGATATCATAAAAAAAGAAATTTATGGGCCAATATCACTGTTGAACATAGACAAAAACCCTGAACAAAATACTAGCAAAGGGAATCCAACAACACATTAAAAGGATCATACACCATGATCAAGTTGGATTTATCCCAGGGATGCAAGGATTTTTCAATATCCAGAAATCAATCAGTGTGCTACACCACATTAACAAATTGAAGAATAGAAACCACATGATCATCTCAATAGATGCAGAAAAAGATTTTGACAAAATTCAACACCCATTTATGATAAAAACTCTCAAGAAAGTGACCATAGAGGGAACATACCTCAACATAACAAAGGTCATATATGGTAAACCCACAGCTAACACTGGTATCGGTGGGGGGAAAGCTGATAGCATTTCATCTAAGATCAGGAACAAGACAAAGATGTCTACTCTCACCACTTTTATTCAACATAGATTTGGAAGTCCTAGCCATGGCAATCAAAGAAGAAAAATAAATAAAAGGATTCAATTTGGAAGGAAGTAAAACTGTCACTCTTTACAGATGACATACTATACATAGAAAATCCTAAAGATGCTACCAGAAAACTACTAGAGCTCATCAATGAATTTGGTAAAGTTGCAGGATACAAAATTAATACACAGAAATCTCTTGCATTCCTATACACTAACAACAAAAGATCACAAAGGGAAATTAAGGAAACAATCCCATTTACCATCTCATCAAAAAGAATAAAATATCTAGATATAAATCTACCTAAGGATATAAAAGACCTGTATTCTGAAAACTATATGATGCTGATGAAAGAAATCAAAGATGATACAACCAGATGGAGAGATATCATGTTCTGGGATTGGAATAATCAATATTGTCAAAATGACTATACTACCCAAAGCAATCTACAGATTCAATGCAATCCTTGTCAAACTACCAATGGAATTTTGCACAGAACTAGAACAAACATTTTTTTTTAATTTTTATGAAAAAACAAAAGACCCTGAATAGCCAAGGCAACCTTGAGAAAGAAAAATGAAGATGGAGGAATCAGGCTCCCTGACTTCAGACTATACTACAAAACTACAGTCATCAAAACAGTATGGTACTGGCACAAAAACAGAAATATAAATTAATAGAATAGGATAGAAAGCCCAAAAATACACCCATGCACCTACTGTCTGTTAACCTATGACAAAGGGGGCAAGACTATACGATGGAGAGAAGACAGGCTCTTCAGTAAGTGGTGCTGGGAAAACTGGACAGCTACATGTAAAGAATGAAATTAGAACATTCTCTAACACCACACACAAAAATAAACTCAAAGTGGATTAAAGACCTAAATGTAAGACTGCATACTGTAAAACACTTAAAGGAAAACATAGGCAGAACACGCTTTGACATAAATCTCAGCATATCTTTCTGGACCCACCTCCTAGAGTAATGAAAATAACAACAAAAATAAACAAATGGGACCTAATTAAACTTAAAAGCTTTTGCACAGCAAAGGAAACTATAAACAAAGACAACCAACAGAATGGGAGAAAATAAATACAAATGAAGCAGCCAACAAGGGATTCATCTCCAAAATATACCAACAGCTCATGCAGCTCAATTAAAAAAAAAAAGGCAACCCAATCAAAAAGTGGGCAGAAGATCTAAATATACATTTCTCCAAAAAAGACAGACAGATGCCCAAAAAGCACTTGAAAAAAGTTCAACAACCCTAATTATTAGAGAAATGCAAATCAAAACTACAATGGGGTATCACCTCACACCAAACAGAATGGCCATCATGAAAAAGTCTGCAAACAATAAATGCTGGTGAGGGTGCAGAGAAAAGGGAGCCCTCCTACACTGTTGGTGGGAATGTAAATTGATGTAGCCACTATGAAGAACAGTATGGAGGTTTATTAGAAAAACTAAACATAGAGTTACTATATGATCCAGCAATCCCACTTCTGGGCGTATATCTGGAGAAAACCATAATTTGAAAAGACACATGCACCCCAGTGTTCACTGTGGCACTATTTACAATAGCCAGGACATAGAAGCAACCTAAATGTCCATCAACAGAGAAATGGATAAAGAAGATGTGGTACATATATACAATGGAATATTAGCCATAAAAAGAATGAAAAATACCATTTGCAACAACATGAATGGACATAGAGATTATCATACTAAGTGAAGTATGATAGACAGAGAAAGACAAATATCATATGATATCACTTATATGTGGAATCAAAAAAAAATGATACAGATGAATTTATTTACAAAACAGAAACAGACACACAGACTTTGAAAACAAACTTACGGTTACCAAAGGGGAAACATCATTGGGGGGGAGGGATAAATTAGGAGTTTGGGATTAACATATACACATTACTATATATAAAATAGATAACAAACAAGGACCTACTGCATGGCACAGGGAACACTACTTAATATTCTATAATAACCTATATGGGGAAAAATATGAAAAATAATGGATATATATATATGTGTAACAATCACTTTGCTGTACACCTGAAACTAACACAACATTGTAAATCAACTATACTCCAATATAAAATAAAAATCAAATTAAAAAAATAATTTTCTTAAAGAAAATAAGAGATAAAGAGATAAATTATTTTCTTAAATATCTGGAAATTGAAGAAATGTTATAAATTTTTAAAATCCAAATTGAAATGTGAAATAAATCATTAACAACTGGATAATCTGTTATATATTGTTAACAGAAATAATAGTAAAGGCTATTTCATGTGCCTATAAATGTAAAAAAAATATTGAAACCAAATCCAACAATGTATAAAAAGGATTATATGTCATGATCAAGTAGGATTTATTCCAGGGATGCAAGGATGATTCAATATTCACAAGGTGAATTCAATCAATGTGATACATCACATTAACAAACAGAAGGATAAAAATCACATGATCATCTCAATAGATGCAGAAAATGCATTTGACAAAATGCAACATCGATTCATCATAAAAACTCTCATCAAAGTTGGTATAGAGGAAACATATCTGAATATAATAAAGGGCATTTATGACAAAATCTTACCTAACATCATTCTCGACTGTGAAAAACTGAAAGTCTTTCCTCTAAATTCAGAAACAAGACAAAGGTGCCCACTCTTGCCACTTCAATTTAACATAGTATTGGAAGTCCTAGCCACAGCAATCAGACAAGAAAAAGAAAAAGTCTCCACCAAAAAACGATTAGAACTAATAAGTGAATTCAGTAAAATTGCAAGATAAAAGATTAATATACAAAAACCTGTTGCTTTTCAACATAATAATAATGACTATCAGAAAGAGAAAGTAAAAAACCAATCCCGTTTAAAATTGCATCAAAAAAATACCTAGGGTAAACTTAACCAAGAAGGTGAAAAACCTATACTTTGAAAACTATAAAATATTGATGAAGGAAATTTAAAATGATCCAAAGAAATGGAAAGATATCCCTTGTTCTTGGGTTGGAAGAATTAATATTGTTAAAATATCCATACTACCAAAGCAATCTACATACGTAATGCAATCCCTATCAAAATATCCATGACAGTTTTACAGAACTGGAACAAATAATCTTAAAATTTATATTGAACCACAGAAAGATCCTGAATTGCCAAAGCATTCTTGAGAAAAAAGGACACAGTTCGAAGTATCACACTCCCTGGCTTGAGACTATACTACAAAGCAACAGTAATCAAAACAGCATGGCACAGAAACAGACACATAGATGAATGGAACTGAATAGAGAGCCCAGAAATAAACCCACACTTATGGTCAATTAATCTATGAAAAAGGAGTCAAGAATATACAATGGAGAAAAGACTGTCTCTTCAACACGTGGTGCTGTGAAAACTGGACAGCTACATGTAAAAGAATGAGATTAGAACATTTCCTTATCTCATATACAAAAATAAATTCAAAGTGGATTAAGGACCTAAATGTAAGACCTGAAACCATAAAACTCCTAGCAGAGAACACAGGCAGAACACTCTTTGACATAAATAGTAGCAATAATTTTTGAAATCTGTCTCCTAAGGCAAAAGAAATAAAAGCAAAAATAAACAAATGGGATCTAATTAAACTTAAAATCTTTTGCACAGCAAAGGAAACCATCAGCAAAACAAAAAGACAACATACTGAATGGGAGAAAATATTTGCAAATGATATGACCAATGAGGGTTAATATCCCAAACATATAAAGAACTCATACAACTCAATATCAAGAAAACAAAGAATCTAATTTAAAAATTGGCAGAAGACTGAATAGAAATTTTTCCAAAAAAGATATACAGATGAACAGCAGGTACATGAAAAAAATGCTCAACATTACTAATGATCAGAGAAATGCAAAGCAAAACCTCCATGAGATATCACCTCACACCTGTCAAGATGGCTATCATCAAAAGTCTACAAATAATAAATATTGTCAAGGCTGTGGAGAAATAGGAACTTTAGTACACTTGGTGGAATTGTAAATTGGTGCATCCACTATGGAAAACAGTATGGAGGTTTCTCAAAAAAACTAAATATAGAACTACCATATGATCCAGTAATTCCACTGCTGACTATATATTCAAAGAAAATAAAAACACTAATTTGAAAAGATACGTGCACACCAATGGTCATAGCAGCATTATTTACAATATCCTAGATATGTAAGCACACTAAGTATCCATCAACAGATGAATGGATAAAGAAGATGTGGACTATTGCTCAGCCATAAAAAAGAATGAAATTCTGCCACTTGCAACAACATGGATGGACCTAGAGTATATTATGCTTAGTGAAATAAGTCAGACAGACAGAGAAAGACAAATACTCCATGTTATCACTTGTATATGGAATCTAAAAAAATAAAAGTAATGAATATAACAAAACAGATTCACAGATATAGAGAACAAAATGGTGGTTATTAGTAGAGAGAGGGAAGGGGGGAGGGGTGAGATAGTTGTACAAGATTAAGCGGCACAAACTACAATGTATAGAATAAATAAGCAACAAAGACATTGTAAAGCTCAGGAAATTTAGTCATTAATCTGTAATAACCTTAAATGGAGTGTAATCTATAAAAATATTGAATTACTACGTTGTACACCAGAAACTAATATAATACTGTAATTCATCTATACTTCTATAAAAAAAAGAAAAATCTGGGAAAGGAAGTAATCAGACCTCCACAATTAGTAAGATTTAGTGGATAGCAATCCTTTAAAGCAGGGGTCTCCAAACTTTTTCTGTGGAGGGCCAGATAAAAAAATATTTTACAATTTGTGTGTCACACTTTCTCTGTCACAACTGCTCAATTCTGCCATTATAGGGCAACAGCCTTAGGCAATATATAAAGAAATGAGCGCAGCTGTGTTTCAATAAAACTTTATTTATACATAAAAGGTGAAAGGCTAGATAAGAACCACAGGCCATACTGTCAAAATATTTTCCTCTGTTCTAAAGGAATCAAATGGGAATAATTAGGCAAATTTTTTTTGAATTGTAAGTTTTCCAAGTTTATAAATAGGTTGCACCCAACTAGATATAAACTATTTAGACAGATGAAGGCGAATAACATAGGAATAGAATAAACAGTATTCTTTAGTAGGTAATGAAGAAGATATTAATGCCCTCAAAGGGTGGAGATGCTTTGAAATAGAAGATAATAAATGTTATTTTCATTATATATAAACATTATTTCCCTTCTAAATGTTTGGATTGTAAAACAATGCTGATAAAACAGCATAGGTTTCATGCAGAAAACTCCAAAACTTGAAAAGTATATTTGAAACAAACAAACAAAAGAAAAATTAATGAATATTCCATTCTAAGGGTTTCTTTTCCTTTTTTCCTTCCCTCCCTCCCTCCCTCCCTTGCTCCCTCCCTTCCATCCTCCTTCCTTTCTTTCTTTCTTTTTCTTTGTTTTAATTTAGTCTGTCAGTCCTTCTAAAAATAACTCATTTGGTATAGATAAACTAATTCTGAATCTCATTCCAGACTTTCAAAATATAAAAAGTAGAATAGCAACTGAAAGGTAGAATAGCAACTGAAAGCTATTGTTCCCTCCAAAGGATTTTAAACACTAAATATTTTTTTAAAAAAGAAAAACAGACCTGAAGAAATCCAAATACTTGGATTATCAGTAACACAAATGTAAACTATAAAACAAATGTCCTTATTATGTTCAAGGGGATAAAACCAAGCTTGTAAATTTCTGTAACAACTGGAAACTATAAATTTGACATAGAAGATTCAAAAAAGAACCAAAAATGAAAAACACAAAAATCAAAGTTCAGAATTCATTGACTGTCTTTAACAACAGTTTAGACCCAGTCTTAAAAATGAATGAAATTTTGATACATTCTAAAATATTGATGAGCCTTGAAAACATTATGCTGAGTGAAATAAGCAAGACACAAAAGAACAAATGCTGTATGATTCCACTTATATGAGATCCCTAGAACAGGCAAATTCATAGGGACAGTAAGTAGAGTGGTGGTAACCAAGGGCAGGGGGAGGTGGGAAATGGGGAGTTAGTTTAATGTGGACGGAGTTTCAGTTTGGGAAAATAGAAAGTTCTGGAGATGGATGGTGGTGATGGCTGCACACTGCTATGAGTGTACTTAATGCCACTGAACTGTACATTATAAATGTTTTAAAAGAGATTTTATACTATGTCTATTTCATCACAATAAAAAATCTAATCTTTATGAAGGGAATAAAACTATATTTTCACCAAATGTTTATATGTCTAATATAAAAATCTTTCAAAATTAAAATAATTGTCTTCCCTTCTACCCTCAGAGTATGGAAAGATTGTCTGGACTTGAGGGGCAGGTGACAGAGGGGAAGCAAGAGAGATACATCTCAAAACAGCTCTCAAAAGGGCCCTGTGCCTTGTTGTTCTGGGAAGCCAGATCCCCACAAAAGTGTTGGACATGAGAGCTGTAGTGGAAATACACTCCCTTTTCCTGAATAAGTAGGCATAAAGCATCAAAACCAGAGTTTCCCTATGGGTATAGGGAGCTTATTGGTGTTGAGCATATCAATAGTGGGCTTGAGAGCAGCTCAAATTTCCCAGGAGGATATATCTCTGAGAGGCTGAATGGAGCCCAGAGACCAGTGAAAGTGGGAGCCAAGTGTTTTGGATCAGGAGGTCAATTCAGGAAGGGACAGGAGCCAATGACCAGAGTCCCATCAAAGTCCATGCACATCTGCAAGATGAATGATGACCAAAGATGAGATATCCCCATGTCAATGCCTTGGCATAAACAAAGTCATCATCCTTCCCAGGATGGGGATAACTCCTGAACTAAGTGAGATCTAGTTTTACATAACAAGCAGTTTGGGCTTGCAAAGTGGAATGTTCATTTATAGATAGATGAAGAAAAATACTATTCTTATTGTAATGTTGGATTAAGATTTATAACTGTGAACTCTGGAGAGAGAATACACATTCTTTTAAAACATAGGTAGAATGTCTTTCAAATAAAAGCCTATAACAGACTACAAGCAATATCTCAACAAGTCCCAAATTTTTATATAATACAGGTCGTGTCCACTGACTACAATGGCTTAAAGCTCAAAATCAGTAATAAAATGTGGGGCTTTTCCAAAACATCTCTAAACCTAGAAAAAAAAAACCCCACAACTTCTAGAGGATTCTTGGGTGAAAGAGAAAGCCACCTACCACTCACATCACAGTTAAGGCTTTCCTCTTAAGATCAGAAAGAAGACAGGAATGTCCACTCTTACCACTCCTATTCAACATTGTCCTGGAGTTCCTGGCCAGTGTAACGAAAGAAGAAAAAGAAATAAAAAGGGTTTTATAAAAAGAGAAAGCAAGGAGTGAATCCATTTCTATTCACATGGTTGCCCATGTAGAAAATTCCAAATAATTTATCAAAAAGCTACTAGAGGCTGAGGGCGGGAACGCTGAGGTGGGACAGTTGCAAAGGCTGAGGACGCGGAAGCGTCAGAATGATGGAATTCTCGGAGAGAGGGGAAAGCAGTCCCTCTCTACACTCAGATAAGAGTGAGCTCTGTTCAAGAGGTCTCTTAGTGAGCTTCGATATTCGAAGGCCAGATGCGGCCCTCAGTACCCCACCTCATAGTGCGGCATGGAGGTCGAACAAACACCTAGACTCCAGCATGCGGTTTTGCTCAGAGACAGTTTGAACAAACATCCCAACTCTGTGAACTTCGGCTTGGGCATAAATTTCAGGTTGGTCCTATGTGCCATTGTCTTAGCAAATGGCACCACCAAGTCCAGTCAACAGTATCCCTAACAGCAGCAGTGGGAGTACCTGTAAATGACCAGCTGAGTGAAATCAACTTCTACATCAGGGCATTGCAGCCAAGCACTACTGACTAGGACCTAGTCAAGTTGTGTCAGCCATACGGCAAGTTTGTCTCCACTAAGGCCATACTAGGCAAGACCACAAACAAGTGCAAAGGCTATGGCTTTGTGGACTTTGACAGCCCTTCAGCAACACAGAAAGCTGTAAAAGCACTGAAAACCAGTGGGTGGTGGATCCCAATACACCCCTGTGCCTTCCTCTTTTTCAGTGGTGTACAAGCACAGATGGCAAAGCAACTGGAGCAGAACCCCACAAATTTATACATCTCAAACCTCCCATTGTCAATGGATGAGTAAAAACTGGAAGGAATGCTAAAGTCCTTTGGTCAGGTTATCTCCACTCGAATCCTTCGAAATACCAGTGGAACCAGCAGAGGGGTTGGCTTTGCAAGGATGGAGCCCCCACAGAGAAGTGTAAAACTATCATCACTTTGGAAAATATATTAAGGCACCTCCTGGTGTACCAGCCCCATCTGATCCCTTGCTTTGCAAATTTGCTGATGGGGGTCCAAAGAAATGACAGAACCAAGGAAATTTTATGCAAAATGGAAAGCCTGGCCAAGGAATGCAGACATGCGTGGTATGGCCTTGACCTATGACCCCACCACAGCTCTTCAGAATGGGTTTTACTCAGCTCCTTATAACATCACCCCCAACAAGATGCTTGCTCAGTCTGCACTGTCCCCATATCTTCCATCTCCTGTGTCTTCATATCAGAGAATAACTCAGAAATCTCCTCTTATAAGTATCTAACCCATCTTGGATGCACCACCAGTCATATCTCATGTAGCCTTCAGGTTCAGTTCTGACACCAGGAATGTATCATCCCATTTCTCTCCAGCCTGCCTCCATGATGGGATCTCTTACCCAGCAAATGGGCCACCTTTCCCTGAGCAGCAAGGGCATATATATGCCAACAGCTGCAGCTATGCTAGGAGCTTACATCTCCCAATACACCCCTGTGCCTTCCTCTTTTTCAGTTGAGGAGAGCAGCGGCCAGCAAAATCAAGTGACTGTGGATGCTCCCTCAGACCATGGGGTCTATTCTTTCCAGTTCAACAAGTAACAGTGGATTTCCCTCCCCATATTTTTTTAATATAAATGAATTCTTGGAGATGCTGATGCTCCAGACTCAAGAGGGCTGACTAGGAATATAGCCCCTCTGTGGGCCCTGCTGAGGACTAACGCTTGGCCATCATTTTTCACAAGCCTAGGCCTGGAAAAAGAAATCTCTGCACTCTTGTCCTCTGCTCTTCCTCTACTCCTGGTGGAACCTGGGAGAACTGTCACTTTTTGTGTGTGCTACAGTCAAGGAGATCAGAAAAACTTTTAAGAAAAAAAGCGCCACTAGAAATAATGAGTTTGCAAGGTTGCAGGATACAAGGTCAGTACACAAGTATCAGCTGTATTTCTACATAATAGCAATGAGCAATTGGAAACTGAATGTTTTAAAAATGCTACTTGTAATAATAACTAAAAATCATAAGGTGCAGAGGCATAAATATAGAAAAGTGTGTAATATATAAATGCTGAATGATGTGTATAATAAAGAAAGTCAAAGAAGACCTGAATAAATGTAGAGATATACCACATTCATGGACTAGAAGATTCAATATTGCTTAAGAATAGCTGCTTCCCCTAAATTGACCTATAGATTCAACACAGTCTTCATAAAAATCCCAGCAAGCTTTTTTTTTTTCGTAGAAATTGGCAAAATGATGAAAAGATGATCCATGAGGGTAGGGGTAATTGCAAAACACATGTCGGATAGGTGACATATCCAGAATATATAAAAATCTCAAAACTTAATATAAGAAAATAACAAAAATATTGGCAAAATATTTCAAGACACTTCATCAAATATATGTATAGCAATTAAGCATGTGAAAAGATACTCAACATCATTAGTTATTAGGAAAATGCATATTAAAACAACAATGTGATATGCTATACATACAACACCATTGATATTACCAAGTGCCAGTAAGGATGTGGAGCAACTGGAACTCTGAACCATTGTTGGTGGGAATGAAAAATGGTACTGCCACTTTGAAATCAGTTGATAATCTTCTGTAAAGTTAGATGTGCATTTGCCATATGACCCAGCAACCCCACATCTAGTTATCTATGCAAAGGAAATGGAAGCTTGTGTTTGTTCAAAACCTGTACATAAATGTTTATAGCTTTATTCATAATTGCCAAAAGAGTAAACAATCCAAATGTCCTATAACTGACAGATGCATGAACAAACTGTGGTACACTGATATGACAGAATACTATTGTGCAATGTAAAGGGAAAACTGCTGATAAAAGCAACAGCATGGATGAGAATTTTCAAAATCATCAAGCTCTGGTGTCTTTTTGTTTAACAGATCTTCCCTCAATTTCTCTCTCCTTTTGCATTTTTCCTGTAGCAATAAGTAGAAACCAGGCCTCCTCTTGAAGTTTGGAAACAATTTTTGCTAAGCATTCTTCCACTACATAACAAGGATCCTCCTTCTTCCAGTCACCTGCAGCGTTCTCAACATCCACTTTGCTACTATCATTTTCTTCTATACAATCTAGTCTTTTCCCATTATACTCTACAAAATATTTCCAGCCACCACCCACTGCCAGATTTCAAACCCACCCCACATTTAGGTACTTATTAAGGCACCAGCTCATGCTTGGTACCAAAATCTGTATTCGTTTTCTATTGCTGCATAACAAATTATCACAAACCTATCAGCTTAAATAAAAGCATATATGTATTATCTCAGTTTCATTAGGTCAGAAGTGCAGAATGCTGTGGCTGAATTCTCTGCACAAAGCCAAAATCAACTTGTCAGCCAGACTGAGTTCTCATGTGGAGGCTCTGGGCAAAAACTCACTTTCAAGCTTATTCTTGTTAGCAGTATTCAATTTCTTGAATCTGTATAACTGAGGTCCTTGTTTACCTGCTGGCTGTCAACCAGGGGCTACTTCCAGCTCCTAGAGGTCACCGACATTCCTCATCATATGGCTCCTCCATCTTCAAGTCAGCTGCAGTGCATCAAATCCTTCTTGTGTTTTGCATCTCTCTGACTTTTCCTTCTGCTATCAGCTGGGAAAAGCTCTCTACTTTTCAAGGGTTCATGTGATTAGGTCAGACTCAGGATAATCTTCCTATCTTAAGGTCAACTGTGCCATATAACATAAATAATCATGGGAGTAAAATCCATAAAACCTAAGCCCCAGGGATTATTTTGGACATGATTTATAGATTTAACACCATTCTTATCAAAATACCAGAAAAAAAATTTTTTGTAGACCTAAATAAGCTTCTTCTAAATTTTATATGGAAAGGCAATGGTTCTTTTGCATACCAAAAAAAATTTTAAAGAAGAATAAAGTGAGAGGAATTACTCTATCTGATGTTAAGGCCTACTACAATATCTGCAATAATCAAGACGGTGTGATATTAGTGGAGGGAAGACACATAGATCACTAGAATAAAGTAGACAAACAGAAATGTACCAATGAAATAAGCCCAACTAATTTCTGACAAAGGCAGAAAAGCATATAAATATGGGTAAATATAGTCTTTCAACAAATGATGCTGGAGCAATTAGACATATTTAAGGTAAAAAAGTGTAAACCAAACTCTATACTTCATAAAAAATTATTTCAAAATTGACCATGGGTTTATGAATAAATTTTAAAAGCTAAAAAAAATTAGGAGAAAAATCTCCAGGGCCTAAAGCTAGGTGAACAGTTCGTAGATGAGACACCAAAGGTATGATCCATAAAAGAAAAAATTAATAAATTATACATAATCAAAATTAAAAGCTTTTGCTCTATGACATACCATGCCAAGAGGATAAAGAGACAAGATAAAGAGTTGGAGAAAACATTTACAAATTATATATCTGACACAAGACTCACACCTAGACTATATGAAGAACACTCAAAACTCAACAGTAAACAAACAATCTGATTATAAATGGGCAGAAGACATGAATAGACATTTTATCAAAGGGATGGTAAAGTTGATGGTAAATAGCAAATGAAAAGATGTTCAACATCATTAGCTATTAGAGGAACAAGATATCACTACACGCTTAATATAACAGGTAAAATTTTAAAAAATAGTGACAATACCAAATGTTGGTGAGGATATTGAGAATCTAGGCCTCTCAAAGATTGCTGGTGAGAATGTAAAATGGCACAGGCTCTCTGGCAAATAGTTTTGCAGTTTCTTCCCAAATTAAACAAGCACTTACCATACAAGCCAGCAATTGCACTCTTGCACATGTATTTCAGAGAAATGAGCATTTTTGTTCACACAAAAATCTATATGTGAATGTCTATAGCAGCTTTACTCATAATAGCAAAAAACTGGAAATAATCTAAATGTCCTTCAATGGGTGAATGACTGTACAAATTCTAGTACATCCATACAAAAGAATACTACTCAGCAATAAAAAGAATGTGGTAAGATTTCCAGAATGGTGGTGTGAGGAGCTTAAGGAAACCTCTCCCCTGGAGAGACATCTATTAGTCTGGCCAAAATTTGCAGATATAAACATTTAAAGACTAGATATTGATCAAAGGGCTTACAACAAATTGAGAAATATTTATTTTTAAAAATCTATGGGGGCTTCCCAGGTGGTGCAGTGGTTGAGAATCCGCCTGCCGATGCCCCGGTCCAGGAAGATCCCACATGCCACGGAGCGACTAGGCCTGTAAGCCATGGCCGCTGAGCCTGTGCATCCAGAGCCTGTGCTCCGCCACGGGAGAGGCCACAACAGTGAATGGCCTGCATACCGCAAAAAAAAAAAAAAACTATAGAAACTCAGTAAATGGGAAACTGTGGCGTTCAAGCTAGGGACTGCATCCATTCCCTCACATCTCTGTCTTGCTGTTTCAGTTCAGTAGGCAGCCAGGTTGCATTTCCCATCTCTTCAAGTTCCATGGTATAGAAGAGCTATTCAGGATGGGTCTGGCAGCCAGTGAACATCAGCAGATGTTACCTTCCATTGCTCAATGCTACAGAAGGCCTATCTTGAGTGGGTGGTGGCAGCCAGGCAACATCCATCTTCCCACCCTCACCTTCCACCAAGTAAGGAGGATCTGGGTGGTTGCCTGGTGAAGAGTGCAGAAACTCTTTCCAAAACAGCTTTGTGTACTGGGGAAGCTACTTTGGTGTTCTTAGCAGCAGAGTTGCAACTCCCATCTCCACCAGCTTCTTGGGGCAGAAGAACTATTCTGGGTAGATTCAACAGCCAGTGAACATATGCAGATCCCCTCCTTCCTGGTTCTGAGCTGTGGAAGCTCCACAGTGGGTAGTGTCAGGAACTGGAAAGCAATACCTGCTCCTGCGCACCGCCCCTACACACAACTCCTATTCCATAGCACAAAAGTACTTCCTAGGGGATGGGTGGAGCAAGCCTCAAAGACTGGCAACACCCTTGCCCCTACCAAGGAGCGTGACTTTAACTGGATCAGACTGTGGGGCAATTTACATCACAGGGTTGTTATAAACATTGGAGGAGTCAGCTAGCAGTTAGTGGAGGCTAACAGCTGGGTGTGATACCAGTAGAGGCAGACCAGCCAAAAACTTGCTGGGGAGACTGGACACAGAGACAAAGAGAGCCAACTAAAACCACAGTCATCCTGGTGGACAGGGAGACTGCACACATTCCCAAGACTGTTAACTCTGTGGAGCAACACCAGAGGCTACATTGCAGGGGAAATGGATTTCACTGAACTAGACCAGCCAGGGCTCTAAACAACTGAACAAGCAAACAGTGCAACAAGCCCCATTTCTGGGGGAGGGGGCAGTATTCAAAGTTACTACAATATATTATCTGAAATGTCCTGTTTTAACAAAATCTACATAAATAAACAGTAAAGTGTGACTGATACACAAGAAAAAAAAAAACAGGTGATAGAAACTGCCTGTGAAAGAGCCTGTATATTTAAGTCACTAACATTCTGGTAAACAAAGATGTCAAAGAAGCTATTATAATATGTTCAAAGAACTGATGACAATGTCTGGCCAAACAGATAATATCAATAGAGATAAAAATCTTGAAAAAGAATCAAATAAAGTTATGGACCTAAAAGGAACAATAACCAAAAAGAAAAATTTACTAGAGAAGTCAACAGTAGATTTGAAGTAGAAGAATAATCATCAATCTTGAAGAGAGTTGTGCAATCTGAAGGAATAAAGAAAAAAGAGTGAAGAAAAACTGACAGAGCCTCCAAGAAATGTTAGACACCATTAAGGGCAACATATGCATAACATGAATACCAGAAGGTAAGGAGGAAGGGACAGAACAAATGTTAGAAGAAATCATTGTTGAACATTTTCCACATTAGGTGAAAAATAGTAATTGACACACCTGTTGTAAGCTGAAGAATGGCCTCCCCAAATATGTCCTCACCCTAATTCTCAGAGAACATTATCTTGTATGGCAAAGAGACTTTGCAGAAATGATTAAATTAAAGATCTTGAGAAAGGGAGATTTATCCTGGATTATTTGGGTGGGCCCAATGTAATGACAAGGGTCTTTATAAGAGGAAGGCAGGAGGGTCAGAGTGAGTAGTAGGAGATATGACAGTAGCAAGAGATTGGATTACTGTGGCCATAAACCAGGGAATATCAGCAGCCTCCAGAAGTTAGAGGAAACAGGGAACAGATTCTTCCCAGGAGCATCCAGAAGGAACTAGCCCTGATGGTATCTTAATTTTAGCCCTGTAAGACTCATTTCAGACTTCTGACATCCAGAACAATAAGAGAATAAATTTGTATTGTTTTAAGCCCTAAATCTGTGGTAATTTGTTACAGCAGCAATAGGAAGCTAACACAACATCCAAGAAGCTCAAGAACTTCAAGTAGAAGAAATTCAAAGAGATACACACCCAGACACATCATAGTCGAAATATTGAAAGACAAAGACAAAAATCTTGAAACCAGAAAAAGAAAAATGAATCATCAAAAGGGAACTCCAAAATATTAACAGCAGACTTCTCATCAGAAACAATGGTAACCAGTCGGCAGTGGATAACATATTCAAAATGCTGAAAGCAAAAACCATCAACTAAGAATCTTATATAGTAAAACTATCTTTAAAAAATGAAGGCATAGTAAAAACATTCCCAGATAAGAGAATTTTCTGCTTGCAGACTTGCTTCACAAGATTTATTAAAGAAATTCTTTGGGCTGGAAGCAAGTGACCACAGATGGCAATTTGAATCCATATGAAAAAATGAAGAGTTCTGGTAAAGGTAATTATATAGGTAATTACAAAAGACAGTATAATGTATACACCCTCTCTTTTCTTCCTTTAACTTATTTTAAGAGCAATTTCATAAAGCTATATGTATATAATTGTATTTGGGGGTCATTAACATATAAATGTAATACATTTGATAATGATAAGAGCACAAAGGTGGTGGTTGGGTAAGGAAGTCACATTAGATGGCAACACAAATTCACAGGAAGACATGAAGATAGACAGAGATGGCAAATGAGAAAGTTAACATAAACTCTACAACTGTATGCTTGCTCTTCTTTCTTCCCTCGGATTCCTTAAAGAGACATAAAATTAGGTAAATTAATAATTATAGCAATGTATTATTGTGTTTGTAACACACACACATACATGTAAAATATGTATAGTAATACAACAAAAGGGGGGAAAAGTAAAACTATAAAGGAGTAAAGTTTCTACATATCCTTGATTTAAGTTAATATAAATCTGGAGTCAACTTTGATAAGTTAAGATTTATACAGGCACATCTCATTTTACTGTGCTTCACTTTATTATGTTTTGCAGATACTGCACTTTTTTACAAATTGAAGGTTTGCAGCAACCCTGTATCAAGCAAATCTATTGGTGCCATTTTTCCAGCAGCATTTGCTCATTTCACGTCTCTGTGTCATGGTAATTTTTGCAATATTTCAACCCCTTCACCAGCAAAAAGATTATGACTTGCTGAAGGCTCAGATGATGCTTAGCATGTTTTAGCAATAAAATATTTTTAAATTAAGGTCTGTACATTGTATTTTTAGACATAATGCTACTGCACACTTAACAGACTACAGTATAGTGTAAACATACATTTCATACACACTAGGAAACAAAAAAAATTTATGTGACTTGCTTTATTGCAATATTTGTTTTATGGCAATGGTGTGGAACAAAATCTGCAATATCTTCAAGGTATGGCTGTATTGTAAGCCTTAGCAATCACTAAGAAAATCACACAAAAAATACAGTTAAATATTATTAAATTAATTAAAATATTACACCAGAAAATGTTAAAAATAATGCAAAAGAAAGCAGTAAGGGGAAACAAAATAAGTATGAGACATATAGAAAACAAAAATCAGAACAAAATAGGTATGAGACATATAGAAAACAAAAATCAAAAGGTAGACATGTATGCAACAATAACATTAACTATGAATGGATTAAAATATCCAATCAAAATGTAGAAAATATGAGACTGGATAAAACAAAATAAAACAAAGATCCTACTATTTGTTGTCCACAAATGACACAAAGATACAAATAGGCCAAAAGAAAAGGTTATAAAAAAAATATACCATGAACACCACAGAAGAACTGAAGTAGCTATACCAATACCAGACAAAATGGATGTTAAAACAAAAATATTACTAGAGATAAAGAAGGACATTTAAAAATTATAAAAGTACAAACAGATGGAAAGATATACCATGTTCTTGGATTGGAAGAATCAACACTGTGAAAATGACTATACTACCCAAAGCATTCTACAGATTCAGTGCAATCCCTATCAAATTTACCAATGACATTTCTCACAGAACTAAAACAAACAATTTTAAAATTTGTATGGAAACACAAAAGACCTCGAATAGCCAAAACAATCTTGAGAAAGAAAAAGGGAGCTGGAGGAATCAGGTTCCCTGACTTCAGACTATACTACAAAGCTACGATAATCAAGACAGTATGGAACTGGCACAAAAATAGAAATACAGATCAATGGAACAGGATAGAAAGCCCATAGATAAACCCACACAAATATGGTCACCTTATTTTTGACAAAGGAGGCAAGAATATACAATGGAGAAAAGATAGCCTCTTCAATAAGTGATGCTGGGAAAACTGGACAGCTACATGTAAAAGAATGAAATTAGAATACTTCCTAACACCATACACAAAAATAAACTCTAAATGGATCAAAGACCTAAATGTAAGGCCAGACACTATAAAACTCTTATAGGAAAATATAGGCAGAAAACTCTATGACATAAATCAGAGCAAGATCCTATTTGAACCACCTCCTAGAATAATGGAAATAAAATAAAAATACAAAAGGATTAATCTCCAAAATATACAAGCAGATCATGCAGCTCAATATCAAAAAAACAAAGATCCCATTCCAAGAATGGGTGGAAGACCTAAATAGACATTTCTCCAAAGTAAACATACAGATTGCCGACAAACACATGAAAAGATGCTCAACATCACTAATCATCATAGAAATGCAAATCAAAACTACAATGAGGTATTACCTCACACCAGTCAGAATGGCGATCATCAAAAAAATCTACAAACAATAAATGCTGGAGAGGGTGTGGAGAAAAGGGAACCCTCTTGCACTGTTGTTGGGAATGTAAATTGATACAGCCACTATGGAGAACAGTATGGAGGTTCCTTAAAAAACTAAAAATAGAACTACCAGATGACTCAGCAATTTGAGATCAGCTCGCTGCTTTGTGACCACCTTAAGGGGTGGGATAGGGAGGGTGGGAGTGAGATGCAAGAGGGAGGAGATATGGGGATATATGTATAGCTGAGTCACTTTGTTATAAAGCAGAAACTAATACACCATTGTAAAGCAATTATACTCCAATAAAGATGTTAAAAAAACAAAAAGATACATGTACCACAGTGTTCAATGCAGGTCTACTTACAATAGCCAGGACATGGAAGCAACCTAAGTGTCCATCAACAGATGACAGGATAAAGAAGATATGGCACATATATACAATGGAATATTACTCAGCCATAAAAAGGAATGAAATTGAGTTATTTGTAATGAGGTGGATGGACCTAGAGTCTGTCGTACAGAGTGAAGTAAGTCAGAAAGAGAAAAACAAATACTGGGTGCTAATGCACATATATGGAATCTAAAAAAACGGTACTGATGAACCTAGTGGCAGGGCAGGAATAAAGTCGCAGATATAGAGAATGGACTTGAGGACACAGTGGGGGAAGGGGAAGCTGGGACTAAGTGAGAGAGTAGCACTGACATATATATGCTACCAAATGTAAAATGGATGGCTAGTGGGAAGCAGCTAGAGATCAGCTCCATGCTTTGTGATGACCTAGAGGGGTGGGATAGGGAGGGTGGGGGGGAGACTCAAGAGCGAGGATATATGTGTACATATAGCTGCTCCACTTTGTTATACAGCAGAAACTAACACAACATTGTAAAGCAATTATACTTCAATAAAGATATAAAAAATTATAAAAGGGTCAATTCATCATGAAGATACCATAATTATAAACATATATGCATCTAAAACAGAGTCCAAAATTCATGTAGCAAGAATTGACAGAATTGAAGGGAGAAATAGACAATTAAACAATGTCAAGATGAATACTTTAATAACACATTTCAATAATAGATAAAACAAAAGTTAAAGATAAACAATGATGAACAGTACTGGAACAATACCATAAACCAACTAGACGTAAGATCTATAGAATGCTTCACCCAACAACAACAAGATACGAATTCTTCTCTGGAACACATGGGATGTTCTCTAGAATAGACTGCATGCGAGGTCAAAAAAAATAACCTCAATAAATTTAAAGGATTAAAATCATACCACTTATGTCCTTTAGCCAAAATGGAATTGTCTGAAATGAATAATAGAATAAAGTCTGAGAAATTCACGAATATATGGGAAGTAAATAACACACCTCTAAATAACCAATGGGTCAAAGAAAATATGACAAGGTACGTTAGAAAATACTATTAGATAAATGAAAATAAAGCACAGCATCATAACACATCAAAACATCAGATGTAGCTAAACCAAGTCTTAAGAGTAACTTTATAGCTTCAAATGCCTACATGAAGAAAAGAAAGTTCTCAAATCAATAACGACCTTAAGTAATAAGACGGAGCAGAAACTAAACCCAAAGCAAACAAAAGGAAGAAGTTGATAAAGATTAGAGTGAATCAATGAAATAAAAAAAATAGAATACAAAATAGAGAAAATCAACAAAACCAAAAATTTTTTCTTTGTAAAGAGCAACAAAATTGATCAACATCTTAATTAGACTGACAATGAAAAAAAGGACTCAAATTACTATAATCAGGAATGATTTACCAAAAAAAAAAGTTTTATGAGGGAATACTATGAACAACTGTATGCCAACAAATGAGATAATTTAGATGAGATGGAGAGGTTCCTAAAAAAGCACAAACAACCTAGACTCAAGTAGAAAGAGAGTATCTGAATAGAGCTATTACAAAGATTGGATTAGTAATTTTTAAAACTTTCCACAAAGAAAAGCCTTGGACTAGATGACTTCAATGGTGAATTCTACCAATAATTTAAAGAATTAATGTCATTCATTCACAAACTCCTCTGAAAATAGAAGAGGGAACACTTCTCAACTCATTCTCTGAGGCCAGTGTTTCCCTGATCCAAAGACAAACAACACCATCACAAGAAAACTACAGACTATTATCTCATATAACGTAGACATAAATATTCTCAGTAAAATACTATCAAACCGAATCTAGCAACAAATGAAAGGAATTATACACCATGACTCAGTGGGATTCATGCCAGAAATGTAAGGTTGGATTAACACCCCAAAATCAATTAATGTAATAAACTACATTAATAGATTAAGAACAAAGTCTACATATCTACATTACCTATTGATAATCTCAATAGATGCAGTAAAAGCATTTGAAAAAATTCAACACCCTTTCACAATAAAACACTCAACAAACTGGGAATATAAAGGACTTCCTTAATGTGATCAAGAGTGTCTGCAAAACCTCCACGGCTAACATCATACTTAATAGTGAATGACTGGATGCTTTCTCCATAAGATGAGGAACAAGACAAAGATGTCTGTTCTCACCACTTCTATTCAGCATTTTGCTGGAGCCAAGGAAATTAGACAAGAAAAGAAATAAAAAGTATCCAAATTGGAAAATAAGAAGTACTGAACAATTGAAATGAAATTAATAAAACAATTCCATTTACATAGCATCAAAAAGAATAAAATACTTAAATAGAAGAAGTGGAAGCTATGTACACTGAAAACCATAAAGCCTTCTAGAAAGAGTTTAAAGAATATCTAAATAAACAGAAAGACATTCAATGTTCATGGATCAGAAGACTTAACACTGTTAAGATGGCAATATTCCCCAGATTGATCTACAGAGTCAATAAAATTCCTATCAAAATTCCAGGTGCCTAGTTTTTTCATAATTCAACAAACTGATCCTAAAATTTATATGAAAATTCAAGGATTCAGAATTGCCAAAACAATTTTGAAAAAAAAAAACAACCCAAAACCCAAAGTTGGAAGACTCATACTTCCTGATTTTAAAGCTGCAAAATTACACAAAGACAGTGTAGTGTTGGCATAAGGATATTACACATAAAAATTAGCTCAAAATGATCATAAAAACCTAAATGTAAGAGCTAAAACTTTTAGATGAGAATGTAAGAGTAAATCTTCATGACTTTGGGTTAGCCAATGTTTTCTTAAATGTGATATAAATCACACCTCATCATGGTATATAATCCTTTTTATATATTTTTCTTTATTAAATGCTCCTTGGGTTGTAGCAAATTTTTGATTAGTTTCCAGAGTACTGAGAAAGTTGGTTTTGACAACTTTTGATGTTGCTTTATGGAGAAGTGGGTTTTCGGGGCAGTGTAAGTCTAAAGGGGCAGTACTAGAGCTCCTCTGTGGTGACAGAGCAGTTCTGTACCTTGATGGTGGTTGTTAATGAGATCCAATTGCAAGGAACTAGACACATGCACACATGCATGCACACACACATGAACGTAGGTTTTTAAAAAGGTGAAAATTGACTAAGGTCTGTAGTCTAGTTCCCTGTATTGTATCAAGGTCAATTTTCTGGTTTTGACATTATGCTACACTTGTAAAAGATGTCAGTCTTGGATGAAAGTTACCTGGGTCACTTTGTACTATAACTGCAGCTTCCTATAAATCTATAATCATTTCACAATAAAAAGTTAAGAAAAGAAACAAATATCTTTCCCAAAGAAGCACTTTTAAAATGCCTGTATTATCAGAAAGCAAGAAAGTAAAAAAGTAAGTAAAAAGGGTAATTTTTAAATTTCCAAAATATTTAAAGCTCATAAAGTGGTGTAAATTAAAGCTCATACTATTCATGGGATTATAATAGGATTTGGATGGACTTCAGAGTAAAAAATAATCTGGGGCTTCCCTGGGGGCGCAGTGGTTGAGAGTCCGCCTGCCGGTGCAGTGGACACGGGTTCGTGCCCCAGTCCGGGAGGGTCCCACGTGCCACGGAGCGGCTGGGCCCGTGAGCCATGGCCGTTGGGCCTGCACGTCCGGAGCCTGTGCTCCGCAACAGAAGAGGCCACAACAGTGAGTGGCCCGCGTACTGCAAAAAATAAAAATAAAAATCTAATCTGTCGTGCCATTACTCAAACCTGCATGTTACCTACATATGTGCAAGCAATACATAAAATGAGCAGTTTTGACTTTGGTTCATAAACACATAGGGGGAAAAGATTAACCTGAAGTGTGTGTAAAAACTTGTGCTTAATTTCAAGAACTAAATTAATCCACAAAACTGGAAAAAATTATTAGGACTGAAGTGCCAATAATAACAGAAATCATGACATGTTGGGGTATAAAGAATGTTGAGCCATAAATGTCATCAGAGATGGAAAATGTTTTTAGCTTTCCTTCCTCTTTAATGTTCAATGTCCCACTGCATGTTTTTCCATAGTTTATTGATTTTTAGTTTACTATTTCGCTACTACAAATAATGTTTTAGTGAATTTTCTTATCATATGTCTTCTTATTATAGTAAAATATACATAACATAATAGTTATCATTTTAACAATTTACGAGCGTACAATTCAGTGGCATCAAGTTGCACATCCACAATGCTGTGCAACTATCACCACCATTTATTTCCAAAACTTTTTCATCACACCAAATAGAAACCGTGTACACGTTAAATTATTTCCTGTTACCCTCCTCCTCCCAATCCCTGGTAACCTCTCTTCTCCTTTCATGTCTATGAATTTGCCACTTCTAGAAACTTCTTGTAAGTGGGATAATACAATATTTGTCCTTTTTGTCTGGCTTATTTCATTTAGCTTAATGTTTTCAAGGACTTTCCACGCTGTAGCATGTATCAGAATTTTATCTCTATTTAAGGCTGAATAATATTCCATCGTATGGATATACCACATTTTGTTTATCCATTCATCCATTGATGGGCACTTAGGTTGTTTCCACCTTTTGGCCTGATTGAGGCCAAGAGTTCTAGGATAGCTTGGGAGAGGCAGGGAGTCCTAGCACAGGCCTGGGGGTGGCAGGGAGCTCTGAACTTGCCTGGGAGGCAGCAAGGGCTTTTATTAGGCTCAAACTCAGAGCTAAGGTAAGAGGTGGGAGAAGTACAGACCACCCAAGCTCACAGACTGGTAGGTCCTCCTTGTACCTGCCATGTGGGGACAACTCGTAAATATCCTTTTACTGGTGAGGGGACCATGTGTGAGCAGGACTGTGGAGGCCTGCACTCTGAACTTTAGGTTAGCACAGAGGTTATGGGAGAATCTGCTGAGAAGCTCTGAGAGCTCAGAGGCCCTAAATGTGGGTCAGCCAGGAGCTGAGTCAGTACAGAGCACCATGTACTGGCGACCAGCTGAGCCAGTGCTGCTCCAACCAGCCCAGCACCTAAATCAAGTCTGCTGCTGGGGCCCCAGTCAGAGGGCTCCTGCAGCACTTCTGTGGGTCAGAGGCCTTCAATCAGAGGCGAGCCCCTGACTCCCCGGCTAATGCGACAAGACCTGGGAGCTGGAAGCAGCAGGGACAGACACACCCAGATCAGCCATCTGCCTTTGAACTTGGGAAAACGGGAGGCAGATTCCTACAGTCAGAAAAGCGTCTGATGGTGGGATAGTGAGGGCTGGTGGCTGGCCACGCTGACCTCTTCCTGGCACTTTCACCACCAGTGTTTGGAGCTTCCATGAGCCCTGGGGGTTGGGACTGAGCTGCAGTGATGAAAAAAAACCATGACCACAGTGTGATTGCAAGGGCATCTCCTACTTTGGGGGCTGGCAGAGGGAGCCGAGAGGCTGTTGCACTTGCTAGGGCCTTAAGGTTGGGTTCTGCGCGCTGTGCTGGCCTGTGCCCTCACCCAGGACACCCGACAGCTGTTCAGGGAGCTGTCAGTGACCACTGTCCCCAGGGGCCGCACAGATATATGCTATCCAGCCGCCCGTGACCCGAAGAGGTTCCTCCCCCTCCCTCCTCTGACCCCTCACCTGGCAGGGTTCCTCCCCGAAGGCGTTCAGAGATGAGCATCGCATCATGAGGAGGGGCCTGGCCAGGTGCACGTTGACAGGAGCTTCGGGCTGCCTTCCTAGGAGGAGCCAGGAGCCGGGTCAGCCAGAGGCCTCAAAAGGCTGCCGCCAGGCAGGCGAGGAAGGCCCGGCAGCGGCATCTGCGGAATGTTCTCTAATCCGCCTCCCGCCCCAGCTAGGGTGGCCACGGGTGAGGCCCCCTCCCCTCTGCTGCTCCAGCTCCACCGCCTCTCAACGAAGACTGTCCCAGCTCCTCCGCGACCAGGGAGAGGCCCCAATCCTCACGACCATCACTAGGGGATAATGTGTAGACACAGGTGGAAATGGATGTGAACCCACTTAACATACAGAAGTATGTTCCATGTAACCAACACATCCTTTCACAGATGTTAACTATCTCAATAACCCCCTAGTAAAAATCACAGTTTTCCAGTCTTACAGATAATGCCACATTCTTGCACTCTCAACATGTATTCCTGTGGGATGGATTTTCTTTTAAATGCAATTGCTGGTTGGAAGGTCAGCATATTTAAAAGTTGGTGGGCACTGTCAAATTCCCCTGAAAAGACTGTACTAGCTTCAACTCCCACCAATACACTGCCAAGGAGTTTCCTAGGAGAATCTGGGCTGCTTGACGGCATTTGCCAGCAGTACCCACAGTTGCCCATCTCCACGGCCAGCTGAGTATTGCATATTATTGTATTTTCATGTTATAATTCTTAAAAGCTTTGCCATTCTAGCTCAACTTAACACTCTGGTTTATACCTGCTTTGGGATTGCCTGCCATCTAAGAGTGATTTTATGTTTTTAAATGAATGGGAAAAAAAAGTAAAATATATCATAACGTGAAAATTATATGAAATTCAAAATTTCAGTGTGCATGAATAAGGTCTTATTGAAACCTAGTCATGCTCAATCATTTATGGGTCATCCTGGCTGCTTTTCTGAGACAGCCACAGAGGTAAGGGATGGGACTGTAGGGCCCAGGCCTCTGGCCCTTCAGAGAAAAAGTTTGCTGACCCCTGACACAGCTCATGAAAACCATGGGAATTCACTGTTGTTTGTGAGTGTGGGTCCCCATGTGAAGGCTGCTCCTGCCATCCCCCATGTCCCCTACTGCAGCTCCTGACTGTCCTTACCACAGGCCTGCTTTTCCACCCCTCATGTCTTCTCTTTCCCTTCCCACTGACTGTTCCCCACAGGCCTATTCCTCCCCACCATCCCAAGTCCCCTCCTGCATCCTTCATGTCTCCTTCTGTCCTCCTGGGGCTGTCCTCCCACAGACCTGCTCCTTCTACGCTCATGTCCCCCTCTATACCTCCGACTGTCCCCCACAGTCCTACTCCTTCCATCCTCCATGTTCCCTCCTGCACCACCCATGTGTCCCCCATAGACCTGCTCCCTCCACCCCAGGCTGTCCACTACTAGTACTTCCCACCCCTGCGATATGGCTCTTCCTCTGTTCATCTTGACCCAGGAGTCCACTGTGGCCCCACAGACCCTCCTGACTGCACTTTCCACTTCATGGGCCTGTTTCTGCAGAGCCATGCTGCCCTCCAGCTGGCATGGATGATGCCCCTGGGTGGGAGGACTCAGGCTATCCCTGGGAACCTGCCCTTGTGGGGGCTTTCTGCTGGGCAACCTCTCCCAGGATCAATTCTGAGGATTCCCCGCCCCACATGTTGGGCCTCATGGGCCTTAGTCAGGGTCAGTGGGGTGGATGAGCTGCAAGATGGGCTCAGACCAGGCTGCCTCTGATTCCCTGGAGTTGCTATCTGAGGCCAGCATAGCAAGAAAATATCAGGAACAATACTGGGCTCCTGCCCGGGGACCAGCCCACCCACACCTTGGTTCATGCCCTCAGTGTTCTCTACCCACTCTTCGCCCCCATGAACTCCATGCCAGACAGACCCAGGACATACCTAGGAGGCCAGGAAGGAGAGGCCTGGCCCTGCAATAGGTCCTGAGTGACTGCGAGTGGCATGGGGTCCTGGGTCCCGGCATCAACCCCAGGTGTGGTCATCATTTATCCTCAGGCCTGACATAGGTCTGATCCATGTCCCTCTGCTCAGAGCCTAGACCCAGAGGCTGGGCCAAGTAGCTCCCACCTGCCTCCTGCCTGGGAGCCTCTGCCAGGCCAAACCAGGCCTTGGGCATCCTCACTCTACCTCTCACCCCACTGCTAGGGAGCCCTTTCCAGGAGGGCTCAACCAAACTGGAAGCCCCAATGAGCTGTAACTCCAGTGCCATCCAGCCTCTGACCCCTGTGGCCCTCCAGACACCTGTGTGAAGACATCATAACACTCAGCTCCAGCCAGCCACCTGGGAAGCCCATAGAATCATGAGAAATGAGACATATCTGTTGTCCTAAGCCAATGGTCTGTTATGCAGCAAAAACTAACTGATACATAGTAAGAGGTAGTAAGAGCTGAATTTTAGGATGTCTAGGGCTGAAGATCATGTGGTGGGGTAAGATCAGGCAGCTGAGATAAGCCTGGATTCTCCTACTGCCAGTGGCAGGCTGCTGGGGTTACACTCCCCACACCATGGCTATTACCCTTCCCAGAAACAACCCTAAGCTGACGGACCTGTGGATTATTCCTAATGTACAAAGCCTGTGTGCCCCCAAGACCTGGTGTGGGAAGAAACGCTCCTCACTCCTGAGTGCCCTAACCTGAGGGGAAGCTGTGAGGGTACTAAAGGGAAGCAAAGCAAACAAGAGCAAGCCAGAACATGCAAGTCTCACCCTGGGGAGCATGGAAACCAGACAGGCAGGTTCTGGTCAAGGAGGGCTGGGTGGGAGGCACACAGACCAGGAGCTGGGCCAACCCTGTTGGGGAGCTTTGCCTGGGCCTGAGGACAGTCCCCCTGGGCAGTGACCTCAAGGAGAAGCCATATGGAGGCCTGGCTCAAGGACCGCCAGCTGCAGTCTGTGTGGAGGAGCCCTGGACATGGGTCTATTGTGGCCCACCTCCCTGGGCCTCAGTTTCCCCAGCTGCAAAAGAAGTGTTATACGAAGTCTTCCCTGGGAGATGACTTGAGCAGGGAGTACGTGGCCTGTGCTCCTTCCAGACACAGCTTCCCCCTCCCACAGCTGGTTCCCATTAGAACAGGGCTCAGATCCCACTGGTTAAGTGAACTTGTCAAGCAAATGAGGAAACCTGATCCTTCTCTCATTCCACATTCCAGCCTTGGGAGCAGGCGGAGCAGCATGCCCCTGTCTCCTCAACCCTGCTCTCCTGGACCTTTATTCTCAACCGGCTACAGAGGGCAGGCAGGGACTCCCAGGAAGAGGAGCCCTGGATGTGGCCCATTCCAACAAGAGAGCTATTTGGAGAGCCGCCTTCTTGTGGCCTAGCTTCTGGGGCCACTGGCTTTTGGCTTGAGTCCTGTTGACCTAAAACAAATAGACTGCCAGCTATTTCTCCAGCGAATATGGGTTTATTCGGGATCAGCAGAGAATTGAAATTCAGGGTCAGCCACCATGGCAAGCCATGTGCAAGCTCTTGCACAGCAAGGAAAGGAGAACTCTTTTATAGAGGGGAAAAGAAAGTTGGGAGGGCTACAGTAAACAAGGAGTCTATGGCTTTTCATTGGCTGAGTCCTTGCCAGAAAAAAAGAGGAGTCTTTCTTCTTCCTATTGGGTTGTGTTATTGACACAGGGAGTGAGAGCTCCCCTTTCTAGTGTCCCAACTCTATTTAATTGAGGTTTCTGTTTATTAGTTTTTAACATTTCTCTCTTTTTGATCTCTGAAAGCATTGCAGATCAAGAGTCAGGTTTTCAGGTTTCAGCAGCTTTTTTTCTCTCAGAGCCAAGAAGGACCTTTCCTGGATGTAGTGTCCTATGTTGGAGGGTAAGTACACAGATTGGAAACCTACTGAAGTTGCATTTCAGTAACAAGGAGGGGTAGGAGGGAGAACTCTCAGGCACTTTTTATCTAAAGTCCATATGTTATCAAGATCATACCAAGGCTTGGTCTGGATATCTTAGGAAAGTTGTCTCATCAGATGTCATCTGCTTTAATTCTAGGAAATCTTTACTTTCAGGTCACCAGATGATGTGCAGGTCCAGTCAGAGTTTGGTGCTTTCTTTAGGTGTGTCATGTGAATCCAAAGGTTTATTCCCTGGAGATTGGTGGCACAACAGTTGGTTAGAAGTATTTGATGGACACTTTTTAGTGAGGTTGAAGAGAGTCTTTCTGGAGGTATCTTTTCCAATAGACAAAGTATCCAGGTTTCAAGGTATGGTGCTTAAGGTCTTCATCTCTTGAGAGTGCACTGTGAAAAGATTGTTCAACCAAAACATGGTAATTTTAAATAGAAGCAATTAGATCTTTGCAATATTGGAGTCTCTCTCCTTTTATCAGTAGTGGGTAAAAAGAGACAGGAGGTAAGTATGTTGGGCATCCTCTGACTATCTCAGTGGGTGAGAGTTTATGAGTTCTGAAATGCTTTTGGTCAAGATATTTGGAGAGTCTCTATGAATTTTGCCAATTGAGTGTTAATAGTGCCATTAGTGCCTTCGACTAACCAGAGTATCGAGAGTGGTAAGTGCAATAAAAGAGTCGTAAAATCAGCCAACCTGTAGAGACGTGTTGAAGTACCTGACCAATAAAATGGGTTCCTTGATCACTATGAATTCAAGAGGAATTCTGCAGATAGGGATAATGTTTTCCAAAAGGGCTTTAGCCGCAAAAGAGGCAGTAGCCTGTCTTCAAGGGAAAGCTTCAGTCCAATGTGAAAACATGCATACCATGACTAAAACATATTTATATCCACTAGATAGAGAAAGTTGTATGAAATCCATTTGCCAGAACTCAAGTGGTCCATTAGGCAGTTTAAAATGTCCAGGAGCAGTTCAAGTAGGCCTCCTTGGGTTGTGATTTGGACCAGCAGGGCAAGTGAGGTAGGAACTTTTTGTAGCCTTGTTAATGTTTCCCCATCAATATTGATTCATGAAGGCTATCTTTTTTCAGTGGACCACTGGATTAAGGCATGTACCGTGGTGAGGAGTGGGAATTTTAGAGTCTCCAGTAGGACTGGGCTGTTATTTGGTCTGAACCAAATTATTTGGTCTGAACCAGAGCTTTCTCTTTTTATGGAACCAACAATTCTTGGATTTCCGATCTTATTTTTCCTTTTCTGAGGCCAGTTGTTGGGCTTCTCTAGCCAGTTTTTCTAAGTTATCCTTTGGGGGAAATATTCCTTTGGACCACGACAGAGGTTTGGCTGCTGTTGGTTCCTTTAAGGGCAGCATTCCTTGCAGAAATGTCAGCAAGGTGAGTTCCCTTAGCTTCCAGAAAGTCAAGTATAGGATGCCCCAGAATCTTACTAATAGCTAAAGCATCAGGTAAAATATCGTATCCAATAATTCCTGAACATAGGGGTCATTTTAAACTTTATTTCTGCTGGAAGTAAGGAAGACACATTGCTTTCACCATATCCCAAAATCGTGAGCTATCTGAAAGCATATTTACTATCAACATAAATATTGTCCGTTTTGTCCTTGGCTAAAGGGTAAGCCTATGTAAGAATGTATCGGGCTGAGGTAGCCACAGGTAAAGATGCTGCCTCAACAACATCAAAAGGGGTTGCAATAGCATTCCCAGCACAATATTTACCATTGTTACCTTTTATTTATTTTCTTATAAATGGCTGCTACATTTTAATCCTGAATTATGTGATTATCCCTAGAAAGGTAAAAGAAAAATACATAAACATGATGACTATCTGGATTATAATATGGTGATATTACTTCTAAGGTGATATTAAACCTCATTTTTAAAATTTCTTTTGTTATTAATTTTTATTGGTGTGTAGTTGCTTTACAATGTTGTGTTAGTTTCTGCTGTACAGCAAAGTGAATCAGCTATACATAAACATATATCCCCTCTTTCCTGAATTTCCTTCAATCTCACTCCTGGACATATACCAGGAGAAAACCATAATTCAAAAAGATACATGTACCCCAATGTTCATTGCAGCACTATTTACAATAGCCAGGACGTGGAAGCAACCTAAATGTCCAGAGGAATGGATAAAGAAGATGTGGTACATATATACAATGGTATATTACTCAGCCATATAAAGGAAAGAAATTGTGCCATTTGCAGAGATGCGGATGGACCTAGAGACTGTCATACAGAGTGAAGTAAATCAGAAAGAGAAAAGCAAATATCGTATAATGTTGCTTATATGTGGAATCTAGAAAAATGGTACAGGTGAACTTATTTGCAAAGCAGAAATAGAGACACAGATGTAGAAAACAAACATATGTATACCAAGGGGAGAAGGGGGTGGTGGAATGAATTGGATGATTGGGATTGGCATATATACACTACTATGTATAAAATAGATAACTAATGAGAACCTACTCTATAGCACAGGGAACTCTACTCAATGCTCTGTGGTGACCATTGTTACCTTTTAAATAAGAACCATCAGTGAACCATGAGACTCAGCATTACGCAGAGGAGCTTCATCACAAGGAGTCAGGAGGTGGTCCATCAGCATTAAGCAGTTGAAGAAGAGTAACAGGGTTAAAGTTACCACAGTGCAAAAGCATTACATGAGGAACAGTTAACAAAAGGACTTCACAGGAGGTGAGGCAGCTGGCTGAGAAATATCGGGTAGGATGAAAATTCAGGAGAGCTTCTACTGCACGAGGTACAAAAATAGTTAAAGAAGATCCCACAGTGATTTTCTCAGTGACCTTCACCAAAAAGACAGTGGCAGTAATGGCCCTAAGGCAAAGTGAGTCATCCACATGCCACAGGGACCAGCTTCTGGTTATAATACTCTGTGGGTTGATGGTGGTTCCCTTGTTTTTGGGTGAGTACCCCAAGGGCATTCCCTTTCTTTTCACATACAAAAAAGAAAAATGGAATCTGATAATTATGATGCCCAAGGGCAGGGGGGTTCATCACACTCTTCTTTAAGGCCTTAAAAGTTATGTTATTCAGTTCTGCCCATAAAATTGGGTTGCGGTTGTTATTCTCTAGTTAAAAAAATAAATAAATACAGAGATTTGGCCATAAGAGATAAATTTGGAATCCAATTTCACCAATAACTGACTAACCTAAGAAAACCTTGCAGTTGACACTTATTCTTGGGTTTTGGGAAACTTAGGTCACAATGAAGCATATCTGGATCTAGATATAGCCCTTGTTCTGATATCAGATGCCCTAAATATCAAACTGGGTTTGGTCAAACTGCAGTTTTTCTTTAGTGACTTTATATTCCTTTAAGGCTAAAAGTTTTAGCAAGTGGAAGGTGCCTTTCCGTGAGGAGGCTTGAGAAGGAGAGCAAAGAAGCAAATTATCCACATACTGCAATAGAGTAGACCCTCTAGGGAACCTAATGTCATCCATATCAGCCTTCAGGATTTGTGAGACTCCCAGTAAAACCCTGAGGCAATACTGTCCAGGTGAATTGTTTTTCTTCCCAAGTGAGGGCAAAAGGTATCGGCTAGCTCTATCAACTGGAGTATGAAGAATGCACTGCACAAAGCAATTCTGGTTGGAATGGATGTTAGTACAAGGGTTAGGAACAACAGGGTGTCGAGGGATAACAATGTTGTTTATTGCTTGGGGGTCCTGGACAAACCTCCACCCTTGGCCCTTAGGGTTTATCATTGATAAAATGGGAGTGCTACAGGGGCTAGTCCAAGGGATAATAAGATCTTGAACTTTGTAATCTTCTATTATGGGCCTTGTGCCTTAAAGGGCTTCTTTACTTATATTACTATATATATACATTCTGGGAAGAGGCTTTGAAGGATATATTTGAATCTTGATGAGATGTACATGTGAATTTTGCCAAAATCAGTTGGAGATTTTGCCCAAAGGAGGATGGTAGCTAATTCAATATGGACAAATTATCAGTGTTTCCAGAATCAGCTCTGCTATCAGAGACAGAGCAAATAAAAGGTGTCAAAAGGTCATTTAATTCACCTGATTGGTTACTTTGATGACTACTGTCAAATTCTAGAATTATTTACTCTTTTTGGAGAAAATTCCAGCATAATACTTCTTTAAGAAATCTTGGCCTAATAAATGGATAGGGGCAGAGGAACTAAAGAGAAAAGGGCGTGGATCTCTCAGAGGGCCTAAGAAAAACAGAATAGGTTCAGAAACAGGAATCTGTTGAGGTTCATTAGAGATCCCCACTATTTAAACATTTTGGTACTAGAGTGTGGCTCTCCTGTCAGTTAGTACTGGAAGAGACCCAACCCTAATCTGGAGAAGTGTTTCTCCAAGATGATTAAGAGGGACTATTGGGAAGAGCCTCTGTTGTTCCTTTGAGCCTCATCATTGAGAACTGGACGGACATTGGAAAAGTTGGTCAAAGGGCTGCAGGTGCCTAAAGCACTTAAATTTGTAACAATCTCTTTTCCAATATCATTGTTTTGCAGTAACAGCAGAAACAAGAAGAGTTTTGGTTTCCCTTAGGGGCCCTCATTTGCTGGAGTTGAAGATTAAGCATTTTAGCAGTCTTCCTTTTAGGTGACTCATTTAGAAAGTTTGTTTGCCAGATTAACTAAATGTGGAGTAGACACAGTTTCCCATTCCATCCTGGTCATTTTTACTAGAAAGGTAAGGCCCTGATTCAGTCCATTAATAAACATAGAGTTAAAATCTACCTTGGTGGAATCAATATCTGAAGGAAGACCAGAATTTTCTTTAAAAATAATCCGAAGTCAATTATAACAGTCATGAACATGTTCTTCAGATTTTTGTGTGCAAGTCTGACTTTTGTCCCAATCGACAACCTTTGGAAAAGCCCTAGGAATTGTCCAATGAAGTTGTGTAGTGATTGCCTGAACCTAATCATATAATAAGTTAGAAGGCTGATCTCCTGGTTGTAATACTAGAGACCTTTCAAGGTTTTCCCAGTTATCAGTTTTCATGCAATGCTGGGCCTGGCCTTCAGTGACAAGCATATGAACTAGCTGATGTAAGTCAGAGAAACCAGGTTGATAAGTTTGAATGACTGTATTAAATTCCTCAGAAAATATCTGAGGATCTTTGGTTATTTTGGGAAATTCCTTGACTGTGACTCATAGTTCAGCTTTAGTGTAGGGCATATAAGGAATTAAAGATTTAGCCTCTGGATCCTTAGAAGACTTAATTTTAAAGGAACAGATTCTAACAAATTCAGAGGAAAGGGGAGTGGAGAGAGTTTCAGAGAAAAGGGAAATATGGTGACAGAAATAAGATAGGGGAATTCAGAGTATAGCCTCAAAATACCAATCAAAATAGGCATTCCATTCAGTTTGGGAAATTTTAGAGCTATGGTAGCCTAATTTGGTTTTAAGAAAATTAAATTTGGGGATTTCAAACTTTCCCAAAATGGTCATTAACGTTCTAAATTGCCTTTGGTTAGGTTGGTCCATTTAGTTAGAATTGTGCATGAGGAAGGACGGTGGTTTTTAAACATAAAATCAGCCAAAGTCCCTGTGTCGGGGGGTAACCTCAAAATATTTAGGTAACTAGGATCCCGTTTATCAGGGTTTCTTCTCTAGAGTGGAAGAATAATTTTCAAATGGCCTAAACAGCTTACAGCTCAAACAGTTTACAGTTCAAACAGTTTAAAGAGCTCAGATAGCTGTGGAGGCTTGAAACTCAAACAGCCTGCAGGCCTAATACCAGCCAGTTCTAAGGAAACAGCTTGGTCCTGGAGGAGCCAGGCCGAAGCCTCAGCTCAGTTCCCACAGGACAACCCCTATTTCAAAGGAATGGGCCAAAGGCTGAACTGGCACAGCTCCAATAAACCAGCCTCCCCCTCACCCCCTACCCCATTCCCAAAGGAATGGGTTGAAGACTAGCCACTTCCAGGAGAAGCAGCCCCTGTTCCAAAGGGAATTTGCTGAAAGCTAACACAGAATGCCAAATGAGTACTCACATACAAAACAAGGCCTTAACCAGAAAGGCTGAAACTTTAAATTGATCCCAAGTAAAACCTGGAGAGCTTCAAAATGCGAAGAGAGCATGAGCTCAGATCCAGGAGAAAGATGTACCTTCAAATCCCAGGGTCAGCAAGAAAAGCAGTGAGTGACAGTGGGGTCTCACATCTGTTTGATTACTAGCTCTGGAGCCTTCTATGACCCCCATGTGGGCCACCAAAATGTTGACCTAAAACAGACTGCCAGTTATTTCTCCAGCAAAAATGTGAAATAACTGGAGACTGCCAGTTATTACTCCAGCAGAGAATTGCATTTTGGGGTCTGCAACCATGGTGAGCCACAGGCAAGTCCCTGTGTGGCTAGGGTAGGAAAACACTTTTACAGAGGGGAAAAGGAAGTTGGGTGGGCTACAGTAAACAAAGAGTCTATGACCTTTCATTGGCTGAGTCCTTGCCAGGAAAGAAGAGGAGTTGCAGGGTGTGAGAGCTCCCCCTTCTGGTCTCCTGACTCCATTTAATTGGGGTTTCTGTTCATTAATTTTTTTTTACATCCCTGAGGGAGGCTGGGCTGCTTGCCCCACTTCCAGGACGAAACACCACCCTGTCCTCTGATGTGAGAGAGATCCCCTTACCCTGCGAGAGCCTACCCAGTGAGAAGGAAGGAAAGAAGCTGCCCCAGGACCCCCAGAAGCCCACCCTGCTTGTGCCTGTGGAGTCATAACTCTGAGCACTGCATATGTTGTGCTGTGGCCCCACATCTCCACCTGCCCCAGCCTGTCTTCTTTCCCCATTCTGTCCGCCTGGCCTATGTCTGCCCCCAGACAGGCCGAGCCATGGGACATTGTCCCTTGTCCAGGAGACCCAAGCTGGAATGACCAGGGTCCAGTGTCCTTGCTTGCTGCAGAGCTCCCTGCCCCACCTGCCTGGAGGTTGCTACGTCCTCCCCACACCACTGCGAGGGCTCCTTGGCATTGTACAGATGAAGGTTAAAGGGACGGGGAAGGCCTGACCCCAGGGAAGCTGATCCTCAGGACATGCCATGCATGCACAGTAGGGATTGTGGCCTTGCTGTGCACACGTGTGGAGCTGTGTGTGGGTGCCATGTGTGGGTACAGGGGTTGTGTCCTGTGCACTTTTCTTGGGGGCACCATGAAGGGGCCATTGGTGCCCCTGGTTCTTAGACCCCAGCCTGGCCCTGGTGACAGGGGACATTCACAGTGGCATGTCCCTCCGGAGAGCAGAGGCCTCAGCCACTGTCCCTGAGGCCCACGAGGGAAGCTGCCATGAGTCTTCATTCTCTAGAACAGGAAATGAGGCTTGCCCCTGGCCAAACATGCTGCCCCTCTTCTCAGACCTTGTCTTATTCCTGACCCTGTGGCCTCTTGGTGGGGCCTGCTGGGAGAAGGGCAGGTGGGGCAGGGGGCACTGAGCTCCTGTTCTAGGCTGGGCCTCATGCCCAGTGTCCACTTCTCCTTATTCCCCACCTGCCCTGGGGCACGTTCCCCTAGGGCTTCTTGACCCCAGGGGCCTCCTGGGGTTTCACTGTGTCTCACTGAGGAGAAAGCTAGAGACTGTTCTAGGTCCTGGGACCCTTTGCCTTCAGGTACCAGGGCTCTCGCAGCTGTAGGGGAGGCCCTGAGGCAGCACCGGTTGGGTAGCTGGTGGTCCTGGGAGATCCTGGTCATGGGGCTCAGGACCCTGGGGACAAGTGCCAGCCAGGCTGTGCTGGAGAAGTGGTCCAAACCTTAGCTGAGACCAACAGGGACTCAGGAGGTGGAGCTGACCCTGCTCCACAGTCTGGGAGCCAGCCAGACCCGTCCTTGAGTGGGACCCTTCAGGTCCATGTCCAACCCAGCTATGGGGGTCTGTGATTCCAGATTACCTGGAATCTGGCAGGACAGGGTCTCTTGCTCTCAAGTCCTGAGACCTCTTTACTCTCAACTGAGGATCACCACTTCCCTTGGGTACCTACCTATCTGTCCATTTCACTTGTGCTCTGGGCTTGTCCCTCTTACTGTTTGGACCATAGCTCTCAGCCTCCATCTGACCCTGGTCCTCACCACCTGGGTTCTAGGAGCCTGTCTGCACCAATCTATAGCAATTCTGCTCCACACCCTAGGAGGCCTCACTGATGCTGCAGGATGTCCACCTGGAGGGTGTTGCTGGAGCCCCTGCCCTTTATCAACCATCTAGGGCATTGGTCCATACTGGACACACAAACAGGTACTCTGGAATGCACACACATACTTGTACATATGCACTGTGCACACACACACACATTTGTACTCACACGGGCAAACACACAGATGAACACTTGCATATGCACACACGTGCACTCGTAGGTGCACTTGCATAACACACTCACACACTTGTATTCACATATGCATGCACTCACACTAGTATACTTGCATGCACGAGCACACTGGCATACACGCAGTCACGTGCACACAATATACACGTACACACGTGAGCATTTTCACACGTGCATTCACATACATGAACACATTGCACACACTCTGGCATGCTTGCACACATGCAATCACAAGTATACATTACACCCACACCCAGGCAGGCACACACACAAACACTTGCATGTGTGCACACTTGTACGTATATGCACACATTTGCACATGCACAGGTACACTTGCACACATGTGATGACACTCATAGGAACTCATAAGAATTCAGGTTCACATGTGCTCTGGTCACACCAGCTGTGCCCACCTTCACCCATACAAGCCATCCTCTTTTCTTCTCTGGACTTTGAGTTTCAGTTGCGCCCCACACCCTCCCTGTTCCCTCTATCTGGTCAGCTTATGGTCCGCCCTCAGGGTCCAGTTCCTACAGGCTTCCACTCTGCAATGCCAAGCCTCTCAGATGGTTATCTATAACCCTATACCTGACCAGTGGTTATCTGTCCCCACATGCTTCTTGAGGGCAGGACTGTTCCAGGAACATAACCCCACCCAGGAAATTCCTGCCTGGTTTAATCAGCAGTGACTCGCCTTGGCTGCAGTCTTCCCAGGGGCTCTGAAGGCTCAGGCCCAAGCAGGGGTAGAAAAGATGGGCTCAGCCCCTCACGGCACTAGGTCACTCTCTACTACAGGGTGGGCGGCCAGTCCAGGTTCAGACCATGGACATGGTCGAGCTGGGAGCTGAGCCCATGGGCGTGGGTGTCAGAACTGGGCCTTTACATGTACATACACAGGATCACCAACAAGTCCTGAATTCCCGGATCTGGGGCTTCCCCATAGCCCTAGGGTTTTGATGGGGCCACACTCCCGAACAGGATGGCTCATGGATGAGGGGTGCTGGACCTCTGCTCTGAGACTTAAACATGGAGCAGGGACCCAGACCCAGCCCCGCTCAGGAGAGGGCCAACTGCATGGAGGTGGAAGGAGGGGAGGAGGGTGAGAATTGGGTGAGAAGGACCCACTGCCCTCCTCATTAGTGGGGCACTACCCAGGATGGACACAGGTAACAGTGGTGGACAAGGGCCAGCACAGATACCCACAGGCCACAGCTGGAGTAGACTTAGTGTGAAGCATGTCTAACCCCCCTTCAGGCAGGGACAGTAAATCAGAGGTAAAGCTGGGAAGAGGCTCAGGACCCAGGTACCCAGGAAGAATGTGAGTCCTGGTGAAGCTGAAGGAACAGTGATGGTTCAAATGCAAGGCAGGTTGTTGCACAGGGATAGACATAGGACCGATGGGATGGAGCTGGGAGTACAGGGACACATCAAGCATCTATGGCCAGTGGATTTCACCAGGAGTACAAAGACCATTTGGGGAAAGAAGAGTCTCATCAACAAATGATGCTGGGACAATTGGATAGCCACACACAAGTGGAGTTGGACCCCTACCTCAAATTAACCCCCCACGTCAATTAATCAAAACGGGTCCTAGATGTAAAACTATAAAACTCATAGAAGAAAACACAGGGACAAATCATGATCTGGGATTTGGCAATGAATTCTTAAATATGACACTACAAGCAATAAAAGAAAAATAGACCATCAAAATTAAAAACTTTTGTGTATCAGAGGACATTATTAATAAAGTGAAAGACAATGTACAGGAGAAAAATTTTGCAAATCATACATCTGGAAAGAGTTTAGTATACAGAATATATAAGGAATTCTTTCAACTCACCAACAAAAGGACAAACAATCCAGTTAAAATGGGCAAAGGACTAATAGACATTTTAAAGACAATATACAAATGGTCAGCAAGCACATGATAAGATGTTCATTATTACCAGTCATTAGGGTCATGCAAATTAAAACCACAACAAAATACTACTTTACACATGCTGAGATACAAGAAAAAGGGTGTGTGTGGGGGGGGGGAATAACAACAAGGATGTGTAGAAATTGGAATCTGTGTACACTGCTGGTGAGAATGTAAAGTGGTACATCCACTGTGGAAAACAGAATGATGGTTTCTCAAATATAGAATTACCATATGACCCAGCAACTTCACTCCTAGGTAATGGAGTCCCTAGGACCGAAAACAGGGACTCGAGCAAATACATGTACACCCATGTTCACAGCAGCACTATTCACAATAGTCAAAAAATGAAAACAGCCCAATATCCACCAATGGATCATTCCGCCATAAAAAGGAATGAAGTACTGACACATGCCACAGCATGTATGAATCTCAAGAATATTGTGCTAAGTTAAAGAAGCCAGACACAAAAGGCCACATTTTATTTGATTCCATTTATATGAAATGTCCAGAGTAGGCAAATTCACAGAGACAGAAAGCAAGTTGGCGGTTGCTAGGGGCCAGGGGGAAAGGAATGGGTAGAAACTGTTTATTGGCATTTTATTTGGGGGTAACAAAATGTTCTGGAACTAGATAAAGATGGTGGCTTCACAACATTGTGAAAGCACCAAATACCACTGAACTTAAAATGGTTACTTAGAGGGCTTCCCTGGTGGCACACTGGTTGGGAGTCCGCCTGCCAATGCAGGGGACACAGGTGCATGCCCCAGTCCGGGAAGATCCCACATGCCGCGGAGCGGCTGGGCCCACGAGCCATGGCCGCTGAGCCTGTGCTACCGGAGCCTGTGCTCCTCAGCGGGAGAGGCCGCAGCAGTGAAAGGCCCGCGTATCACAAAAAAAAAAAAAAGGTTACTTAAAAATGGTTACTTGCATGTTATGCAAATTTCACCTCAATAAAAAGTATAAGGGCAGGTGGGGTAGTTGGGGGTGACCAGGACAGGGTGCACAGAGAGAGAGTGCAGTAGGACTTGAGCAGAGACTCTGTCCTGTAGGGATGAGGGGACCACCAGTGGTGTCTTCTCAGAGACTGTTGACAGCCCGCTCAGTGTGGACTGGGGAGTCCCAGGAAAGGTGGGACCTCTCCCATAGCACCTCAGCCTCATCAACACCTCTGCACCCCAGGCCCCTGTGCTGACTCAAGACAGGCAAGGAAAAGGAGAGTCAGGGCCAAGCCACACCTGCCTAGGGTAGATGGCCATGGGGGGGTCAGCAAACCTGACTATAGTGTTGGCTTCCCCCAGTGGACATCAGACTGCTGCCTGAGGGTGGGGCCCAGGACTTGGAAGACCCTGGCCCATGTACCCAGCATCATAGCCCACCCTGGGCCTGCAGGGAGCCATCTCCCACCCCAGGCAGGCCATCTGGTCCATACAAGTTCAGGGATACCTGTCTTAGTGCCTCTGGGCCACCCCTCAGGGAAAGCTCAGAGGTGTCCACACAGAGGCTCCCTCCCCTCCCAGGGCCCTGGCCACCCTGTGGCCTTCTCAGCAGTCTCCCTTGGCCCCTCTACTGCACCCCCAGGCCCTGGGCCACACCCTCCAGACCCTACCACAGGTGAGTCCTCTAGCCTACTCTACCCTAACCCCAGTCATGGAGTCCACGGCCAGGGCACACTGCCATGATGGGTGACCACTCCCTGGCTCTGTGGGTCATGTGGAACAAGGAGTACTTCCGTCAGACTTTTTTCAGGGGAGGGGTCTTAGTAACGGTACTATCGCTTCTGGAGAAAGGGGTTCACACACCACAGGCTTCAGAGTCATTAGGCTACAAATGCAGATCTCTGGGATCCCTAGGGTTCTGGTCCTGGCCTGTTGTGGGGCTCAGGAATCTGTATTTGTACCTTGAGACCCAGGTGAGGCAGGGAGGGGTCAGAGCCCTACAGACCCTGAAGGAGTGAGCCTCAGGTGCTGGAGGGTGTCACCCCTTCCCCTGCCCAACTCAGCTGCATCCCTGAAGCCCCTTCCCTTGGTGACCCAGCAACTCCACTGATGTGCTGGGTGCTACAGCTGAGGCTCCTCCTTCAACTGGCTCTCTGAGGGGAGGACACCCAGAAAACCAACACGGCCCTCAAGAAGCCCACACTCTGGATGCTAAGACAGGCTAACTCCAGAGAAGGAAGCAGAGATCCCAGCCACTCCTTTTTTTTTTTAAGGAATTCCTTAATTTTTATTGTTTATTTATTCATTTATTTATGGCTGTGTTGGGTCTTCGTTTCTGTGCGAGGGCTTTCTCTAGTTGCAGCGAGCGGGGGCCACTCTTCATCGCGGTGCGCGGGCCTCTCACTATCGCGGCCTCTCTTGTTGCAGAGCACAGGCTCCAGATGCGCAGGCTCAGTAGTTGTGGCTCACGGGCCTAGTTGCTCCGCAGCATGTGGGATCTTCCCAGACCAGGGCTCGAACCCATGTCCCCTGCCTTGGCAGGCAGATTCTCAACCACTGCGTCACCAGGGAAGCCCCACTCCTGTTCTTGAAGTCTGTCGAGTATGTGTGAAATCAGATATTCTGAGTATCTCACCATTCAGGACTTTCCAAAACTTTCAGGAGACAATGCAGGGCCAGAGGCAAGCAGCACTGGGTGAGACCCTGGGCAGCAGCCCACCTCTTTTAGCCCTTCTGAGGGATGACGCTCTGGGGTCCAGCGGGCCAGAAGGCTACGTGGAGGAACAGCCTGTGCTGAGCTCTGAGAGAAGGAACTATACTATCCCGGTAAGCTGGGGTCTTGGCCAAGCTTGTGCAGCAGGAGAGAGCAGGAGCAGGGTGCCGGGAACTGCTGGCAGAGAGAGGTAAAGCCCCTGCCTGGGAGGGGTCTCTGGGGAGTTGGGGCAGGGCCAGGAGGGGACTGATGAGCTTAGCGTCCTTGGGGTGGGGAGCCCAGGCAAGAGTGGGGCGGGGCCTGGGTGGCACATGGTGGCCAAGCTGGGGCTGCAAGACCCACTTGGCCTGAGGACCAGATGGTGGGGGTACCCGGGAGATCCCAGCTCCTAGCTATCCAGGGCAAGTTCGGGCCTCTCTCCTGCCTGTACAGCTCTCTTTCATGCATCACCCTCTCATTCATTCAGGAGGTCCATCCCTACTCAGAGAGTGCAGCCAGCCTGGGGTATAGGGACCCCTCCAAGGGTAATAGGGGGCAGGTTAAAGGAGGTGATGTGTACGTCAGTCCCAGCCAACCCAGGGGTTGCCTAAGCACAAGGAAAACCCTAACTGCAGAGCCCAGGCCTGACTGCCCAGGAGAGAGCATATACCTGTGGGCCTAAGACACCAGAAACTCAAGGCTGGGATTGGCTGTGGGCCTTTGGCCCTCCTGTGAGTCATCTTGGTGGCCCCACTGGTCCTGGCCCACCCCAGGGGACAAGAGGACGGTTCCACCCTTCCTGGAAGCAGCAGGCCAGTCTAGTTCCGGTGATGCCATGAGGATTTTCTAAATTACGTTTCCGGTCCATCACATGGGTCAGAGGCAGCCTCGAGGGACAGGCCAGGAGCTGGTCCCTTCCCTCTCTCCTCCAGACTGCAGCCCAGACATCCCACCCCTACTGCTTTGCCCCACAGAGCCCACCGAGTGTCTCTCCAGCATCTGGGGACCTGAGTCTAGATTCTGCCAAGAGGAACTGGGATTCAGAGCGGCTTCCTGGACCCTGGGCCTGGCCTCCCCTGCTGTCTCTGACTAGGGAAGCTCCAGCGTGTCCTCCTGAGCCAAGGCCCCTCTGCCACCCCCTGCAAACCCCGTTACATCCCAGCAGGTCGTCAACAATCCATGGGCATCCAGGGCTGCACAGTTTGTGAATCAGAGCACCCCTTGGTCAGCACCCAGAGTCCCACTCTGGTCAGGAGACCCCAGGTCTCCCTTTCCTCACTGCAAAAAACCTGACTGTGAGTGTGCATGGAGCTCCCACTCACTGTGGGCCTCTCTACAGTGGTGAGGCCACCCTGTATCCCATTGCTCAGTCCCCTCCCAGGACATCACAGATAGAATTCATAGGTGGTACCCTCCAAGCACCTCACAGGTAGATGTTAAGTATCAATGAGTGGCGGGGACGGGAGCTTGCCTGGAGGGGGAGATTCCCAGCTGGTGGCTGGGGGGCAAGCACAGGGAAGCATTTGGAGTCTCTTGGAGGAGCAGTAAGTGGAGAGGACTGCGGGGATGAGGGGAGGGTGTCTGTTTTAAGATGGTCTTAGAGCGTGAGTGTAAACTGATGAGATGATCTAGAACGGGTTGGTAAACTATGGCCCGTGGGCCAAGTCTGACTACCACCTGTTTCATAAATAACGTTTTATTGGAACAGCCACACCCCTTTGTTTCTATATTGTCGCTGGCTGCTTCTACTCTACAATGGCAGAGTTAAGTACCTAGTTGTAACAGAGACCATAATCAGCTAGATTAAAGCCACTGGGGACCACTGGGGAGGATGGGAAAGATTTACAGGATGTGCTCCTGTCCTCATTAAAGGAAACTGCATGGTTGATGAGGCTTGGACAGAAACAACCAAGTATGACAGCTGAGCACCCTTCAAACTGTCCCCTGGGGGGCTATAGCTGTGACTCAACTCCAGCATGCTGTTGCCTAGAGAGTGAAGTACACATGTGCAGGCCTTGGACCTTCTGCTCTCTTGAGGCCTCTGCCTCAATGCCTGCTCTACTTCACCTGGGCTGCTCCACCTCACTCAGGCTGCCAATGAGGCCCGATGTGCACCTGAGATGGAACCTCCAACTCATCAATAATTTTGGATAAAGTCCCAGGTCTTATGGGTCTTACACCGCAGTTGTTGGGCGGGGACAGATAAGGATTTAAACAAACAGGAGAGCTTCAGACAGTATGAGTGCTACAAAGACTCTGGCAGGGTCCTGATCATGCACCTGCCCCATGAGGATCCTGTTCACTTGGTGGGGTTTTACCTGAGTTTTTGCTTCTCTTCCACTCTAGCTTTTCCAGGCTGCCAGATGGTATCTATCAGTTGAGAATTTGCACCTGTTCTGTTCTGAGGTCCCGCCTGTGGTTTCTATTCCCATCATGTGAGTGCAGAGTGTAGTCTTACCAGAAAAACAAGCTCATTTAAAGGGCCCGAAGGTGGTTTTTCAGAGACACTAGTCTGCCATTTCTTGATCTACCAGCTTTCCGAATAAAGTCGTATTCCTTGCCTCAAAAAATAAATAAATAAAGGGCCCAAGAAGCAGCAGGCCCTTACTGACCAGGTGGCCAAGCTGGAAAGGCCTGGAGAGGGAAGCAAATGCCTGGGACCACATGGCCGTACAGCTGGGACAGGTCTCTTGGCTGCCAATCATTCCTCTGAACAAAAAGGACAGAGATGATGACACAGGGTTTGTCCAAACGTGAGCCCCCCCACCCCTCCTTAAAATATCTTCTCTGACTCCAAACCATATTTGGGTCCAAGAGAACAGCCCACAATGCTCCAGCAATGGCCTTTGTAAATGCCAAAGCCACAGCATTCATCTGGGGCATGAGAGATGCCAGACACAGGCTGTGGGAGCAGAGCACACACACGGAGACCTCAGGAGGGAATCCCGTTCTGTCACCAAGAGGCACCGACCTGTGCGAGGCATTGCCTGGCGCTGGTCACAAACGTGGCTCAGAGGGGTTCCTGATGGATGGTTCTGCGCTTCACATGATGACACCATCGAAAGATGCCAGAAGAGGTGGCTGGACATGCAGCTTCTCACCTGGGAAATGCAGGATAATCACACATGCCTCAGCCCAGGCACATGGTGAGTGATGTAGGAGAGCTAGCTCTCACTGCATTAGCACCGTTATGCTTTCTGTTAGCTTTTATTCCTACCTCCATCTGAAGTCACTATCCTTTTCCCAAATTTTCTTTCTTGTAACTAATCTAGTTTCTGAGATATTTTATGCATCCTTTAGAAGCTGCTCTAAAAACTTTTGGAACAAGGTACATTGAGTATATGCTGTGTGTGTGCCTGTCTGCATGTGCCTGCACGTTTCCATGTGTCTGTGTGTCTGCATGTTTCTGTGTGGGACTGCAGGTCTCCTCGTGCCTGTGTGTCTCCATGTGCATCGCGTGCCTGAGTCTGTCTGCACATATGTGTCTGTGTGTGTGTATGCCTCTGTGTGCGCACACACAGGGACATATGAATAAATAACTGCATAATTACCTCTGAGTTGGTGGGGGATGAAGTCCCAGAACAGCTCCCCCACATTGGTTTTAGTGGATTAGCACATGCTCCAGGAGCCCATGTGATGGAAGGCTTGCTTCCATGGAGTGGCCACCAAAGGTGATGGAGATACAACCTCCTCCTTCTGGGCCCAGTTCCATGGGAAAGAAGTTTGTGTGACAAAATCTTGAATGTATAGAAACATTGCATAACATTACAAATGTACCTGACATCATAGGAAGACATGAAACTTGACAGCAGCTCATGGTTGGCATTGCTCCTCAGGGCATGCGCGGCCAGAAAGTTCTTCTGTTGGCCCTTGGAGCATGGGCTTCCAGAGTCAAACACTCTAGCTGTGTCTGCAAGTCAGAGTTTTACCTGAAAATAACCTCTTTTTCCTTATGTAGATTAAAAAGTAACTAGGAAAGAAAACTATTTTTCCAGCATAAATTTCCCCTCTTCTTTCCTCTCACAAAGAATATCTGTTAAAATAGTTTTGAGAATATCACCACAAGGTGTACTAAAAAGCAACCATCAGTCTGGAGGGGAGATGCACAGGCTCCCACCCTGCAGGGCACCTGGTGAAAATGTGTCTGCACAGTTACTACGGCCAACAGTTCTTCAGGACCAGTTATTATCATAGGAATTAATGTTTAATGGTCAATCCATAAATAAGATGAGAATTGCAATTGAAGAACAATCCCAGAGAGAAGATCATGGATTTAAAGTTTGATCTCACATCAGTCTAATGATACACTTACTACTATGTGTTTAAACTGTGACTTTTACCATGGTAGTCAAGGAAGAGGCTATTTTATGGTCAGTCTCAGCTACAATTTATTTTGTTGGTTTTACAGGAAATTTAATGTTTTGTTTTTAAGTTTGCCTTGCAATGTCAAGACACTGATCCAGAAGCTCCAGGGAAGGCAAACTTGTGTTGCAAAGCTCCACACAGATGCTTGCATTTTTAATCATAAATTAGAAAAGTCAGTAAGAAGCACCCAACACTTGCAAGGACCCTGGAGCCATCCCTAATCTATGCAGACATTTAGTTCCAATGTTTGTGGGTCATGGAAGAACCAGGAGCGTTCCAGAACTGCAGCATGCAGTTAGTACCTTAAAGAAGGACCCTAGACGGCTCTGCATGGAAGGTGGTGTGTGGGAAAAACCTATTTCTGCCGTGAACTCTTCAGCTTGCCCACATTCATCCAGAGATATGACAAAAGTAGGTATTTACATGCCCGTTTGGCCTTGGCCTAGCCTCCCGAGGTGACTCCACCCAGTATCCTGGTTTGTTTCCTCCTCCACAAGCCAGAGTTTCCTAAGCTTTTTTCCAGTTTCAAGCATTCCATATACATGTTTTTATTTTAAGCCAGCATGATCCTTTCTGAGAGAAAGTAAACACAAACCATTAATTAGTTGACCCTCATTATTTGCAGATTCTGTATTTGTGAATTTTTCTACTTTTTAATTTTGATTTCCTTAAAATTTTTGAAACTCATTTGGCCTCTTTCAGTGAAGACCTGAAAATACAGGACTAGAACTGGGGAGAAACACCTGACCTCCTGGGCAGGATGGTTTGGCCCAAAGGGTGGACTCAGAGGTTATCTGCCCTATGCTCCTGTTTCTGGCTCTCACCACAGTGGGGCCCTGAGCTGCCTAGGGGATGGTCCACTCTCCTTCTGCAGAGCCTCAGCTTCCCTTCCCTTTGTCAGGGGGTGGAGATTAAACCGGGAGCCTCTCTTCCTCCTCAACCCTCCTCAGCTGCCTCTCCTTGAGCTCTGTGCAGTATCGTCCATCACTCAAGGAGAAGATGAGCCAGGCTTAGGAAGGGAGGTTGGACAGCAGCCTCCCTTTCCTCAGTGGAAAGTTGGCCCAAAGGCTTCCTTTGGCTGTAACAAGGCACTGCGTACACTGCAGTGGGGAGTGGGACCAACAGCAACTGGGGAGGAACTGACAGCACTCAGGGAGGATGGGGTCCAAGAGATGAGGCCATGAGGGTCCTACTTCCCCTTGGAGTGAGGAGCTGGGTGTGGGCCCACCCGCGGGGGTCACCATCCCTGTCTGGAGCCTGGGCCTAGGTGAGCTGGCGTAGCTGTCTCATGCACATTTCCTTCTCCCATCCTTGGCTCTCAGCTGGCCAGGAGCCAAAGCCTGGCCAGCTAGGAGAGGCACCCCGCCCAGGGGGGCAGGGGGGTGGGGTGATACCAGGGAAGATGATGACACCATTCTCTGCTGGTCTGCAGAGAACTTGGGGTGCCACAACTCCTGTCCTTCCAAGAGAAATTCTATGTCTAACCCAGCTTCCTCAGCCTTCCCAGAGTCCAGAGCTCGACCCAAGTTTCCCTGGGTGGTGCATTAAGAACAGGGCCCTTGGTGTCCGGTGGGGCGTTGCGCCACTCCAAGCCAGCAGCAGATGGGCCGAAGGGAGCCCCGTGGCTGTGCACATCCTGTGCCCTTCCCAGCTAGTCCTTGGAGTGCTCTGATGAGCATATGGTCCCTCTCGCATGGAGGGAGGAAGCAGTGGAGGTGGAGACGGGAGAGCACAGGAAACTAGTGTAGTATGCCCCCACAAAGGATGTGTGTGCCTTGCTTATTTGAGAAACACAGGTGGGAGGCTTTAGCGCTGTGAAGCCACTTTGGCTAATGAATTTCTTTACCGCTGTGCCTTTTCAGAGGGACCATGTGGACCCTGCATTCACTAGGGTTCCTCAGGTCCCAGGACAGGGAAGTGACATCCTAGTGTTCATGCCAAAGTCCCACATCCTGGGAAACTCCTCCCTGGGGTGTGAAAGGTCCAGGGTCTGTGACTGAAGCAGAAGACTGGGAGAAGAGTAAAAAGTTCGTATGGTGGCCCCAAAACTTGACGAAAGCAGTACTGTTTGGTGTCCACCGGATAGGGCACAGATTGCTGGTCTTCCATAGTTACTGGGTGCTGTGACCTGTGACTCACACTGGTGGGCCACTCAGATGGAGTGATGTAGTCCAAGGACTGCTGTGCTCTGTGCTGAGGTGGTACTAGTTAACTGTTGCATGGGGAGTGCACAGAGTATGAAAAACTAGTGCCAGTACAACCTGGCTGTCACCAATAGGAAGGCTTCAACATCAGACGGAAGGACCACACACCTGGATGGGAAGCCAGAGCCCACACACAGCACAGGTATCCCACGCTGGATCTGGAGTGGGCAAGGAGCAAGGGTTGACCACACACGTGGAGACCAAACTCAAGTCCCTCTGAGACGACAACACTTCTGCCCCAGACACAGGTTTCCATCTCCCTAAGGGACACCAATGTGCAGCTGACAGTAGTGGCTGCTAAGTATCTTTGGCACGCCACCCAAACGAGCACCATTCCCTCAACCGCCGAGGCTGAGAATACTCACATTTCCTAATTCAGATGTTGCAACTAATGTACCGTGGGTGGTAGAGGGGAAAGTCTGGAGCAGACAGCCTCAGATCCACCCTTGCCCAGGGCTGTACAGCTTCTTTGGCAGCTACTGCCCGACGACAGAACAGAACATGGCTGACCTCGGCGGTTAGGAAGCAGAATTCCTTGTCCTGCCACAGGGCACCCTGGTCCAGGCTCCCAACCCACCCAGATCCTCTCACACACCCATGCACACACACTCACACCCCAACCCCTTCACGTGCACATAGGTCCCACACCCAAATCCATATACATACTCATGCACACATTCATTCACATCCACACACTCACACAAATCCTAAAACCACATGCACACACATACACACACCCATGCACATACACACTCATGCACACTGAAACCTACACACATACCCATACACACACACCTCTAAATCCACCCACACACCCTCCATCACACACACCTGACCCCACACCCAATACACACACACACACACACACTCACGTACACACACCATTGTCCCGTGATGTGTCTTCACCCAGGCTCAGGAACACTGACAGCAACGGCACCAAGGGAGCCTGGTGGGCTACAGGTCAGAATACTCTCTCCCACTGGCTCCTCTGCCCTAGAGCCAGGCTAGCCCTCTCTCTTCCACCCCACAAGGCTGTTCCTGCTGCACCCTTGGACACCCCAGGCATGCATCCCCTGACCAAGCCTAGCTCTGGAATCGGGAGGGAGAGAGGCCGGCCCTGGGCAGGGCTCCTGGTTAGTATCCTGTGCAAATCCTGGTGACCAAGGCCTGAGGAGCTGAAGGTTAGGAATTGAGGAGGCCAGGGGTCTGGTCAGAAAGTGAGACCCTAAGGATCTATTGTACAGCACAGGAAACTCTGCTCAATGTTATGTAGCAGCCTGGATGGGAGGGGAGTTTGGGGGAGAATGGATCCATGTATACCTACGGCTGAGCTGCCTGGCTGTGCACCTGAAACTATCACAACGCTGTTAATCGGCGATACTCCAATGTAAAATTAAAAGTTTAAAGAAAAACAGGTGGGACGCTCATCAAGGAGCAGGGAGCCTCCCGTGGTCTGCTGATGTCTGCCCAAGCTGAGGGCGGCCTACGTGCAGAAACACTTGTCCAGAAGGCTCCACGGTGTGTGCAGGTACCACTGTATCAGCTCAGTTATTGTTTTCGGAACACCAATCAGGGTTTCACCGTCTCCCTGTCTAGGCGTGGTGCCTGGAGGGTGTGGGTCCTTTACTCCCCTCACCCTGATGCTTTACCAAAGACAAGCAGCTCATCACAGTCCACCCCTTCCCACCTTCCATACACCCCAGATTCCAGCTGCTGGGAGATGCCACCTGAGCTCTGCACCAGCTGCACCCTGCCCCTTCCATCGCCTGTCCCCTCCACTTGGATGCCCTCCCCCTGCCCGTGTCCAAATTCCCTGCCATCTGACCATTGCCCAGCCCACTTCTGCCTCGCTGTGGCTATAAGCTCACTCTCACATCTTCCCAGGGGTCCTGAGGCGGGGGTCCAGGCAAGCCCACACTCAGAGGTGAGTGTGCTCAACAAATGAATGAGCAAAATACTTCCCGCACAAAATTTTATCTTGATCCTTTAGCACGACACAGATAGCAGGACTGTATTAAAATAGGCCTCAATCTGTATCTCATTTTTATCAGACTCTGAACATAAGGAAAGAATTAAGCTTTGAAGGAGGTATCATTTCCAAATCCAAGCAGACTTTTGTTTTGGAACTTTCTCCCTTGAAAATTACTGAAAGCCAATACTGACAGGCATGCTTTACTTCTGAAATTGCAGAGTAATTTATTTATTTATTCAGGCCATGTGCTCGCTGGGATGGCATCTGGAGATAAACATCTGCTTTTGGTGAGAGTCTGCGATTTAGTCATGCCAAGCACACAGCAACTTCAGTCATACAAATGCACAAAATGTCCAGCCCTCTTTCTAAAATAAGAGACTGGTCAGAGGCGGGTGCCAAGTGTGGAGTCCTTCCACAGGGACCGCCGACACCCTCCTGCAGGACTGTGCTTGTCCCAAGCAATGGGGCCTTCTTCTTTACAGGAAGGGGGCCTTAGGAACGCCCACCCCTCCCTCTCCCCAGGACGCTGCCCAGACCCTCTGCTTTCTGCTTCCTCACTCCCATCACCCATGCTCACCACTCCCCTGCTCAGAGACACACCCAAGCTGGAGGCTTGAGGTTTAGGGCAATAAAAATAGCTTTTCCCAGCGGCATACACATCAGGAGCCCTCCCCTATGCCATCCAACTGGACTTCATGTAGCCATGACCCTAAATGGGGTTTGGCGCCAACTGTGTGCCAGGAATGCCCTTATGGGTATAAATGTGCCCACTTGACCCCTGGCAGGCCCCACGGGAAGGGTGGAGGAACCCAGCTGCACGTGGGTATAGCTGATGCACCTAGACCCTAATGGGGGCTCCAGTATCACCTCTGGGCCTGCTTAGGGCTCACCTTGAATGCCAGCATGCTGCAGCCACCTGCCCTATCTCCCCGGGGGGGAGTGGGGGCCAAAACCAGAGAGCACAGACTGGGGCCTTGTCTCTGCTTCCTCTGCCAAGCACCCTCCTACAGGTGGGCCCCTCCCCACAGGGTTCCTGCAGCCCTGGTGCAAAGAGGAGAGAGAAGACGGGAGCCCCAAGGGGCTGCCACCTGGAGAATCTGCATCTCTGTCTCCGAGACTCACTCCATGGCAATTTCCAGAAAGGTTCCCAGGCACTGGACAGGTGAGCTTTGCTCTGTGCAGTCAGTCAATTCATCACAAGATCTGTCAACAGCACTGAGAACTTCACCCAGAACTTCAGACACCCTGGCTAGTTCTCCCCATTCTGTTTCAATCAGAGGGAGCCTCCTAGTGCCCTGGGTGCTATCAGAAGATCTCTGCCCCACTTTGGACCTCGGCCCCTCTCTCCATGGATGCTGAGCCCTTCCAAGGCAGGGACTTCCTCTCTTCCCTCCCAGAAGCTGAGGTGTGTTTGTTGAACAAAGCGCTGATCTCAGTGCCGGCCAGGAGGGCCAGACTTGTCTCAGGCCCAAACACGAGCAATTTGAGTTAGTGACCCTCTTGTAACAAGCAGGTAGGAAGGCGGGTTTTTTAACCACAGCATTACATGATGTTGCATGATGGACAGGTCCCTATGGCAGTTTCTTCAAAAAAAGTACAGTCACTCTTCGAGAGTGCCCTGGTTCCTGGAACACCTCCAGTGATAGGAGCTCACCACCTGTGCTAGATGACTGTCAGAAATGCTTGATGTCTACTGCACTGAAATGCTGTGGGAAGGAACTAAATTCAAGGGGATCCTGCTTTCAAACAGACAAGGTTCAAGCCCCAGAGGGCAGGGTGCTCTGGACTTGCTCTCCAATCAGGCAGAGCCAGTTTCCCATCAGAAACACTGTCTCGCCAATCCATCCACAGCATGCAGAGCGCCGAGGGACCCCACATGGAGCAGAGTGAGCTCCGTAGAGGCCTCACCCCTCAGGTCTGCATCTCTTCCTGCTCTCCCTTTGCACTGCCCTTCTCTTGGTGTGAGCTGTACCCACAAACAGCAGCAAACCACGATGTCCCCTCTCAGACCCTTACTCACACCCCTGGTCACTGGCAACTGGGCAGTGCCGTACTCGTTATATGGGGATCCTGGGCCCACAGTTACCTCCTGTCTCTCCTGACTTTACTGCTGGAAACACTGTGCACCACAATAGAAACCATTAAACTAAAAACATGCCGAACATGTGGAACAAATAGGAACATTTCTGTGGATGGGGCTGGTGTCCAGCTGGCCATTTTCATTGGAAGTCCCCAGCTGTACCTCCCTGGCCCGCTGCAGGTTCTGGTCTGGCTGTCACCCTGAAAATACCCTGCTAGAACCATAGCAAGAGGTTCCTTTTGAGACGACAAAGGCACCTGGTCACCTCACCCTCCAGGCCAAGAGGGTGAGGGGGTTTCTTCCCCACAGCTGCAGCCCTCATGATTGGCTTCATCGTGCTCCTTCCGTCTCCTCAAACGTGTGAAGGAGAGGAAGGGGACTTCTCCCAGGCCCTCGGCACTAACAGCCTCCTGGAACAGGACTGGCTTCATAAAGCCCTTTCTTCACTCTCTCCTAGCTCCTGAAGCCAGTGTGAGGACATCTCACAGCCGTCAGGGGTGGGGGCGTCTCACAGAGAAGCAGAGAGGAAGTAAGCCTGGGCCAGGGGCTCTGCCTGGTTGTGACAGTGGATCTTCAGAATCCACCTATTATAGGTGCAGAAATGAATCTTCAAAGGTGGGAGGTAACTTACTGAAGTCCTACAGTCAGCAAGGAGAGCCAGCACTGGGGGTCGATGCGTCTACTCCTTGTGGGTGAGGAATGAGGGCCGGGCCACAGCTTTCCCGGGTGCTGGAAACAGAGAGGGGCAGGTCCTAAGATACCCTCAAAATTCCTGCCCTGGTGTACACACAGCCTCTCCCAGTTATTTGATCAAACACTAATAAGGTGCTGTTGCAAAGGGATTTTGCAGATGTATAGAATCAAAGTCCCAGATCAGTGGACCTTAAGATAGGAAGATATCCAGGTGGGCCTGACCTAATCACATGACTTCCTTTAAAAGTAGTTTTCTCCAGCTGGTTGCAAAGGGAGAGTCCTAGGCTCACAGCATGAGAAGGATTTGGCCTCTGCTGCTAGTGTGAAGATGGAGGGGCCATGTGGCAAGGAACATGGGTGACCTCCAAGGGCTCAGAGTGGCCCAGCTGACAGCCAGAAAAGAAATGAGGACCTCAGTCTCACTGCTGCAAGGAGCTGAATTCTGCCAACAACCTGGATGAGCTTGGAGCCCCAGATGAGCCCAGATGAGGACGCAGCCCAGCCAACACCCTGATTTCAGAATTCCGGCCTCCGAAACTATGAGAGTAACTTTCTGTTGTTTCAAGCCACCCAGTTCGTAGTACTTTGTTATGGTCCCGGGAAACAAATACAGATTCTATTACCCAGGAGTGGGGTGCCACTGCAACAAATACCTAAAAATAAGGAAGTGGCTTTAGAATTAGGTAATGCCTTGAAAAGTTTTGAGACACGTGATAGAAAAAGCCTAAACTGCCTTGAATAGATTTCGAGAAGGATAGGTGTTAGCTCTTCTCTAAACGTTTGATAGAATTCACCTGTGAAGCCATCTGGTCCTGGGCTTTTGTTTGTTGGAAGATTTTTAATCACAGAGAAATATGGATGTTAAAAACTCTGCCAGTGAGTGCTCAGAAGGAAATGAGTAACATGTTATTGGGAATTGGAGGAAACTTATTATAAAGTGGCAGAGAACTCAGCTGAACTGTATTCTACTGTTGGGTGGAAAGCATAACTTGTAAATGAACATGAAGAGAGAGATTTCTAAGCAAAGTTTTGAAGGTGTAGCCTGGTACCTCCTGGCTGTTTACAGTAACATTTTAGAGGGAAGAGATAAATTGAGGAAGGAACTAACAGAAATGATGAGCACCTGATGATTTGGGAAATTCTCAGCCTGTTCAGATAGCAAAAGAGGCTAAAATTAGGAGATTCATGGTTGGGAATGTGTGCACTGGTGAGAAAGCCAACAGTGTGGCTGAAGAGATTAAGGGTGTGACCTCATGGATGCACTCAACCATCTCAGCAGAAGCCAGGAATAGAGATGGTGTTACCCAGGAAGGATCTATGGAGGATCTTCTTGTCTATGGTGTGGATCCCCATGACAAACACAGGCAACCCACAAGTTTTTTGAGAATGTTAATCAGCAGAAACACTGACAGCTTAAACTGAAAGGGATGGAGCGAAAAAAGGGCTGCTGGACTTCTGAAATTCTACAGGCAGCAAACAGGCTGATAGAACTACTGAGCTGTTGACGTGTTCTATCCTTCAAGAAAAAGGAAGAATGACTCCAAGAGTGGAGTTGGGCCCAGAGGGCAAAGCCTTGAATCACAGAGGATTATTCTCAGGTCTTGAAACTGAAAGGACTTTGCTGGATTTTAGTATTGCTTGGGACTGGAGACTGCTTTCATTCCTTCCTTTACCTCCCTCTCTCCTTCCCTCCTTTCCCTGTTTTTTTTTTTTAAGTAGTCTTTCTTTCTTAGAGCAGATTTATGCAGCAAAATTGAGTGCAAGGTATAGAGATGGTACTCCCTGTCCCTACATACACAGAGTGTCTCCCACTACCAAAATCCCACAACAGAGGGGTACATATGTTATAATCGATAAGCTTACACTGACACTCACCCGAAGTCCATAGTTTACATTAGGGTTCACTCTTGGTGTTGTATTCTATGGGTTTTGACAAATATAACCATTATTATGTTTGTATCATACAGAGTAGTTTCACTGCCCTAAAAACCCTCTGTGCTCTGCCTATCCATCCCTTTCTCCCTGAAATCCCTGGAAACCATTGGTCTTCTTACTGTCTCCACGGTCTCGACTTTTCCAGAACATCATATTGTTGGAATCGTATAGTATGTAGCCTTCTCATATTGTTTTCTTTCACTTAGTAATACACATTTAAGGGTCTTCCATGTCTTTTCATGACTTGATAGCTCATTTCTTTTCAGTGCTAACATTCCATTGTCTAGATGCTCCGCAGTTTGTTCATTCAGTCCTTTGGATAACAGTCCTTATCAGGTATGTCTTTTGCAAATATTTTCTCCCATTCTGTGGCTTGACTTGTCATTCTCTTGACAGTATCTTTCACAGAGCAGACAATTTAAATTTTAATGAAGTCCAACTTATCAGTTATTTCTTCCATGGATCATGACTTTGGTGTCGTATCTAAAAGGCAACACTATACCCAAGGTCATCTAGGTTTTCTCCTATGTTATCTTCTAGGTATAGTTTCATGTTTTACATTTAGGCCTATGATCCATTTTGAGTTAATTTTTGTGAAGGATGTAAGGTATGTGCCTAGATTCATATTTTTTATTTTTTGCATGTGGATGTCCAGTTGTTCCAGCACCATTTGTTGAAAAGACTATATTTGCTCCATTGTATTGTCTTTGCCCTTTTATCAAAGATCCATTGACCATATGCATGTGAGTCTACTTCTGGGCTGTCTATTCTGTTTCACTTATTTGTCTATTTTTTCACCAATACCACACTGTCTTGATTACTATAGCATTATAGTAGTCTTGAAGTCAGGTTATGCTCTGACTCTGTTCTTCTCATTCAATATTAAGTCACCTATTCTGAGTCTTTTGCCTCTCCAGATAAACTTTAGAATCAGTTTGTTGACATCCATGCAATGATTTACTGGGATTTTGATTGGAATTGCATTGAATTTATAGATCTAGTTGGGAAATACTGACATCTTGACAATATTGAGTCTTCCTATCCATGAACATAGAATATCTATTTAGCTCTTCTTTGATTTCTTTCATTAGTATTTTGTAGTTTTTCTCATAGAGATCTTGTACATATTTTGTTAGATTTCTACCTAAATATTTCATTTGGAGGGGTGCTAATGCAAATGACATTAATTTCAAATTACACATGTTCATCAACAGTATATAGGAAAGTGACTTTTGTATATTAACATTGTATCCTGCAAATTTGCTATAACGGTTTATTAGTTCCAGCAGATTGTTTGGGGTTTTTTGGTCAATTCTATCAGATTTTCTACATAGACAATCATATTCTCTGCAAGCATAAAGTTTTATTTTTTCCTTCCCAATCAGTATACTTTTCTTTTTCTTATCTTATTGCATTAGCTTTCAGTACAATGTTGAAAAGGGTGAGAAGGAACACCTTTGTCTTGTTCCTGATTCTAGCAGGAAAACATCTAGTTTTTCACCATTATGATATTTGCTGTAGATTTTTTTGTAGATGTTCCTTATGAAGTTGAGAAATCTCCCCTCTTCCTAGTTTGCTGTTTTTATCATGAATGAGTATTGGATTTTATCATATGCTTTTTCTATATCTATTGATATGATCATGTGATTTTCATTCTTTATAGTCTGTTGATGTGATGGACTATATTGATTGTTTTCTGAATGTTAAACTAGCCTTGCAAACATGGGATAAATCCCACTTGGTCATTGTGTGTAATCATTTTATGCATTGTTGATTTGGTTTGCTAATATTTTGTTGAGGGTTTTTGCATCTATGGTCATGAGAAATATTGGTCTGTAGTTTTCTTGTAATGCCTTTGTCTGGTTTTGTATTAAGGAAATGCTGGCCTCCTAGAATGAGTTAGGAAGTTTGCCCTGTGAACTCACTTCTTTAATGGATCCAAGAAGGGTTGTTCATTTTCTGTCTGTTCAGTTTTTAAATTGTTGTTAGGATGGAGTAGCGACTTCCCAGCTCCTCACATGCCAGACAGGAAACAAGCAACTCTGGTGACCCTTCCTAACTTCCATTCCTCCTCTCCTCCCCCAACCTTTTGGAGTAGGAACAGTCTGTCATGTATCACGTGCTTGTCCCACCACTGTATTTTGGAAGCAGATAATTTGTTTTCTGGTTTCACAGATCAGAGATGGAGAGGAATTTTGCCCCAGATGGACCATACCAAGAGTCTCACCAATACTGGATTTAGATGATTCAGATGATGAGATCAGAGCTGATGATATTTAGATGAGATTTTGGATGAAGAGCTGTTATATAATGGGTTGAGACTCTTGGAGATGTTGGGATGGAGTGAATGTATTTTGTATGTGGGATGAATGTGAATTTAGGAGGAACAGCAGGCAGACTATAATAGGCTGAACTGTTGCCCTCAAAAGATATGTCCAATCCTAATTCCAGGAACCTGTAAATATGACCTACTTGGAAAATGTGTCTCTACATATGCAGTTGGGTTAAGAATCTTAAGATGAGCAGATCATGCGGGATTGCCTGGTGGATGCTAAATCCACTGACAAGTGTCCTTATAGGAAAGAGACAGTGGGAATTTTGAGACAGACACACAGAAGAGGAAGAGGCAATGCGACGATGCAGTGGAAATGGAGAGACGTAGCCTCAGAAGGTGGAAAGGGGAAAGAATTCTCCCCTAGAGCCTCTGAGGAGAGCAGGGCCCTGCCGACACCTTGATTTCAGAATTCTGACCTCCAGAATTGTGAGAGCTTAAATTCTGGTGTTTCAAGACACCCAGTTCATGGTATTTTGTTATAGCAGCCCCAGGAAGATCATACACCTCCATCTGCTCTTTTGCACAGTTTGCAGCCAGGCCAGGTGAGGGGGAGACCCTACTCCATGCTGTAAGGTCTGGTAAGAGTGAAGGGCTGGGTGATGGGGAGAACCCACCCATGCTGAGGTCTGTGGACCCTGAGGGCAGAGTAACAGGGAGACCCCACCCATGATGATGTTCCTGTGCTGGGCAGTGTGACAAGGGAGAGCTAAGCAAGCAAGAGTGGGTGGAGCTGTGAGCAGCCTCAGGCTAGCTTATGATGCCAAGAGGGCAGAGTGCTTACTTCATAGGACCCAGAGGTCAGAGTGGGCTTGAACAAGATGCAATGGTGTCTTTCCTCATGACCACACACTCCAGCAAGCACACGGAGTGAGTGAGGCTCCAGGTTCAGGCACCTCCTGATTTGGGGTTAAGCTGGAGGGATCAGGACAGTGAGTGTCCCAGAGGGCATCTCACCGCCTCCCCAGCTACTGCTTCAACCCCTCTCTGTGACCCTCCTGCACCAAGGCAATGTCCTACATGAACAAGCCAATTGGTAAGAAAGGTGGTCTGAAAGTTTAGCAGGCAGCTACTGCTTCCGAAAAGAAACCAGTTTTCTATGAGATGGGGCATAAATGGGTGGGTTTGGATCTGTAAGTAACCCTGGCTCATCCAGACCACACCCACGACCTGGGACACTTTCCCTTCTCCCCACAGTCCTTCCTGTGGGTTTGCTCCTGTTGGGCAGTCAGGATCTCAGCAGCCCCCAGAGGCTTGAGTGCAGACCCTGGGTGGGAGTTAGGTGTTTGTTTCCTTGCCCATAAGAAAGGTAAACAGAGCTCCCCTCTGGGGAGCTTCTGTAAGCACTCAGAGCAAGGTAAGCACTCAGAGCAAGGCAAGCACACATGAGCAGACTTGAGTGTTTGATTCACAGATGACCCACTTACTGGGCACTTGGGAATGGGATCCCTGGCCTTGCCCTCTGACCCATCCCTATCATCTTCATTCCCATGCTGTGCATCTCAGTGCTGCCATCACATTAGGAGACTGCCCTCTAGAGCGTCATTTCCATTGGAAAATGCAGCGCAAGGTCCAAACAACTACACCCAAGGGACTTCACAAGGCTGTGCATTCTCTGCTTTTCCTCACCTTCCATGGTGTGGGAGCCCAATGGCTGCACCCCACCTCCCACCCCTTTCCAAGGCATCTGCCCTGAGCCTCTAAAAAATGGCCAGCCTCATTAATCTCTCAGCACCAGCTCCATGGGCCAGGTGTGGGAACAGAACAGCCACTGCTGATGGGTGGAAGCAGCCTAAGAGTGTGGAGGAAGAGGCATCCTGGGACACCTGTGAGGCCCTGACCCTCCTTCATGTACAGCTGGGTTTCTGCACCCTGCCCCTTACTCATTCTAGGAAACATGCCCTAGAGCTCCCTAACCCTCCGACTTCCAGAAGGGATAGATGGGGGAAGTGAGTTGCCCATTCCCTAGCTCACACTTGCCTCCCCAGAGTGAGACAAAGGGGCAGAGGTTGTGATAGGTGATAAGAGTAAAATCCAGAGGGCTCTGAGGAACAAGTGCTGCTTCAGACCTGGTGGGAGAACATGTTGGACAGTTAGTACGGCACCAGTGCCCCCCAGGACAGTAGCCACTCGTGATGGGATGGCCTGGACTTGGTTGCCTAACCAGCGAGAGCCCAGGACATGAGTCAGGCCCACAGAACACAGCCTTGACCATGGTCCTGCTCATAGCTCCCCACCCCTGCAGCCTGGGTCTCCTCACCTGGACACTGCATGTGGCCCCTGAATGGCTCTCCTGGGCTGGCGAGCAGCTCCTGCTGTCTCTGAATCTATGCCTTCCCCACTCTGCCCATGCCAGTCTACTTCTCACTGAGGAAGCTGAGGGATGAGACTGAGCAGTCCTTTTGGGAAGCAGGACCACCCTAGCTGAAGGACCAACCCTGTGACTTTTCACTTTCAAAATGAATCAGGGAAAATTACCTCCTGAGCAAACCCACTGCTGTTCTTAGTTTCCAAATGGGTGCCAAAAGCTTGAGATATTATGTGGCTGTGGAAATCAGTTGCAAATGTGAAAACTGATTACAACTTGCAAGTGTTTCAAGTTTTATTCAAATCCATAATAATTAAACTGGGATCAGTGAAAGGGGAGAGGGCTCCTCACAGGTGAGACCAGTGGGGCCTTGGAGGCACCTGCTTGTCGTGTGGTCTCATGCCAGGGCTGAGGCCCCAATCAATACAAGTGTCTCCAAGAGGCCATTTCACCAAACCCAAAACCAAAGCCCCCACCCCAACTGACTGCATATAGTTGAGTTTCCTGTGTTATTTGAAAACGTCTCCGTGTCCCCTGCATCGGCAGGCGGACTCTCAACCACTCCGCCACCAGGGAAGCCCTCAAGGATTGACTTTTGTTTTTTCCTCTCTCCTAAAATTTGTGTGTGTGCTGATTTGGGGCCTCCAGAGAAGATCACTTGTGGAAACCAGTACCCGCCATTTCCCATCTCACTCCCCTCTCTCTACAGTTTCCTGTTTCTGCCTTTAAAAGGAACAGGACTGACTTTGTGCCATCAGTGCAGGCTTTGAGGCTCTGAACAGCTGAGCAGGTGGTAGGGGTCTCCCAGCCTATGACCAGTATGTTTGCTGTAAGCATCTTTGCTGCAAGCATTTCGGTCACACAACTAATTGGCTGTACGGCAACTGTGCCATAAAAGATAAAGTAACTAATTCACAACAGTCTTTGAGAGCATTAATTATCGATTCTTTAGCTAATTTAGATATGGCAGCTTGTTCTCTGCTTTCTTTACCAAACTTATGCAATATTAGAAGTTGGAGGGAAAAGAAGAATCTAGGACCTCCTATTCCTCACAAAAATAAATGGTTACGTGATTCCTGATGAGCATAAGTTTCTTGAAAATGGTGAAACGTTTTTCCTATTTGATAGCGGAGTACATGATGTAACCAGAATTTTGGCATTTGGCACAGATCTTGCTTAGATGATTTGGTTAAATATAAGAACTGGACATGTGATGGAACATTTAAATGTAGTCCAGATATGTACTACCAGTTATACACAAGAAATATATTGATAAGAAATAGCATCCTTCATCTGTTATTTTACTTCCAGAAAAACCTGAAGAGACAACAGATTTTTTTATATCGTGAAGAACTTACAACTGATATTAGATCCTGAATCCCTAATGACTGACTTTGAGAAAGGAAGTATCATCACTTCCTCTAAGTTATACCCAAATACAACTATAACCATGAATCTACACACATTTTAATTGTATTAAAATATTTTTAGTATTTTCATTTTCCCATAATAAAATCTTTTAAAGATTTTGTCATTAATTTTTCATGTTTCATTATGCCATTTTTGTCTTTTTCATTATGCCCTTTTTATTTTTTATGGCAAAAATACCCAGAACCCTCCCAGCCGCAACCCTAGGCTCAGCTTTGGCCACCAGCAGCAGTGGCATGTGAAGAGCTCAGGCCATGCTTGAGTTTGGGGCTGAGGAGGGAAGTAAGTTGCCCTCCAGGACAGACAATGCTGGACAACTTTATGTGAAACCTCAAAAGGAACACACTCACCTGGGCAGGTGACTACAAAGCCCTGCAGTCTGTTCTCCTATGGTCTGCAAGCTAAGGACATGTCTGAATTTTCAAATGGTTGAACGAAGAAAATCAAAACAAGAATAACATTTCAGGACACATGACATATATGAAATTCTAATCTCACAGGTAGTTTTACTGGAACATAGCATGGCCATTTGTTCACAACAGACACCATATGCCTTGAAAGATGAAATATTTTCTACCTGACCCTTATATAGAAACAAAACAAACAAAAGGATCAGCCATTTTTGATGAAATGTCAAAGCAGTTTCATTTCAGCTCAATATTGGTCTCACAGCTGCATCAGACGTGGGTCTTGTATTCTGCCCACCTCTACAGAGTGTAAAACTGAGCTCAAAGTGTTACATGTTTTAGGAAGTACAAACACCTTACGAGGTGACAACAAACTAACATAATCCCCTCATAATCCCCTCAGTCACAGGCTAAACAGCGGCAAATAGAGTTTGGTACTCATGTGGGTGAGCCTGACCCCACACATAAACCCAATGTCAATGTTAGAGGACATACTCCACATCAGGAAAGTAAAAAACAAAACAGGAGACACAATAGGTCCTGATCCAAACACCAGCGATGATGATGCCAACAGGCTCAGCGTGCCCTTCCTGCCACTCTCCAGAGGGTCTACTCACCTGATGGGATCCACTTGGTTCTAACCATCACGGCACTTACCACCTGGGCTGCCTGAGGATGGCAGGAGACATCATCAGCCTACCTGCTCATCTCCTTCCCCTGGTACTGCTTCTAGGAGCATCATAATATCTGTTCCCCCTCGTGTCCTTCCCATGTCTGAAGTGTGGAGGCAGAGTCAGTGCACCATAAGTTGAGGGAGCAATGGGAGGTGGAATTAGTGCACCTGGGGGTGGGGAATCAGTGTGCCGTGGGAATCAATGCCTGGTGTTATACAGTTCCTGGCAATTTTGTTTCAGCCTTGGTGACTAACAGTTTGGCACATGGATTTTCTGCTACTGGAAGGGGTTAAGGTTAAAAAAGTTAACTCTAGGGCCAAGGTTAAAAAAAATAGCATAAAATGGCCCTTGATGGCCTTTTTTTTTTTTTTTTACACTCTATGTCTCCACATAAACAGACCATAGTCTCTATCAATTTAACTATTCATGGGACAGAAAAGGCCTGGAGAATAATCCTCCAGCAGTACAATGTCTTCTGTACCATACACCTTCATGCCCAGAGTGTCTGGGCTTTATGCATCCCCAGGTGATGGATTAGGAGAGCGTGAGGCCCAGAGAGCTCAGGGCTTGCTCCTGGCGAGGGATCACCAAGAGTCCTGGCCCCCTGCTTTCCAGAGGCCTGTTAGCAGCCGAGGTATGTACAGCCCTGATGCCACATGAGTGCTGGGTGGTATCTGTTCTCAGGACAAGCAGAGGCTGGCTGGCGGCTGGAGGCTGCACTGGGAACTCTTGAGCAGTGCCCACCTGGATTCAGAAGAGCATCATGAGTGGGACAGATCCGTTTTCATTTCAGCTGTTCAGGGCTCTCTAGAGCTAGATGTAGAGAGAGAGCAGGTCTAGGGGCAGTAAGTCACCTGGCCTGTGGATCTTCCCCTTCTGCTCATTAGAAACATCTGGGTAATGTATATACCCTCAGAGATTCTGACTGAGGGGCCTGGGGTCAGTGCACGTGTGTGTGCGTGTGTGTTTGTATCTTCTGAGTTCCTGGCATGAGCCCGGTGTGTGGCCACGGTGAGAACCACATACTCTACCTCAGGGGAACTCACTCTTCATGGGCTGCTGTGAGAAGCTACAGTATTTGGGCACAGCCTGCACACCTGCACTTGCCCTGTGCCCAGGGCACGAGCTGCCTTTCCTCCAGCATTCCTCCAAGTTCCCTAGGGACGTGATCCAGCTGCTGCTGCCTCTAGGCATGAGCTCTCAATAACTGTCCTTGCTGACACATCTTCACACCTGCCATGTCCTCCCTGACCTCCCTGTCATCAAGCACTAGAAGGGGCTGCATGGGGCTCAGACCCCCGGGAATGACCATGAGCTCCAAGAGCTCCCTCCATCACTTGATGTGCCAGGAAAGGTCAAGAGCAAACTGCTCACATGCTGCATTAGTGTGAGAAACCTTGACAGAACAGGTCCACCTGTCATTTTGGAAGTTAGTAAGTACTAACCAAGTAAGACAAACGGAGACTAGGAATATAATATACCAAATTGCAAAACAGGAAAGAACTGAAAGACTCCTATGAACATTACTTTCTAAAAGTGCTACATTCCATGTCTTTTTGGAATGGGTCAGCTATGACAAGGCTGGGCATCCCTAGGTGACCCAAAATTCATACTCACTGGGAACCTCTGAATGTGACCTTATCTGGAAATGGGGCCTCTGTAGATGTCATCAAGGTAAGGATCTCAAGATAAGATGATCTTGGATTAGGATGGATCCTTATAAGAGAGAGGAGAGGGAGATTTGAGACACAGAAACACAGGAAGATGGCCACATGACGATGGAGGCAGAGATTGGGGTGATGTGGCCATAAGCTCAGGGATACATGGAGGTACCAGTAACTAGAAGTGGCAGGAATGATCCTCTCCTAGAGCCTCCAGAAGGAGCACAGCCTGCCTACACCTCGATCCTGGACTTCTGGCCTCCGGAAGTACATTCCTATTGTTGTAAGCCTCCTGTTCGTGGTACTTTGTTGGGGCAGCCCCAGAAAACTTACACTGCATCTGTGAATTAATTCTTAAAACGATCCAGGACTTAGTATGCAAGTGGAGTGGTGCAACAGGGCAGCACAGGGCTTGCGAGCGCCATCCCAGGAGGGCTGTAGGAAAGGCGCTTCAAAGTAACATCTCTACAAGGTCTAAATGAGCCTCTCTGTGCTAGGTTCTTTGGGATGCTATTTCAAAGCAGTCTGGAGGTGGCTTGTTGTGAGAATCGGGGGAGGTCACCCACTTCTCTACTTTCCTCTTGTCTCCCCATGAGGGGCTCTCCCAGGGACACACTAAGATACCCAAAACCAAGCAAAAAGCAGCATCAATGCATAGCTTCAAAAAATATTCTAAAGCTAGCATTTCTCTTTTGTTTCTGGGTAGAAATGGGGCAAAAAAGCAAAAATTAACACTTTTTAAAATAGGTGCAGTATGTACTATTTTCATGTTTGACTAAAAACTGAGCAGTGAAAATATTTCAGGTGCTTACAGGATGACCTTGAGGTATACTAGACTCAGCTTTGGTTAGAAATTATAATACAACCAAAAAGAAACTGACCTGTTCACCAAAGAAAAATGGAACAAAGTGAAGGCAGTGGGGTCTGTGCTGAGCAGCCCATGTAGGAGAGGCAGGCTCAGACCTGAATGTGATCCTGGAGAAGAGATTTTGCTGACATAGGATATGCCTAGAGTGTTCAGATAGGCAGAGGGTTAGAAATAAGTAGATTTCTTTCACAGAGACTTAAACCAACCTTTTTATGCTTATTGAGAATGGAAAAAGGATGAAAATGCAGCTAGTTGTGCCACTGGAGACCTGGGATTGTGGCCAAGCAAAGTGGTCCCTGAGTGCTGGGTGCAGCCCACCCTCAGAATGAAGAGCCACCTTGCTGTCGTGGCCACCTCAATAGGGCTCAGCCCATGTTTGAATGCGTGTGTGCTCCTGACTCCACAAGCAGCCCGAGAGGGCCTTGGGAGGAAATGGCTCGCTGTATTTGCAGGCAGAACTCCTCTCCTTCAGCTGCACTTTCAGCTCCCTGCAAGGGAATCCCTTGGTGGAAGCCACAGTCACCCCAAGCTAAGCTGCTCACAGCTGTCAAAAGCAGCCCTTCACCCTGAGGCAGCTGTGCACCTCCTGGGGCAGGGCGCTTGGAATGACTTCCTGGGGTCTTCATCTCAAAGGAAGCATGCAGGAGTTGAGAACAACGTACTCAGAGAAGTGATTCTCAACAAAAGCAGTCACCTCTATGTTTTCTTGTCCTTCTAGGTCAGTTTTTTCACTCGTCGATTATGCTTGTCAATGGTTAAGGTTGTCCGGTCCACAGCTGCAGTGATGCCATCCAAGGCCTCATCCTGTCTCTCCAGCTCTGATTCGGCATCCAACGCGAGATCTTTTAGTTTCCTCAGGATCTGCAAGGGAAGTACAAATGATAGGAGGGGTGCCTTTTCTTATACTCTCAAAAACAGACAATATTTCTTTCCGTTATTTTTACAGTACTTGTAAAATTACAGAAAATTTGTAAGTCAAGGGGAATGATGAACACTCTGAGCAGAGCCAGAGCTTGCAGCTCTGACCCTGGGTTTGGGTCTCAGTTCTGCCACTTTCTGGCACTGACCTTCAGCGAGGTAGAGCTGTTGGAAGATGATGTATTTGCTCTCTGGCCCTGCCCCAAGCCATAAGCAAGGAGACTGACCACACAGCCCCAGGAGATGCACCCCTGCGGCACTGCTGTTTCCAACCCACGGTTTGCTGTTTCACCAACCCTGACAGCCTTGCTGGGAATGTTACCACATCCACGTGGAATTCCTGCAAACAGTAGCAGCACAGGGCAGAACCAGGGATCTGGATCCTACAACTCAGATCTGAGTTCCAGCTCTCACCCAATCATTGTTTTCATTACCTTTCTGCATCCAAGTGCCTAACTGCAGACTGAAGCTGGAAAAACAAAATTTAAGAAGAAAGGCAAAACACTTTTTTGTCTACATGTTTGAAATATTTCACATACAAATACAAAAGGCAGAACAAAACACAGCACAAACAACCCAAGGTGATGAAGCAGTTACACAACATAACCCCGTGGGCCTACTGAGAAAAACTGGGAGACGGCAGGGTTCTGTGGAGAGGCAAAAAGGATATCTGTGGGCGCAGACACGGGGAGGACACTCAGAAATGCCATAAACACACAGTGATGCCACAGGGGAGGATGGCGCCCACAGCGTGGAGGGCTGCTCCAGCGTGGCTAGACCAAGGGAGCCGACCAGGCTGGATGGCAGCTCCTCGTCCCCGTTTCTGTGACTCGTGTCATACTTCGTACAGTTTCATAGACTAGTTAAGAGCAGCACTGTACTGCATTCTATTGGGACTAGTTGCATATTGTGAAATGCACTTTAATTACATACTTACCGAACCTTGGTTTAAAAATTTAATATCCCCACGCCGAAACAAAAAGTAATGGTTTTAAGAGAAATCTTAATGACCAACTACTTGCAATAAATGTTAATACCTCTTTTCTTTTAGGCAAAGTTTCAGATCATTGGTTAGGTCAAGAAAAAGGAACTGCAGAATCTGAATTATTAAGATGAGCCCTTGGTGCCCTGCTTACTAACTCCCAGTGGATGAACCTGCCTACAGATCCATTCAAAGTCCTTTATCACACAGGGATGGATGTTACTAGTGAACAGCCTGGGTGACCACCTCAGAGGACCCCAAGTGCAATCTATTGATAATATATCATACTCCACACTGAAATCCTGCCCCCTGCTCCCAGAGGTCCCACCAGGTGACACAGGCAAGAAAGCTCTAGGTCCCACAGGTGGCCTGGGACAATCCTGAGCAGTGCTACTGCCGGGAAAGGAGGCCACACCTCAAGGAGAGTAAACTGTACCCGTGTGGTGTCTCAGAAGGCATAATAGTACCCGCGCGGTCAAATGGAAGCAGCTCTGTGCTTAGAATCAAAAGGAATGCCTGACCACCTGGCCCAGCACCCACTGCCTGGGAGAACTGCTTCATCTGATTAAAAAGAAACAATAAAGGCAGGGAGATGGCCAGGAGAATAATAAGATCAACTCCTGCCCTAAGAACGATGAGGCTCAAATGAGATCACAAATGTGAACAAGCTGTGAAAACCATAAAGTGCTACGTAAGGTGCCGCCGCCAAGTCTTAGAACACTCAGACTGAAGAAGCCCAGCAAAGCACCCCCACTTTTGGAGGGGGATGTGGAGATGAGGTGAGCTGGGGTCATCCGCAGTCATCCGCAAGTTAGTGACAGAGGTGGGATTCACCCCCACATCTCTCTTTGAACAAAGCATCATCGCTGGGATCTTCGTCATGAGAAAGAATAAATCCAGATCCAAGTTAGCTGTCTCAGACACCACCTTTCTGCACCTTCTGGGAGCTGGTGGAAACTCCATCAGTTGAGTCACTTGAAAAACTGGACGGAGCTCTGGAAAGTACACTGTGGGGTCAGTCAGCTCTGGAGGGGATGGGCTGGATGACCTAATACAGGAGGTCTTTTCCATCTCTCATTTCTATGATCTCATATGGCTGAGGCCCAGAGAGCATAATAAAAAAGTCACCACTCATCACTACGTTAGGCAGGTCCTTCCATGCTGTTCTCTCTGGTCAACTATTCCTTCCTCATTACCTCCATTTTAGTGTGATAATAAGGCCGTTCTACCAGGAACTTGCATAAAATGTCCCCTTTGTCACACACCTGCATCCGATTTGACAGCCTCGAGGAGGGTGTCAAATCTCTCTCCTATGGTGAGTGATCAGCCCGCACAGACCTTGTGGCTCTCTTTGCTACCTCTACATCCTTGTCAATCATATCAAACTGTGGTCGAGTTTATTTGCAATTGAACTGTCTTTCAGGACCACCAGATTCTGAACTGTAAACAATCAGTGTTTGCACGTGCACTGATGGCAGGAGATGGGCTTTCAGCAAGGCAGCCATGTATCCCCTTTAGTGCACGCAGTCAACTGTCCTGTTCCGCTCCGATAATTACAGTGCATATAGAAAACCAGGAGACAGAACTTAGAAGAGAAAATAAAATTCCTCCAAAGTTCAAATGCAAATTACTGCCTATCACATAAGCACTGCTGATAATATTGTGTGGCCTTCTCATCTTGCTTTCTCATCCCAACATCCGTACACTTTCAGAGAAAAGAAAAACTGGCGATTAAAGTATATATATATATATATATGTGTGTGTGTGTATATATATATATATATATATACACACATGGTTTTGTTTTCTGTTTCCTCATCCTCCAGTTATCCTAAATAAGGATAGGAGTTATGAGACCCCTGCAATGTGCCCTAACTATTCCCTGTTGATCCTTGATCTAACTCTGTTTCACAGATGAGGTTGAGAAGGGTGGGTGACTTGCTCAAGCTCTTGGGGTCCAGCTCCCAGAGCAGCCCTGACGTGATCGTTGCGTGGACAATAGATGTCATGGCCATGACTCAGAGGTCACATCACTGAGACACTGAAAGAAATTGCCTAAGACCCTTAAAAAATGGCAAAAGGGCTCCCACCAGGAATAGGCAGTCCATTCACACACCCCAGAACCTGTGCCAGCTCTTAGAGCCCTGAGCAACTGTGGCAAGATGTCCAGTTAGGGGAGAGCCATACCTGTAATTTCAAATTTTCTAATAAAAAGTAAATAGTATAATTAATTTTAATAATATATTTTATTTAAACCCATCAACCCAAAACATTATCATTTCAACATGAAGTCAATATAAACAATTATTAATGAGATATTTTATATTCTTTTTTTATATGAAGTCCTAGCAAGTTAGTATGAACTTGGACCAACTGCTTTTTTTAAATAAATTTATTTTATTTATTTATTTATTTTTGGCTGTGCTGGGTCTTCAATGCTGCACACGGGCTTTCTCTAGTTGCGGCAAGTGGGGACTACTCTTCATTGTGGTGTGCGGGCTTCTCACTGCGGTCGCTTCTCTCGTTGCAGAGCACAGGTTCTAGGTGCGCAGGCTTCAGTAGTTGTGGCAGGCAGGCTCAGTAGTTGTGGCTCACGGGCTCTAGAGTACAGGCTCAGTAGTTGTGGTGCTCTGCAGCATGTGGGATCCTCCCGGACCAGGGCTCGAACCTGTGTCCCCTGCATTAGCAGGCAGATTCTTAACCACTGTGCCACCAGGGAAGTCATGGACCAACTGCTTTTTAAGTGCTCAGTAGCCAGTGGCTACTGTGCCAGGTAGCACAGGACCACATCACCACACGATAGCACTTCCACCAAGGGCCGCTTTGTGTGACTGACCTTATGTGTCCTACGTTTCCATGGCCATCTTTCTCTAGAGAATGAATCAACTGCCTCTTTCCAAAATGAAACAGTGGCAAAAGCAAGAACACCTACGTTCCTGAGTCTACACTTAATAAGCACAGTAATAAAAGGCACATACAACTTATTTTGTAAGAACTGCTGACATGCCTACAAAAGTTGAGCATTTTACTGAGTGTACAGTCCAAATAAAGGCTGGTTCCTGTTGAATTTCATTTGGAAAAAGCTTCACTGAGACGATGGCCTTAAAAATAGCACCCATTCTATGCAGCCTGTTGAGACCCTTGGTTGGTCTGCCAAAACTGCACTTGAAATTAATTAATACCACAAAAATATAAACGAGATCTTTACAGCTACTAAGTCTGCAAAGAAAATTACTGAGTAAACTTTCAAACTACTAGTACCACTGGAATATTGGTCCAGTGTCTTTTTCCTTTAAGAAAGGGACTGAAGTAATTAAATGGCATCGTGTGCATTCCATATAACATGGGATGGAAAGAATGGAGAATATGAAGTCTGGCCAAACCTTAAAAACAGTTGTTACTTCTGTAGCCCAGGATGACAAGCTGTCTAGTCATCAATGTATGATGTTGCCAGCCTCTGGAATATCAACTGGCCTCTCAGATGAGACTTCGCTGGGCTCTGAGTCAAAGACCAGGGTCAAAATGGACTTTTCCCCAAGTTTCTGCTCCACTAATAAATAAACCCAGCAGCCAGCCATCTTTCCAGCCACATTTGTACCTACACAGAAATTACCTGATTAATAGTACATTGAGTTGTAGGAGAAACTAACTCCAAAGAAATACATAATGCACATAACCACAAGTTAAGACATAAAAACATACATGCCAATACCTTTGGGAGCAGTATCTTGGAAATAAAACCCACAGAAACACTCAGTGCTCTTCAGCTCAGGGGTCACAGGCGCTCAACAAAGCCAGAGCAGGAGGCTTGGTTCCCCACAGGCAGGATGCTGGGCTCACTCACAGCGTCAGTAACCGGCAAGGGGGATAGCCGAGATGACTCAGGCAGGAAGTGGGAGGCACCACATGGTCCCCAGGGCAGAGAAGAAGTTATTGTCCTCTCTGGAAGAGGAGGACCTTCTGCTTTGGTCACATGCTACAGTGACCTCCATCTCTGCAATACCACAGACCTCAGAAAGGTGGCACAGACACCGTCTGGGTTGATATAAGAGCTGATATGGAGACATTTTAGCCTTCCAACCATTTCCATTTTGTTTATAAAAACAGAAAATAAATTATGGAAAAATAGCTCATCCAGTAGAGGAGGTTCACTTATCAAAACAGATGTATTTAACTGTATGCCTCATGCCAGCTATCAAGGTGTGCAAGTCTGGGAATCAGAGGCCCCAAGCTCTGCTGTAAGCTGTGCCCCCAAAGGGGTCCTGAAACAACCAAGCTTGTGCTTTCACTGTGTAAGGACATGGTACATACAAGTACAGGCCTTAATATTTCTAAAATGTCTACAATATGCTAGTTGTTGCCTCAACTTATAGTCTGAAAAAAAATGTTTTGCTCTACCTCATGACAGAACTCCAGGATTTAGAGTATTAGTATATTAATATTAAGCACCTAAAGTGAGTTAGTATTAGCTAGACTGTTTGCCTTGATCTTGTTATTAAACTGACCCACTGAAAAACTGAATTTTCTTGCAGTGAGAAACTAGCAACCATTTAAGAATAGAGCTGGGATAAATCAAGTTGTCTGCAATTCTACCAGTTGGGGTAGAACATACTGTAAAGAAGGTAAAGAGGGAAAAATTGGCTCCCTCTCAGCCAAAGCTCTGGAGGCTGTAAAGAATATCCTAAGCTGCAACCTGTCACTTTCAGCACTCACAGACCACCCTCCGCATCCCACCCTGTCCTCTGTGCTGCATTCCTTGAGGACCTGAGGATGCCCTGTGGATGAACAGGGGCAGCACAGGGTTCTCTTTTAAGGAGCTCCCCCACCACGGTGCTCCCTTCCTCACGACCCCCTCTCAGTGCAGAGGGTGGAGGAGCACAAACCTGCCTTAGGCACCACGGCTGTGTCGGTATAGCAAGACTCAGAGCTGAGTCTTCAGGGATCTATTAGCCCTCACTTGAAGTCTGTTGACTGGCCTCCAGTTACAAATGGCCCCAATGGCCCACAGCAAAGATGGCCCCTGTAACTCAAGGTCTGGGCAGGGAAAGCACCTCCCAGGACTAGAGAGGGGTCCTGGGAGCCAAGCTGCTATCAGAGCTTCCCATGATGAGAACCATGTTTTTAAGAGAACAATGGAATCCCTACCAAGTGAAATGCTCAATAAACTGAAGGTTCATCTTACATGCAGAAGTAAATGCCTCAGCAGGGACATTCTCAGAATATGAAACAGACAGAAAATGCATTAAGTTTGGGGCTCTTCAGAGTTGACTAGGTCAAAGACAGTTGGGGTCCCACTGATACATTTATTTAGAACTCAATATGTGCTAGAATTCTGCTCCATATAGTACAGGCCTCATCCTCACTTCAAACCCATGCAAGCCTTAAGGCAGGACCCTGTTGTGTAAAAAGTGAAATGTGAAGCCTGCTGAAGGCCACATGGCTAACATGGCAAAGGTACTTATTGGCTACGAGAAACCATGTTTCTAACAATCAGTCCCCAGCCCTATGCCACAGATGGGATGGACAGACATATGCTGCCCAAGGCCACGCAGCCTACTCAACACTGTGTTCATGCATACAGTCCAATTTCGCATTTAAAAACTGCACAAAACCAACTTCCCAGCCTGAACCCAAAAACCGTCTAATACTTGTTAACTATCTTTAAAAGTTAATAAAAAGATGTTGGTAATGGATAAGGCACCCAGATAGAAGATCAGTAAGGAAACAGAAGACTTGAAGAACACTATAGACCATCTGGACCCAACAGACATACACGAAATACTCCATCCGAATCAGCAGAACCCACATTCTTCTCAAGTGCACACAGAACATCCTCCAGGACAGACCACATGGTAGGCCTCAAAATAAACCTCAAACTTAAGATTGAAGTAATAGAAAGTACCTTCACAGTGAAATGAAACTGGAAATCTAAACAACTAAAAAAGTCACAAGTATGTAGAAATCAAACAACCAGTGGGTCAAAGAGGGAAATTAGTAAATTCTTTGAGACAAATGAAAACAAAACCACAACATACTAAAATCTAGCAAACTGAATCCAAGTAGGATTTATCTCAGAATACAAGGGTGGTTCACTCTTAGAAAATCAATTAATGCAATATACCACATTATTAGAACAAAGAGGAAAAAAACACAATCAACTCAATTGATGGAGAAATGGCAACGACAAACCCAACACCCTTTCACGATAAAAATTCAGAAAACTGGGACTAGAAGAGAACTTCTTCAACATGATAAAAGGCACCTAACCTATCCTTCTGAAACTATTCAAAAAAACTGCAGAGGAAGGAATATCCCCAAACTAATTCTATGAAGCCACCATCACCCTGATACCAAAACCAGACAAAGATACCACAAAAGAAAATTACAGACCAATATCACTGATGAACATAGACGCAAAAATCCTCAACAAAATACTAGCAAACTGAATCCAACAATACATTAAAAGGATCATACACCATGATCAAGTGGAATTTATCCCAGGGATGCAAGGATTTTTCACTGCCTCAAATCAATAAGTGTGATACACCATATCAACAAATTGAAGAATAAAAACCGTATGATCATCTCAACAGATGCAGAAAAAGTTTTTGACAAAATTCAACACGCATTCATGATAAAACTCTCCAGGAAGTGGGCATAGAGGGAACAAACCTCAACATAATAGAGGCCATATATGACAAACCTACAGCTAACATCATACACAACAGTGAAAAGCTGAAAGCATTTTCTCTAAGATCAGGAAAACGACAAAGATGTCCACTCTCGCCACTCTTACTGAACATAGTTTTGGAAGTCCTAGCCACGGCAATCAAAGAAGAAAAGGAAATAGAAGGCATCGGGCTTCCCTGGTGGCGCAGTGGTTGAGAGTCCGCCTGCCAATGCAGGGGATGTGGGTTCGTGCCCTGGTCTGGGAGGATCCCACGTGCCGCGGAGCAGCTGGGCCCGTGAGCCATGGCCGCTGGGCCTGCGTGTCCGGAGCCTGTGCTCCGCAACAGGAGAGGTCACATCAGTGAGAAGCCTGTGTACCGCAAAGAAAAAAAAAAAAGAAATAGAAGGAATCCAAATTAGAAAAGAATAAGTAAAACTGTCACTGTTTGCAGATGAGATAATACTATACATAACAAATCCTAAACAGCTACCAGAAAATTACTAGTGCTCATCAATGAATTTGGTAAAGTTTCAGGTTACAAAATACACGAAAATCTCTCGCATTCCTATACACTAACAACGAAAGATCAGAAAGAGAAATCAAGGAAACAATCCCATTTATCATCACATCAAAAAGAATAAAATACCTAGGAATAAACCTACTTAAGGAGACAAAAGACCTGTACTCTGAAAACTATACGACACTGATGAAAGAAATCAAAGGTGATACAAACAGAAAGATATACCATGTTCTTGGATTGGAAGAATCAATATTGTCAAAATGACTATACTACCCTAGGCAACCTGCAGATTCAATGCAATCCCTATCAAATTACCAACGGCATTTTTCACAGAACTAGAACAAAATATTTTACAATTTGTATGGAAACACAAAAGACCCCAAATAGCCAAAGCAATCCTGAGAAAGAAAAATGGAGCTGGAGGAATCAGGCCCCCTGACTTCAGACTATACTACAAAGCTACAGTCATCAAAACAGTATGGTACTGGCACAAAAAGAGAAATATAGACCGATGCGTGAACAGGATAGAAAACCCAGAACTAAACCCACACACCTATGGTCAATTAATCTATGACAGAGGAAGCAAGACTCTACAATGCAGAGAAGAGCTCTTCAGTAAATGGTGCTGGGAAAACTGGTCAGCTACATGTGAAATTAGAACATTATTTAACACCATACACAAAAATAACTCAGAAAACATAGGCAGAACACTCCTTGACATAAATTGCAGCAGTATCTTTTTTGAGCCGTCTCCTAGAATAATGGGAAAAAAAACAAAAATAAACAAATGGGACCTAGTGAAACTCAAAAGTTTTTGCACAACAAAGGAAACCATAGACAAAACGAAAAAACCCCACAGAATGCGAGAAAATATTTGCAAACAATGTGACTGACAAGGAATTAGTCTCCAAAATTTACAAACAACAGCTCATGTGGCTCAATATCAAAAAAAAATCAACAACCCAATCCAAAAATGGACAGAAGACCTAAGTAGACATTTCCCAAAGAAGACACACAGATGGCCAAGAGGCACATGAAAAGATGCTCAACATCACTAATTATTAGAGAAATGTAAATCAAAACTACAGTGAGGTATCACCTCACACTGGTCAGAATGGCCATCATTAAAAAATCTACAAACAATAATGCTGGAGAGTGTGTGGAGAAAAGGGAACCCTCGTACACTGTTAGTGGGAACATAAATTGCTAAAACCACTATGGAGAACAGTATGGAGGTTCCTTAAAAAACTAAAAATAGAGCTACCATATGATCCAGCAATCTCACTCCTGGGCATATATCCGAAGAAAACCATAATTTAAAAGATACATGCACACCATTCATTGCAGAACTATTTACAATAGTCAGGATGTGGAAGCAACCTAAATGTCCATCGACAGAGGAATGGATAAAGAAGATGCGGTACAATGAAATGAAATATTACTATGAAATAATACGATGAAATATTACTCAGCCATTGCAAAGAATGAGATGATGCCATTTGCAGCAACATGGATGAACCTGGAGATTATCATACTAAGTGAAGTAAGTCAGACAGAGAAAGACAAATAGCATACGATATCGCTTATATGCAGAACCCCCCCCTCAAAATGATAAAAGGAACTTATTTACAAAACAGAAACAGACTCACACACTTAGAGAATGAACTTATAGTTGCCAGAGGGGAAGGGTGGGAGGGAGGGATAGACTGGGAGTTTGGGATTGACATGTACACACTACTATATTTAAAATAGATAACCAACAAACCCCTACTATATAGCACTGGGAACTCTGCTCAAAATTCTCTAATAACCTAAATGGGAAAAGAATTTATAAAAGAATAGATACATGTATATGTATAACTGAATCACTTTGCTGTACACCTGAGACTAACACAATATTATTAATCAACTATGCTCCAGTATAAAATAAAAATTTAAAAAAATAGTAGACATAACTTGAATATATGATAGACAGATGGGAATCATAATGAAATATAAATGGAATACAATGGAGCAGATAAATGAAATGTTGAAAACATTTGTAATGATTAGAAATAGAAAAGCCTGTAATAAAGTAAAAACTTAAAACTTTTTAAAAAAAGGGGGGACTTGTGAAAAATTCAGCTAATAGGATACTCAATGGGGAAAGACTGAAAGCCCTAAGATCAGAAAAAGACAAGAATGCCTACTTTCACCACTGCTACACAGTACTGCTATGCACTGGAAGTCCTAGACAGAGCAAGTAGGCAAGAATAAGAAATAAAAGGTATCCAAACTGGAAAAGAAGAAGTAAAACTATCTCTATTTTCATATGACATGACCCTATATATATAGAATATCCCAAAGAATCCACAAGAAAACTAGAAGAACTAATTAACAAATTTAGCAAAGTTACGGTATACAAGAGCAACACACAAAAATCAGTTGTGTTTCTATACAGCAGCAATGAAGAATCAGAAAAAGAAATTAAGAAAATAATCCCATTTATAATAGCATCCAAAAGAATAAAATACCTAGGAAAAAAGAACCATGCAGGTGAAAGACTAAAAATTATAAAATCATGCTGGAACTACCTAAATAAATAAAAGACATCTTGTGTTCCTAGACTAGAAGACAATATTGGCAAGAGGGCAATACTCCTCAAAGTGATATACAGATTCAATGTAATCCCTATCAAATTTCCAACAGCCCCCCTACTCGGAAATGGAAAAGCTAATCCTCAAATTCATATAGAATTGCAAGGGGCCCTAAATAGTAAAAACAAGTTGAAAAAGAAGAATGAAATTAAACTCACACTTCCCAATTTTAAACCTTACCCAAAGTTATAGTAACAAAAACAGCTTGGTACTGGCATAAGAATAGACTAATGGAATAAAGAGTCCTCAGATCAACAGATTTTTGACAAGGGTGTCAAGTCTACTCAATGGAGAAAGGATAGTCTGTTCAACAAGTGGTGCTGGGACAACCAGACAGCCACATGCAAAAGAATGAAGTTGGACCCTTACCTCCAACACTTACCTCCTTATCTATTCTATTTGATAGTTAGAATAATTTTAAAATTTTAAAAAAAGAAAATAAGTGTTGGCAGGGATGTGGAAAAACTGGAATCCTCATACATTGCTGGTGAGAGTGTAAAATGGTGTAGCTGCTAAGGAGATAATTTGGCAGCTCATCAAAAAGTTAAACATAGAATTATCCTATAACCAAGCAATTCTACTCTTAGGTATATGTCCAAAAGAACTGAAAGGTGGAAATAATCCAAGTGTCCATCGATGATGAATGGATAAACCAAGTATGTTTTAACCATACAACAGAATATTATTCACCTATAAAAAGGAAAGAAGTACCAATTCATGCTACAAGATGGATCAGCCTTGAAAACATTATGCGAAGTGAAAAAAGCCAGATGCAAAAGGATTACACTTATAGGAGGTTCCCAGAATAGGCAAATTCATAGAGACAGAGAGAAGATTAGAGGTTACCAGGGACTGGGGGGAGGCAAAATGTGGAGCTACTGCTTCATGGTAACAGAGTTTCTGTTGGGGTGATAAACGAGCTTTGGAAATAAAATAGATAGTGGTGATGGTTGCACAATATTTTGAATGTAATTAATGATATTAAATAATACACTTAAAATAGTTAAAATGGCAACATTTTATTCTATATATTTTACCACAATAAAAAACATGGTTAAAATATATGAAACCTTCCATAGCCAAGCACTCAATAACAATATAATCAAACACTTGATTTTAAGACTTGAGGTTCATTTGAAAGCTGACCAAGAGCACAGGAAAATGTTCCAAAGGGGGAACAAGTCATCCTCCCAGTCTAAATGCCTGAGCATCTGTTTCTTGCTCCTTGGCATTCTACCTTCTGCACAGCCAAGCAGCTGCTCTAGAATTTGTTCGCTGAGATGCTGGTACATTCTGGAATCCTGCCCTTGGCACAATATCTTAGAGTTCCTTATTTGGCAGCTTCCTCCCTGTCCACAGTTCCCAGGGGCAGTGGAAGGGACAGAATACACCCCCAAGATTCATCTGCATGGGTATTTGGACCTGAAGGGCAGATGCCACCTCCATGCAGCTCAGGTTTACACCATGGCCTCTATGTGAGGGAGGTCCGGTGTGCCCACATAGCCTTCTCTGTCAACTGCAGAGGACACACAGCCACACGCTTTGACAGGTCCTCCCACTCCGAACAACCACTGCCACAGACAACATGGGCCTCTGCTAGAGTGGTGACCACATCCAACATAATGGGAGTTCTGAAGGCTGCTGTGGAGAAGAGCTGGTTGTCCCAGGCAATTACAGAAGGCAGCAGTGGGAGGCACATGAAACCACAGCAGGCAGGGCTGGGCTAGCGGTGGGGGCACCGTGTGTCTGTCTCCTGTCTGTCAAAGTAATGCTCATCGTTACCAGTGACCTAGTTAACCAACAGAGCAGACAGGAAAACCATGAACGAATATTTAAAAGTAAGGCATGACATTTTTCTGTAACTCAGCTTTCATTTCATTGCGGTGGATTCTACATTAGACGGTAGATACTGGAATACGCTACAAGTCAGTGCCCTTTTCAGAGCTGGGGACTGAGGACAGGGAAGCACACCAGCCTTCCCAGGACTACAGAGCTGACAGGGAGGGGCTGGGACCAGCGCCAGGATGCCAGGTTCCTAGGCCAGGGCTCATCCTAAGACATATGACCTCTTATTGAAATGTCCACTGTGTGTGGACATCAAAAGTTACTAGGTATGTTTTCCGGGTTACCAAGGCTCTTCTTATGGTTTAACGTTTAGAAGTGACATAGGATATGATGTCAGAAACATTTATTAATAATTCACAATTAGAGTAACACATATTTAAGTAAACGGCCTAGCTCATTGCTAATATCCAGGCTGGTATCAAAGCCACAAATAAAAACACTAACCATCTAACTGTGCCCCATAATTAACTAATGAAATGATACAGTCTGAAAGATTCAGAAGGCAGCAGAGGACAATAGGAGAACCTGAGGAGAATGGGTAAAAATCTGAAATTATCTCATGACTCCTTGCTTAAAAATCTTCAATGATTCCAAACTGCTTACAGGACAAAACCCAGACTAAATGAAGGTACTGATAAGTGAGTGGACATGTCCAGCTCTCTGTCCCCAGACCCCTCCACAGAGCTCACTCCAACAAAGGTGTCTGCACACCGTCCCAGCACTGTTTGGTGGTCCTATAGCTGGAGTGCATTGCCCTTGCCTTTCTACTTTTGAGGGCCCACCAGTTTAGCCATCCCCTCCTTCCTAAGAAGTATCAGTTCTGGAATCTGCATTCCTGAAGTGTGGTCTAGTCCATTGCCACAACTGATGAGAAGCATCATGGATTATCACCCCTTGCTCATTATCTCATGACTTTGTCCTGACAATTATCCAAGGAAACCCAGATCTGTTGTCTTCTCCAAATAACTCACTGAAGCCACAGCTAAATAATTCACTGATTCAGACATTTAGTTTAGGCTGAAGAACACTTGCTAAACACAATTCTTTTTTTTGAAGATGAAACCCTTTTATTTTTTATTTATTTATTTTTTTTAACATCTTTATTGGGGTATAATTGCTTTACAATGGTGTGTTAGTTTCTGCTTTATAACACAATTCTTTTACATAGATTCGGTATGCAAGAAATGACAGATATTTTTTTTTTTTCCCTGACTAGTAGGAGAGGAGACAGATGAATTGGGACAAATTTAAATAACTGGGAACAAAGTACAGGGGAAAAGACCAGAATGGTGGAGTTACTGAAGATGAAATGTATTCTACAATTTCTAAAAAAAGAAAATAAGATTACTTTATAATAAATCATAATGGAAAAGAATGTGAAAATGAATATATGTATCTGTTAAAAAAAAAAAAAAAGAAAAGAAGGACATTAATTTCTTAAGATAGTTTCACAGCAAGTAGAGAACCACAGCATCCTTTCCGGCCTAGAATTATTTCAGGAAAGATCCAGTGAATTGCCAGTGCAGATACATGTGGAACTTGGCTCTGCTAAGCAACACAGAGACAAAAGCCCTGGGCCTCACTCATCTCCCCAGCACAGGCATCTGCAGGGCTGCCTTTTCAATAAACTCTTCTCCTCACGCCAGCTGACTAGCTAGGTTTTCCAGTAAACGAACTTTCTGACTGAACTGAATTAATCACCTCCGTTTTTAATTTTTGTGTTTTGCATTTACTGTTTATAAAGGTACCACATACAGTAGGCAGACTAAATGCCGAATATAATTAAACAGAAAGTTCAAAACTATGACCTAAAAACTTGCCATGAATCCACACTCTGTGCATCCCTCTTTATTGGAAATGATGAGAACATCCAGTGCAAGTCTTCCTTCATTGCTGTTCCCAGTGCCAGGGCTGTTGCAGAGGCTGATAAACCATGAGACCAGACCTGGGTCAGCTTTTCATTCTGATTCCTTCTTGGTGAAAGAGGGAGGCGGGATGAAAAAACACCAAACGCAGGACAAGACAGAGAAGTGCGGATTAAGAAGTTATGAAGAAACTTTATGTAAAACTGCAATGTCCTCAGGACAGAGCCATGCTGCTTTTTGTTTTATCACTTCCAAATGTTGTATCAAATATATGGTAGCCACAGACTTAGTAACGAAAGAGCAGGAGTTCTGAGGCAGGAAAGGTTAGCACATCAGACACTGGAAATGATTTGAGGGACTCTGCCAAACCCATCCGAGGGACTCTGATTCCTCTCCCAGCCTCCTCCACCACATGCCCTCCCACAGCGGATGGTGGACAGCCACAGCTACGCAGCAGATGGGGCCTAACCGCAGCCCACATGCCCGCTCCAGGGGCCCAGCACAGAGGGAGCTGGCACACTGCACTAAGCACGGCTGCTCCCTGAGGAAATCACGGCAAATCTTCTCTCTAGCACCCCAACTGCAGTTTAAGTCACCAAAACCCATTTCCACGTAATGACTTTAATAGCATCTGCAACAGAAACCACAGATGAATGGAGGGAGATTTTCTTGCATTTTCGTTTTCCCCAGAAATTTAACTCATTCCTACCTATGCTTGAGCTTCAACTACACAGCTCAGAGTTCTTCTCTAAATATGAAACATGTGTGTTACCTCAAAAGGACAATCTCTTATGAAATTAGGTTCTCCCTGCAGGGAAGGAGAATGAGGCAGCTAACTAGCACAAAGCCCTGCCCCTCCTGTGGGTGGGTCTTCCCAGCCTAACTGCTCAGGGATCACCGTGTCCTCTGCCCCCAAGCCAGCCTCCTGATTCATGACCATGGCATCTGCTGTTCCCAGCATGGACGGCACAGGGCTCACTAAGACTTGTTGATGACAGTCAGGACCAACCACATAAGAAACACACTTTCATGGGAAAGAATGGTGACCTCAGTGGTCACTGAGGAATTTTATTCTACTCAAAGCTGTTGGTGCATTCATCCTGACCTCTCCCATTCTATCACAGCTTTTAGGGGAAGGGCACGTTGTATATACATGGTAGTAGCGATTGGTTATTTGAAATTGCAAGGGCCCTCTCAAACTACATGGCCACCACTAGAATTAACAGATAAAATTCCTACATTTCCCATGTCCTACAAAACCCATGTTCTTGCTTCAGCCTCAACACAACTGTGGGACATAGAAGAGCTCATCTCAGCCACAGACACCTTCATTGGAGGATGGGAGAGGAGGGTCTCAGATCCTACCAGCCTGAGGCCTATATGCAATCTTACCCACTTTCATGAAAACAGGTTAAGTTTGCCTTTATAGTATGAGGGTTTCTCAAGCCCCAAGGCAGACAAGATCTGCAGTGTTCTGGAGTCACTAAGCCTATCAAAAGAAGTGATTAGTAACCTGCAGAATTTCCTAGTTGCAGCTAGAAAGTGGCATGTCTCTGTGTCATTACTTAAAGTGATTAAAAGTTAGACCAGAAGGAAAACGTGACAAATCATGTATATTTAAAATATCCCATAGCAAAAGATGAACACTTTTTTCCCAAAATGGAAAAGGCTGAGCTTAAAGGAGTCTATGCCTATGTAGACACACAGAATAAAATTATTTAAAAACAGGTTTAAAAGACATACAGTCTCTTGTATGCCTTGATGTTAAGTGTGGGTTGCCACCAATGAAACAGTCTCTCCAAAATGGAGCCTGAATCTGATGGAGCCTCTAGAGGTACAAACCGACCTACAAGAGTACCAGGGCAGAGAGCAGGCAGCTCACCACCTGCTGGGAGATGGGGAAACCAAGTCAGGAAGATACAAGCTGCAAAATCTTGACAGAGGAACAATTTAGTTTTTTCATCAAATAAACTTCAGAGGAAAAAGATGACAGAGGAAAGAGAGCTATGCATTAAAGGCACTTCACTAAATGCAACACACGGGCCTCATGAGGATCCTGATCTGAATAAACATGTAACACATTTTCCTAAATGAGGTAACTAGGGAAATGTGAGCACTGGCTTGATGTCTGATGATACCAAGGAATTTACTTTTTACTTTTTTAAGGTGAGTATGGTATTGTGCTGATTTTTTAAAATGGTTCTTATCTTTTAAAGCTACATACTGAAATATTTATGAATGAAATGATATAACGTCTAGGTATTTGCTACATAATTATTAAAAAAGGAAAAAGAAAAGGCCACTGTGTTGTCCAGCATTAACATAGGAAGATAAGTTGCAAGTATTTCTATCAAATATTGTTTAAGTTTCAACTTCCTGGACAAAAAGTGGCAAGCCTCCGCAAGAACCTGTGTCGAGCACTTGAGAGCAAGTGCCCTCAACTGTACATGCCCAGGTAGTGCACACACAGATGGCACACACATACAGGTCTGCACACGTGTGCACACAGTACGCACGCCACACATGCATACATGTACGTGTACAGAGCCCAGCTGGACACACACATCGTGCACATACACAGCCTACATGTGCATCTGAGCCCACATGTACAGACATACACACACATACAACAGACATAGGCAGCTGCCAAGACCACTGTGTGTGCACAGGAATGCTATGTGTGTCTGCATGCCACAAAACGCAAGGACTCAGAATGGGCACCGCCCTTCCTCAAGCTATAGCGAGCTGAGCAAATCAGGTGGATGTCCCAGCATTTCCGTGCAGGTGACAGACAAGCATAAATCAGTGGAGAGTTGTTTTTAGACAAGAAAGAGAAGTGAGTTGCCTGCAGGGGAGGACATGACACTACGAATGCATGTTACCTGTCTCAGTTCCTGGCTGTCCCCCTCGGAAATTAACGGTTCGCTCATCTGTAGCTGAAGTGGCCTCCCTTCCTGGTTCCCTGAGGAGGGCTCACAGTGCATGGCTCGGTCCAAAAGCCCAGATGCTGAAATGGAAAGTCAAACAGAGTGGCATCTTCTAGAAGGTGTGAACAACGCAAGGGCATTCAGGACTTTACAAAAAGTGTTTAAGACCGTCAGAGCTCTTTGGGTTGATGAAGTGTTTTCCCAGGCATTTACTGGTTTAGAGCTTCTGTGTTTGCGGGCGGTGAGTCCACCTCTCTGAACCTCTGCTGAGCTGACTGAATGTGGGACCGCCTGATCCTTGCCTTCTACCCCAGTCCAGGGCTGCTTCCTTACCCCACACTGATCAGAGTGTGCAACACTGCAAATACTCAGGATCTAGTTCTATAACTGGCTTTTAGAAGAAAGATGCTTTATCCAGGAGTGATTTTTTTCTTTTTGAGAGGACAATAGATTGGAGTATGAAACATAATACTTGTTGAGCCCTGGTGAAATGTACATGAAATACACTACTAGGAACTGCATTACCATCTGATTGCCCCACAAAACACTGTGGTTCTAGAGAGGACATGAAATGGTCAGCTAGTCAGGTCAAGCAAAGTTGAATGTGGAGCTGTACTGAGGTAGGGGTGAGCCAGACTGCTGCACGTGGCAAGGCATTGCTCAGGGGTGTTTCCACTCACATATCTATGCCTGGGTAGTCTTGCTAAGAAGCGGAAGAGCAGCTTGGCAAGGAACAGTGAAAATCCTTTATTTAAAGAGCTGCCTCCATCTGCAACCCTGGCACTGTAAGGCCCAGATAAGAGCATAGCTTAGAGTCTGTCACCTGCTTTTCTCCATAATACAGACCACCTCAGATGTGTCAATATAGCCATGTTTATTTATTAGGATGCTGGAAAGCATTCTGGGGTGAGAACCAGCAGTGTGGATTCCAGCACCAATTCCTTTGAGCAGATTTCTCTGCTTCAGCAAAATGGGAGGGCAAAAGCAGGACACCCCACTTCCTTCCTAGGACCCTAGTGGCAGTCAGCAGAGCTGCCTTTCATCTGAGCAGCCTGGAGCAACTGATAAATGCATTGTTAGGAAAGGAAATCCATCTTGGGGTAAAGGTCTTGCTGGGCCTGAAAAGCAGGAACCCAGGTGGTGAATCCAGGACACACCAACTGCACAAGCCCCTCCTCCCCAGGGAGAGACCAGCCACCTCCAACAGGTACACAAACATCCCCTTATTCTTATTTCTCAAAAAATTTCTTACAAATTAACACTCCCTGAGATTACCTAGCTGAGCAAAGAAGACATGATGACAAGAAAGCATGTCTCTTGGGATCCTAGAGAGGAAAAGGGTCTTGGCCAGATGGAGAGAGTTCAGGAACCAGTTGATGCGAAGCAAAACCTGCATGGAGGCAAGACCCGAGGGTTCCACACTGCGGGCCTGAGCCCTCCCAGGCCCATCTCCACTAGGAAGGAGGCCCTTTGTGAGAGTCTTCGTGCCCTTTAACTGTGCACCACTGTGCGAAGTGCTTCCTACACAGAACTGCTACACCCGTACAGGCACCTTGGAGGTCTGAAAAAGTTTCACAAGACAAAATCCTTAGTACACACCATGTACTCAGATGTGCTTTTCTATTCTACTCTTTATGTAAAAGCTGGTTGCAACCAACCAAATTGATTTTACAACCTGTGTCCTGGAATCTCCAAAGTGCCACTACTTCAACATCCTAAGGGCTTATTAATTAGCACAGAACTTTCCATAGCATACAACTCACTGTCGGTTGGTCTTACATGATCTAAATGTCACTAACATGTTACATAATGAAAAGCACTTTTCTAAAACAGCAATAGAACACCATCAGAGCTAAACTAGACAACAGAGGACATGTTTTACTAGATATTATTAGCCTAAAGGAAAGGCCAACTAACATACCTGACGTTAAAACATTATCAGTGATAACATGATGGCAAAGCGCACTTCACTTGTCTATGTTAACAGGGGTTCTATGGCCTAATGGGTGAAAGCAAACTCCCCATTCAGCCTACACCCTCCTCCTTCCTAGTCTGCTCTTGATCCTGTAGACTCCTGTTCCAGCCACCCCGGCACCCTGGCCCCAGCATGCTATTCCTGCCCACCTTGCCCCCGCTCTGCACATGTCATGCAGACAGATGTCCCCTAGCCCAAGTTTGGAGACATGCTCTCCACTCAGCCCTTCCATTAGCAGCAATCTTCCCTCATCTGTCCTGGTACCATTCAGTTTACACACCTTTGACAGTCACTTGCTTGGTACTGCACTGCTATTTATCTTTTTCAGCATCTTTTCAAACTGGGATCTCCCCAGCTAGCTTCTCTGAGAGCATGGCCCATGTCTAATTCACACTTGTGCCCAGAACTGTGCTCCTGCACTGTCACTCTGGTTTCCATTTCAACACCTACAGCTATATTACAGTTAGAGACATACTATTTTTGAATGTTTAACAAATGGGATTACTTAAACAACCAGAAAACCAAAACTGAGGATTCTGCTTCCTGGAACATACTAATAAGAGATGTTTTTCACAACGAGCTGTGGGACCAGCAGGATCCTGCCTAATACAAAACTCGGCCACCCCCGTGAACTTTGTGTTGAGACTTGGGTTGCTGACTCAGTTACTTCAATGCTTTGAAATATCTTCTGAAAAAATTAATTTAGTTCAGTATAAGATGGTTTTTGTCTCAAAAGTCATTAGTTATCTCAGTTAAACAAAATAATCACAAATTGTTCAAGCTACATGCTACCTTACAGATGATTCCACTTTCCAAGAACAAGGAGGCATCGAGGGAAACCCTGAGTAAGGACTACGCTGGCAGGGGCAGCACTGGGACGCCAGTCTCCTTTGTGCATCAGACATAGACTCCTGACCTCATTGCAAGTTCAGACCAAAGACCACCAGGGCCTGACCTGGGAGCAGAAAAACCGCTCCAAGCCTGTCCAGCCTTGAGCAAATCTTTCTCCCTGTCTCTGGGCCCCGTACGCCTCACTGATGACACAGGAAAATGCCTACTCTACCCAGGGATGGATCCAGCAGCTTATATAACTGGGGTGGGAAGCCCTTTCAGAAAAAAAACACAAAACGGCCCATGTCCTCAATACAACAGGAAGTGTAACAGAGAGAAAACTGAAATGGAGAGAGACAGCAGTCTCAACTGACTCATGGGTCCTTGGAAGGGATCAAGTGGGTGAGGGCCAAGCAGCTCTCCAGGGGTCTGTTGATAGTCAGGGGGTCACCATGTCCTAATAAACTAATAACATGGGGCTTGTCTGAAGTCAGTGCAGTGCTTGTGTCCTAGTGACCACATGGAGGGGTCTGTTGGTGGTCAACCTGATACCCATATCCTAGTGACCACATGGAGTCTGTTGGTGGTCAGCATGGTGCTGTGTCCCAGGGTCAGAACTTTACTATTTCAAAGATGATCTTAAATTAATGACCCTATGCAGAGACTTCAATGCCTCAGAAGTTTATTTATCATTACACAGAGATGCGCGTGCCTTCTGGTTACCTGGGCCTGTCCTGGGTGCTGGAGATGGGGTGAGAAAAGACAGACTTGTGTCTGATTCTGGAGCACACATCCCAGTGTGGGAAGTTGAACAGCAAACCAGAGGGTACCAGCACCAGAGGGCAAGTGCTAGGCAAGATTTCTATAGGATCAGTGAATGGGAAACTAGTCCTCTTAAATTAGGTGGTCAGAGAAGGCCCCTCTCAGAAGGTGACAGTTCGCAAACAGTGAAAACAAAAATCAGTACCAAAAAAACTCTTTAAAAATGCTATGCACGGACCTTGCTCTTACATGATAAGAGCTTTGTGGGCTTCCTCCCAAAACCCATCACCCCAGTGGATCATGAGACAACATGACACAAAGTCCAACTAGGGGAGTCTACAAAAACCTGACCACTACTCCTGAAGACCATCAAGATCATCAAAGCAAAGAGAGTCTGAGAAACTGTAACAGTCAAGAAGAGTCCAAGGAGATGAAATGCTGAAATATCATGTGGGGTCCTGGATGGGATTCTGGAACAGTAAAACATAAGGAAATCTGAATAAAATATGGACTTTAGTGAATAAAGATGCATCAGTACAGGCTCATTAGTAGTGACAATGAACGATACTAATGTAAGATGACAAGAATAGGGAAAACTGGGTGTGGGAGACATGGGAACTCTCTGTACCATCCTCACAACTTTTTCTCAAGTCTGACACTATTCTAAAATTTAAAAGATTATTTTAAAGATACTATGCAGAAAAACAGCAATTTGCAACTGCTCTTCCTTAAGGTGAGATCTGCCCACTTGTATCATTTCCAGCCCTTGAAGCCCAGGAGACTCTCTTCCTCCCCCAGTCCTGGCCTGGCCACCCCAGGCCCTCAACCTGTCTACTCTATACATTACTACAGAGGTCTCTGGAAAGTTCTTCTAGGACACTGGTCCCCTGTTACTAGACCGCCACCTTCTGGCCACACACAATTTACCAAAATAGCTCATCAAGGAGAGAAATATGTTTCTGAGAGGTCAAAGTCATGGTTTCTACCTCCACTGTTTCTGTAGTTTCCAGTGCAGAACAGTAAAAACAGAGGTGCTGACAGATGCAACAACGAGAGGTAACAATGAGAAGTAAGTTCTCATTGCTGGGCTTATGCAGGATTCCTGTGAAGTTCCAAGCAAATGAGATACCGTCTTGCTTATTGAACTCAGCATGCCGGCTTCTTCCAAACATAACTCCTTGTCATCTGTACCTCTCCAAATCCACAGCTGTAAGGTACACCTGCCTCGCCTACGCAGGGAGGCTTCACCAGGGGAGGATGGCACTTCATGCTCAGTCCAGACTCAGACACACTGTAGGGATCCTACCCACAGGCTAAAGTTAGCACTGAGATGAAAACCCATCTGTCACCGTGGATGTGGCTCAGCTCATTCCATACATATACAATCCGTTACTGTGATGGGTGAGGCCATAGTCCCCAGTTATTCAAGCCAACCCTAATCTAGGTGTTACTGGGAAGGTATTTGTAGACGTGGTGAAGGTTCTCAGCCAGTTGACTTTAGTGAAGGGAGCCTGTCCTAGACAATCTGGTGGGCCTGGTTCAATCAGCTGAAAAACCTTAAAAGTATATCTGCAGCTTCCTTGAGGAGAAAGACGTTCAGCCTCTGGTCAGCAGCCTCAGCTTGTGCACAAGAGGTTCATTTTCTCCTTCCTGATGGGTGGCCCTGCAGAATTTGCACTCACTCAGCTTCCTGCAGTCTGATTATGGCTGCAGAGGCCCTGGCACTCACTCCCTCCTCTCTAGGCCCATCTGCCACCTGTATGCTTGGAGTCAGAGCTTACCATCCCATCTTCCTTGGGACCCACCCTCCATGACAGCAAGGCACAGCAAGCTTGCACCCTTCTCACTTGTACAGTGTGACTTTCTGTGACACACGTGACATGCTCGCATCTGCCATCTCATTTGTAACATTCTATGTCGTGTTCTCTCTCTGAAACCACCATGCCTAACATAAAACCCACGAATATGGTAGAGCTCCATAAGAAGAAGGATTGTTTTCAGGACTGTAGGTACCTGGCACCATGCCTGGCACAGAGGGATTCTCCAACAGCACTGTCAGAACCAACAGCCCACGGTGCTCTGCATCTGGTCCCACCAGCCAGGGCCTCCTCCCTCCTCTCACTGCTGAGGCTCCTCCCAGAGGAAAACAGCAGTGAGGGGGACTCAGAGATTTGGGGTATCAGAGAGGCTACCCAGCTGAGCTTGCAAATGGCCTTTCCTGAAGGGCCCTTCTGGTCAGGATCTTATGTTGGCTGGTACAGTGTACCCTTCTTGGCCCTTTTATGGGCCAGCTTCTGAGCCCTGCCTTGAATGAGGGGCCAAAGAAAAATCTGGAAATGTAAGTTTCTAAATTAAGAAAGTAAGTTTCTAAATTAAGTTTTTACATTAAGATTTGCAACATTTTGATATTTATGGGACCAGATCTATTATCAAGCAGTTTCTTTTTGAAACTTGAAGTCATCTAGAATAACATCAAAATATTCATATGTTAGGGAAACAGATTACATATTGGAATTGAAATCAATCACTTAAGAGGAAAAAAGAAAAGGAACTGCAATAGTAACAAACATATCTCTTACTTTATTTTTTGTTTTTGTTTTCGGTTTTTTTTTTGTGGTATGCGGGCCTCTCACTGCTGTGGCCTCTCCTGCTGCAGAGCACAGGCTCCGGACGCACGGGCCCTGGCGCTCCGCGGCATGTGGGATCTTCCCGGACTGGGGCACGAACCCGTGTCCCCTGCATTGGCAGGCGGACTCTCAACCACTGTGCCACCAGGGAAGCCCATATCTCTTACTTTAAACAAACTCTAGCAATTGAAGTTAATAAGAAAAGACTATTACTTGTTAGAAAAATCACTATAACATAGAAGTAATGTCACCTATAATGCTAGTATTAGAATATTTTATGACTTTGGGATTCCTTAAGCAGGGCTCAAAAATAAACTTAAGGGGAAAAATGGTAAATCTGACCATAGAAAAATTAAAGATTTCTGTAATGGAAGCTGACAATCTAAGAGAAGTATTGGTAGCTTCTAAAGTCAACAAGGGATGAATATCTAGAATGAATAATGAACTCCTGCAAATCAGAGAGGAAAAAAAAAAAAAGCCCAGTAGGAAAAAAAAAAAAAAACCAGAACAAGCAACCCACAGAGCAAAATCTGTGGGACCAAAAAGCAACTAAAAGGCGTCAGATGCTCCACCTCACAATCAATCAAAAAAATAAAAATACCTTTAAGATACCACTTGACATCAGTCAGAATGGCAAAACCGAGAAGTCAGATACCACCAAGTTATTCTATGCTAGCGAGGAGGCTGGGACCTGGGGACATATCCACATGTCCTGCCACCCACACTAGAACCTCAGGCCAAACTCAGCTATACCCTCTATGCCCCATAGAGACCTAAAAGAGGATACTGCAGCCATAATGCCAAGAAAAGCAAGGGTTTCACAATACTTCTGAGATGCTAAAAAAAAAAACACACAGAAACTATGTTGTGTAATTTTCAAAAATTCTGATATCCACATGCCCATCTGGAAGGTGGGCTGGGAATACCTCAATTAAGTGCCAAGAAAACCGGGTGTGATGCTGGGTCAGGGGAAGGGACTGGAGACACACCAGCGCAGGTGGGGATGATGTTAGTTAAGACCCTAAAGTGTTGGTTCTCAAATCAAACGGAGGAAAGAGGTGAAAACATCTAACTTGGAGCTTTCCTTTGTTCTGAAAGCATCACCAAAACCATTTCTGACCTATTTGAAAAGGCACAGCTCTCAAGTACATGATAAACCTGAGTGATTTGAGATTCAGGGGGCAAGTACTAAGGAAAACTGTCTGAAATTATTTTTATTTACAAACAAATAGGTAGTCACTAGTGAGCTGAAACTGGCAGTTGCTCTACGTGATGCATCACGGCAACGCACCATGGGTGTGTTGAGTTTGACTGTGACTTTAGAGGCCTTGCGCACAGATTGTTTTGATGATCACTCACCTGCATGCCAGACTGAGTAGCCCTTCTCTGCTAGGGGAGAGGTTCTAGTGCTTCTGAGCATCAAGGCATCTTCTAAAAACTCGATCTTCTTGCTGAACTGCACTTCCAAAATGGGGATAACCTCTGGCATCTTGGCAGATATCAAACGATAAGCTATATCTGGCTTCCCAATGAACCGCTGGCGGATGCTAATTTCATAAGGTGTATGAACCTTGATGTCATCTACTTCTTCTCTTTCAAATCTGTGCATGAGCAAAGAATCTGAGTTGTGGATTTCCAACCCAGAAACAAAGACGGTGAGCCTTCCTGGTTTAACATGAGATTCTGTTTTTTGGGAAATAACAGCAGGAATTTTGATCACTATCCCTTCTTTTCCCAAAGCTTTGGAACTAGCCATTGAGGCGTCCCACTTGGGCTTTGTTTCTGATGGCAACTTCCAAAGCTTGAAGCTAAAGGGCCACCAAGAAGGAGACTCCAGTTCTGTCAGCAGCCTAAAAAAGCAAACACAACACAGAAAGTAGTCAATGAGTTAATTTTTTTTTTGAAAATTGTTTTGACTTTTATAAAGAATGTTACCATTTTATAGTTTTCTTTTCCACAAGCACTCCATGAAGCAGAAAAAGCAGGCATTATTATCCCCACATTTTAGAAAAGAAAACTGAGGCTAAGAGCAGTGGGACATTTGCCTACAGATACAAAACTAACCAGAAGTAGACACACAACAAAAACACACATCTTGCGACTAGAATATTGCTCTTTTCACACTTGACCTGGTGTAATTTTGACCAAAATAAATCCTGATCATAATCTCTAGAGAGCTGTCTAATAGAACTTTCTTCAGTAATCTGTATTGCCTAATCCAGTAATGGGGACATGTGGCTACTGGGCACCTGAAATGCAGCTAATGCAATGATGAATTGAATTTTAAACTTAATTTTTTTTTTTTTTTTTTTGCGGTACGCGGGCCTCTCACTGTTGTGGCCTCTCCCATTGCGGAGCACAGGGTCCGGACGCACAGGCTCAGCAGCCATGGCTTACGGGCCCAGCCGCTCCGCGGCATGTGGGATCTTCCCGGACCGGGACACGAACCTGTGTCCCCTGCATCGGCAGGCGGACTCTCAACCACTAAGCCACCAGGGAAGCCCTAAACTTAATTTTAATGTGGCTAGTGGCTACCATATTGGACAACTCTAAATTAACCACTTATAATATCCAGAGATATATCTAAAAAGACAATAAGAGAGGAAAACGGTGGAAGCAGGAAAGGAAAAGCAAAGGAACAAAGATCAAATGGAATAAACAGAAAACAAATAACAAGATGGTGGAATTATCACAACCATATTAGTAATCATACTAAATGTAAGTGGACTAAATTCTCTAATCAAAAGGCAGATTGTCAGCCTTTAAAGGCAGATGGTCAGTCTACAACAAGACAAAGTTATATCTTGTCGACAAGAAGCAATGTGAAATATAAAGATACAGATACACTGAAAGTAAAGGGATTGGAAAAGTAAAGTAAGAAGATATCATGCCAAAAGTAAACTTTAAGACAAGGAGTGTTACTGGGGAAAAAGAGGGGCAATGCATAATAATAAGAGGATCAATCCAAAAGAGAGACTTAATGATAGTAAATATGCGTGCATCTAATAACAGAACTTCAAAATTCATTAAGCAAAAACTGGCAAAACTAAAAGAAGAAATAGACAATCATACCTGTAGTTGTAGATTTTAACAAACTGCTCTCCACAACTGATACAGCAAGAAGACAAAAGTAATTAATAAGAATATAGACATTTTGAACAACACTATTCAACCATCTCAAACATGACTGATATTTACAGAAACATCATCCAAATGCTGAATGCACTCTGTTAAGTCCCAGAGTGTTAAGTCCCTGAACTGTTATTGTTCAGAATATAAACAATAACAACAAAAAGATTATATATAACAGAGTGGTCAACATGGCAGAGAAGAAACACCTGGAGCTCACCTCCTCCCACAGGTACACCAAACTTACAACTACTTACAGAGGAACTAACGATGAGAAGGACCTGAAGACTAGAAGAAAAAGTTTTCCACAACTAAAGTTATCAAGAAGGAACTACAGTGAGATGGGTAGAAGGGGCAGAGACACAGTATAGTTAAGACCCACATCCCCAGGTAGGTGACATACAAAAGGGAGGACAATCACAATTGCAGAGGTTCTCTCCAAGGAGTGATGGGTCCAAGCCTCACACTGAGCTCCCCAGCCCAGTATTACACAGAAGATAAGCCTCCATAACATCTGACTTTGAAGGCCAGTGGGACTTACATAAGACAGAGCTAGAGGGCTGTAGGAAACAGAAACTCTGCTCTTAAACAACATAAGCAGGCTTCCCTGGTGGCACAGTGGTTGAGTGTCCACCTGCCGATGCAGGGGACGCGGGTTTGTGCCCCAGTCCGGGAAGATCCCACATGCCGCAGAGCAGCTGGGCCCGTGAGCCATGGCCACTGAGCCTGCGTGTCCAGAGCCTGTGCTCCACAACAGGAGAGGCCGCAACAGTGAGGGGTCCGCGTACTGCAAAAAAAAAAAACCACAAACAAAATCTCACATGCTCTTAGACCCAGCACAGAGGGAGTAATCTGAAAGAAGCCTAGGTCAGTCCCACTTGTTGAACTTGGAGAAGGCTGCCAGAGAGGGAGGAGGCCACCAGAACTCCCCTGGGGACATAGATGCTGGTGGCAGCCATTTATGGGGGCCATTTAGGTTCTACCACGAGGACACTGGTGCTGGCAAGGGCCATTTTGGTGTCTAGACTATCTGCACCAGGACACGGTCCCACCCACCAGCAGGTTGGCCACAGTCCTGGGACCTCCCACACTGACAAGCCAGTTACATGAGGAAATGACCCTGACTACCAGCAGGCTGAGACCAGTCCTGGACCCACGGCCCTGTAGTCAGCCACACAAGGACCTGGCACCACCCACCAATGGACTGGAGCCAGCCCCAGGACCTCAGGCCCTATAGCCGACCATACTGGGATACAGCTCTGCCCACAAGCAGGCTGGCACCAGCCCCAGGAGTTTCAAGGCCCTTGCTCCACATACTAGCAAGCCAGTACCAGTACCGGGACTTGTCAGCACCTGCAGACAGCAGTCCAAGGCCCCCCAGGCCCCAAAGTCAACTGCACTGGGACCAGGCACCACCCACCAGCAGGCTGAGATAAGCCTCAGGAAACCCCAGGGCCACTCAGTTGGCCGCTCTGGGACCTAGCCTTGCCCACCAGTGGCCAACAGCCTCTGCATGAGGCAAGGCCTGGTAGCCAACTGGGACAGGGACAGCCCTGCCTACCAACGTGCCCACAGGGGCATCCCTAGATCATATAACTCTGGTGCTGCTGGGCACCATAGGATGTCTCCTACACAAGCCTACTTCTCCAACATCAAAAACATAACCAACCTACCTAATTCATAGAAATAAACACAGAAAATTAGGTAAACAAAAGGAGGTGACAAAGGAGCATGTTCCAAACGAAGGAAAAGATAAAATCCCAGGAGAAGAACTAAGTGAAGTGGAGATAAGCAACGTACCCAGTAAACAGTTCAAGGTAATGATCGTAAAGAAGCTCAACAAACTCAGGGAAAGAATGAATGGCCACAGTGAGAAGTTTAAGAAGAGACAGAAAATATAAAGAAGAACCAAATAGTAACTGAAACTAAAAAATACACTAGAAGGAATCAATAGATTAGATGATACAGAGGAACAGACAGGTGATCTGAAGACAGAGTAGTGGAAATCACCCAAGTTGAACAGAAAAAAGAAAGAGAAATTTTAAAAAATGAGGATAGTTTAAGATAACTCTAGTCTCATATCACAGTACTATGAGACAAGAAATCAACTATAAGAAAAAAACTGCAAAAAACACAAACACATGGAGGCTAAACAATATGCTAGTAAAACCCAATGGGGTCATAGAAGAAATCAAAGAGGAAATAAAAAAATACTTGGAGACAAAAGAAAATGGAAACATACAATCCCAAATCTGTAAGACACAGCAAAAGCAGTGCTAAGAAGGAAATTTATAGTGATATATGTCTACCTCAGGAAACAAGAAAAATCTCAAATAAACAACCTAACCTTACACCTGAAGGAAGTAGAAAATGAAAAACAAACAAAACCCAAAGTTAGAAGGAAAGAAGTCATAAAGATCAGAGTGGAAATTAATGAAATAGAGACTAAAAAAACAATAGAAAAGATCAATGAAACTTAGAGCTGGTTCTTTGAAAAGATAAATCTTTAGCCAGACTCATCAAGGAAAAAAAGAGAGAGGACCCAAATACACAAAATCAGAAATGAAAAGGAAGTTACAAATGAAACCTCAGAAATACAGAGGACTGTAAGAGATTACTACAAACAATTACATGCCAATAAGACGGACAATCTAGAAGAAATGGATAAATTCCTAGAAATGTATAATCTTTCAAGATTGAGTCAGGAAGAAATACGAACAGACTAATTATAATTATTAATTTAAAAACTCCCAACAAACAAAATTCCAGGACTAGTGGGCTTCACAGGTGAATTCCACAGAACATTTAAAAAGGAACTAATGCCTATCCTTCTCAAAGTATTCCAAAAAATTAAACAGGAAAGAATGCTTCCCAACTCATTCTACAAGGCCAGCATCACCTTGATACCAAACCAGACAGACACTACAAAAAAAGAAAATTACAGGCAAACATCACTGATGAACATAGAAGCAAAAATCCTCCAAAAATATCTGCAAAGCAAATTCAACAATACATTAAAAGGACCACACACCATGATCAGGTGGGATCTATCCCAGGGATGCAAGAATGGCTCAATATCTGCATAGCAATCAATGTGATACACCACATTAACAAACTGAAGAATAAGAATTATATGATCTCAAAAGATGCAGAAAAAGCTTCTGATAAAATTCATCATCGATTTATGATAAAAATGTTCAACATTGGGTCTAGAGGGAACATACCTCAACATAATAAACACCACATATGACAAACCTACAGCCAACATCATACTCAACAGTGAAAAGCTGAAAGCATTTTCTTTAAGATCAGGAATAAGACAAAAATGCCCACTCTTACCACTTTTATGCAACATAGTATTGGAAGTCCAACTCATAGCAATTAGACAAGAAAGAGAAATAAGAGGAATCCAGATTGGAAAGGAAAAATTAAAACTGTCACTGTTTGTAAATGTCACGATACTATACGTAGAAAATCCAAAAGATGCCACCAAAAAACTACTAGAACTCATCAATGAATTCAGTAAAATTTCAGGATACATTGCATTAATTGTTAATGGGATTCTTCTTAAATTTCTCTGATAGTTTGTTATTAGTGTATAGAAATGTTGCATTTCTATACACTAATAACAAACTATCAGAGAAATTAAAAAAGAATCCCATTAACAATTACATCAAAAAGAATGAAATACCTAGGAATAAATCTAAGTAAGGCAGTTAAAGACCTATATTTGGAAAACTATAAGACACTGATGAAAGAAATCAAAGGTGACAAAAACAAATGGAAAGATACCATGCTTATGGATTGGAAGAATTAATATTATTAAAATGACCATACTATCCAAGGCAATCTACAGATTCAAAGCAATTCTTATCAAAATACCAATGGCATTTTTCATAAAACTAGAAAAAAAATCCTAAAATTTGTATGGAAACACAAAAGGCGCAGAAATAGCCAAAGCAATCCTGAGAAAGAAGAACAAAGTAGGAGGTATCATGCTCTGATTTCAAACTATACTACAAAGCTACAGTAATCAAAAAAGTAAGGTACTGGCACAAAAACAGACACAAAGATCAATGGAACAGAACAGATAGCCCAGAAATGAAGTCACACTTATATGGTCCATTAATCTACAATAAAGAAGGCAAGAATATACAACCTGGTAAAGACAGCCTCTTCAATAAATAGTGTTGGGAAAACTGGACAGCTACATGCAAAAGAGTCAAACTGGACTACTTTCTCACACCATACACAAAAATAGACGCAAAATGGATTAAAGAGTTAAATTTAAGATCTGAAACCATAAAACTCCTATAAGAAAACATAGGCAGTACACCCTTTGACATCAGTCTTAGCAATATTTTTTGGATATGTCTCCGCAGGCAAGGGAAACATAAGAAAAATAAGACACTTGCAAACAATATACATGCACGGGGTTACTATCTAAAATATACAAAGACCTCATACAACTCAACATCAAAAAAAACTAAACAACCCAATCAAAAAAATGGGCAGAGGACCTGAACAGGCATTTTTTCCAAAGAAGACATACAGATGGCCAACATACACAAGAAAAGATGCTCAATATCACTAATTATCAGGGAAATGCAAATCAAAATTACAATGAGATATCACTTCACATCTGTCAGTTGGCTGTTATCAAAAAGACAACAAATAAGAAATGTTGGCAAAGAAATGGATAAAGGGGAACTCTGGAACACTGTTGGCGGGAATGTAAATTGGTACAGCTACAGAAAACTATGGAAAACATTATGGAAATTCCTCAAAAAATTAAAACTAGAACTACCATGCGTTCCAGCAATTCCACTCCTGGGTATTTTTCTGAGGAAAACAAAAACACTAATTCAAAAAGATATATGTACCCCTATTTTCAATGAAGCATTAATCACAACAGCCAAATTACAGAAGCAACCTAAGTGCCCATTGACAGATGAATGCATAAATATGTAGTATATATATAGAATGGAAACCGTAAAAAAAGATTGAAATCTTGCCATTTGCAACAACATGGATGGACTTGAAGGGTACTATGCAATGTGAAATAAGTCAGAGAAAGACAAATACTGTATGATTTCACTTATATGTGGAATCTAAAACAAAACAAATGAACAAACATAACAAACCAGAAACAGAGTCAAAGATACAGAGAACAAGCAGGTGGTTGCCAGAAGGGAGAGGAGGATGAGTAAAACAGGTGAGGAAGATTAAGAGGTACAAAGTTCCAGGCACAAAATAAATGAGTCAAAGGGATGAAATTCAGCATGGGGAATATAGTCAATAATAATATAATATCTTTGAATGGTGACAGACAGTAACTAGACTTATCATGGTGATTCTTTTGTAATGTACAGAAATTTCAAAACACTTATGTTGTGCACCTGGAACTAATATAGTGCTGTGGGTAAATTACACTTCAAAAAATGATACAGATGAACTTATTTACAAAACAGAAACAGCATCACAGACAAAAGAGAACAAATTTATGGTTACCTAAGGGGAAGGTGGGGCGGACAGATTAAGAATTTGGGATTAAAAGATACACACTACCATATATAAAACAGATAACCAACAAGGACCTACTGTATAGCACAGGGAACTATATTCAGTATCTTGTAATAACCTGTAATGGAAAAGAATCTGAAAAAGAATATACATACACATATATATGTATAACTGAATCACTTTGCTGTACACCTGAAACATCGTAAATCAATTATACTTCAATTAAAATAAATAAAAATCTTTAAAAAGAAAAAAACAAAGAAACAAACTAATAAAAAAGGAGATCAGTTTTGTGGTTACTGGAGGTGGAGACTGGGGGAAGGGGAAATTGGATGAAGGTAGTCAAAAGGTACAAACTTCCAATAATAAGATTAAGTACTAGGGATGTAATGTATACAACATGATTAATTTAATTAACACTGATGTATGTTATACATGAAAGTTGATAAGAGAGTAAATCCTGTAAGTTCTTATCCCAAGGAAAAAAAAAATTTCTGTTCTATTTTGTATCTATCAGAGACAATGGATGTTCATTAAACTTACTGTGGTAATCATTTCATAATGTATGTAAGTCAAATCATTATACTGGACATCAAACTTACACAATATGGTAGGGCAGTTATATCTCAATAACACTGTAAGAAAAAAAGAGTATAACAAGTCTCAATAAATTTCAAGTATTGAAATTATATAGAGCACATCCTTTGTCCTCAAAGAAATGAAACTAGAAATCAATAACAAAAAGCTAACTAGAAAATCCTCAAATATTTGGAAACTAAACACAATTCTAAAATAAAGGAAATTAGAAAATATTTGAAGTGAACGAAACTAAAAACATGATACACAAAAAAACAGGGGGATGCAAATAGAGCAGTCATAAGAGGGAAATTCATATCTCTCAATGCATATATTTGAAAACTTCTTAGGAAGGTTTAAAATCAGTGATCTAAGTCTCTACCTCAAAAAGTTACAGATTATACCCAGAGTAAGTAGAAGAAAGGAAAAGTAGGAATCAATGAAATGGGGGCTTCCCTGGTGGCACAGTGGTTAAGAATCTGCCTGCCAAGGCAGGGGACACGGGTTTGAACCCTGGTCTGGGAAGATCCCACATGCCGCGGAGCAACTATGCCTGCGTGCGCCACAACTACTGAGCCTGCGCTCTGGAGCCCATGAGCCACAACTATTGAGCCCATGTGCCACAACTACTGAAGCCCACGCACCTAGGGCCCATGCTCCGCAACAAGATAAGCCACCACAATGAGAAGCCCACACACCGCAATGAAGAGTAGCTCCTGTTCGCTGCAACTAGAGAAAGCCCGTGTGCAGCAACAAAGACCCAGTGCAGCCAAAAATAAATAAATAAATAAATTTATTTTTTAAAAACTCAATGAAATGGAAAACAGAAGAAATACAAAATATTAACAAAGCCAGAAGTTGCTTCTTTGAAGTAATTTTTAAAATTAAACACCTAGCAAGAAATAATAAAGAAAAAATAAAGAAAATGCAAATTACCAATATCAGGAATAAAAAAAGGGGCATCACCACAGATCATTTAGCCTTTGAAAGGTTTATGGGGAATTTTATACTCAACTCTATACCTATAAATGGGACAATTTACATGAAATACACAAAACACTGGAAAAACCCAAAATTTCAAAACTGAGGCAAGAAATAGTTTAATAATAAGAATAGCCTCACAAGGAAATTGAATCTGTAATTTAAAATCTTGCCATAGAGAAAACTGTGGTCCAAGTGGCTTCACTGATGAATTCTGCCAAATATATAGAGAGGAAATCATCATAACTGTATACCAACTCTTTCAAAGAATAGAACAAGAGTGAATGTTTTGCCCATTTAGTTCACAAGACCAGTATAACTCCTATACGTAAACCTGATGAGGACATTACAAGGAAATACGTACATTAACAATATCCTTCAGTAACACAGATATAGAGTTCCATGAAAATATTAAGTCAAATCTAATAATATATAAAAAAAGAATATAATATCATGATTAAGTGATATTAATCCCAGGAAACTGAAGTTGGTTTAACATTTGAAAATTAATCACCGCAACTTATTTCATTGGTAGAAAAACAAAAGGAAAACTGTATGATCATCACAAAAGATGCAAAAACAGATTCTGATGAAATTCAGTACTCATTCATGTTAAAACCCCAGCAAGCTAGAAGGAAATTTCTTCAATCTGATAAAGGATATCTATAAAAGCATACATGTATGTATGTATAAAAAACGTACATGTAACTGTATGCCTCATGTTGAAAAAGTCAATGTCTTCTGTTTAAGATCAGAAACAAATTTAAAAAAATGGGCAGACTTCTAAAGTATCTGAATTTTGAAAGTATTCCCCAAGTCTACACAGAGATCCAATGGCAAAGGGTAGAGCCTTGTCAGCACAAGGCACTTAAACATAACCTCTGACTAATCAATGGCTGACCACTAAGCTATGCTGATGCAGGGACAACCACCAGGAACCAAGCCATGCTTAAAAATTAAAACATAAAAAAAAACAAAAATAAAAAAGCTGCACATGACAGTGGAAACACACTCCACAGAGTTAGTTCAGGCAAATTACTAAAATGAGTAAACAAATAAAAACAACCACAAACACCACCATCCTGTGGCAAGGGAGATCAGAATCCAGAGTTGCAACAATGTATTATTTAAAATGCCAAGTTTTCTACAAAGAAGTATTAGATATGCAAGGAAACAGAAAAATGTGACTCATACACAGGAGTAGAAAAAAAAGTCAACAGAATCCATTTCTGAGAGCACTCATATACTGGACTTAAGAGGTGAAGATGTCAAAGAAGTAATTATAAATGTTCAAGAGTTAAAGAAAACCATGTTAAGAAGAGTAAAGAAAAGTATCGTGACAATGATTCATCAGAGACTATCAAATCAGAGAGAGAAATTATATAAAAAAGAACCAAATGGAATTTCTTAAATTAAAACAATAGTAAGATACATCCTAGTTAAACCACTGAAAGCCAAAGACAGAGAGAAAACTGTGAAAGCAGCAACAGAAAAATGATTTATCATGAATAAGGAAATCATAATAATATTAACGGTTGACCTCTATCATAAACAATGAGCACCAGAAGGTAATGGGATGACAAAAACCAAGTTCTGAGAGAAATAAAACTGCCAGTAGAGAATTCTACACCAGCAAAACTAGCAGGGAAAATACATTACCAAACACATAAATGCTGAGAAACTTCACTGCTAGCAAGCCTGTTTCCTGAAAAAAAGACTAAAGGATGTTCCTTGGGCTGAAAAGAAATGACACCTCCAGAAGGAAACTCAAATCCACACAAAGAAACAAAAAGCACTGGTAATGAGATCATGCAGGTAATTAGAGAATATAAGTATTTTGTTTACTTTTCCTAACTGATTTAAAAGGTAATTGCATAAAATAATAATTTTAAATTATACTGAGGCTTATAACATATAAAGATATAATATATATGACAAATAATGGCATAAAAGGGGGTTAGGAGTGTGATAACAGATTGTAACTCAAGTCCACAGGTAGAAATGATGTGTACTGAAAGCAGTATCTGGATTAGAATAAAATATTCTATATTTTTCTTTCTTCTCTTAATTTCTTTAAAATATACAAGACTGTACAAAGTAATAATTATAGTACTGTTTTATTGCGTTTAAAATATATATAGATGTACTATATATGACAATGGCACAAAGGTAGGGGAGGAAATGAAGCTATAATGGAGTACATTAAATTGGCATTAATCTGAAATAGATCATAAGATGTACATTGTAATATCTAACATAACAATTAAGAAAATAATTTTTAAAATACTAATGAAATAATTTAAATAGTACACTAGAAAAAAAGCTAATGCACACACAGAGGTGGTAAAGGAGAAATAGAAAGAAAAAAGCTACAGACATATAGAAAACACACAGCAAAGTCACAGAAGTAAATCCAACCATACCAATAATTAGAATAAATGTAAATGAATAACACTGTAATCAAAAGGCAGAAGTTGTCACTCTGGATTAAAAAAAAAGATCAGACTATATGTTGTTCATAAGTGACACATTTTAAATTCAAAGCTATAGACTGCAAGTAAAAAGAGAAAAGATACACCACACAAACAGTGATCCTAAGGGAGGTATAGAGTTATTCTATTGTTATTAGACAAAATAAAAATTTTTTAAAAATTAACACAGGTGAAGAGAGTCATTTTATAATGATAAAAGGGTCAATTCATTATGAAGAAACAATAATTATGAATATATACACACCTAACAATAGAATCACAAAATACATTACGAAAACATTGACAAAATTGAAGGAGAAATAGACAATTCAACAATAATAGTTGGAGACTTCAATGCCCTACTCTCAAAATGGACTGAAAAAACCATCAAAGATACAGAACACTTGAACATTATCAACCAATTCCATCTAACTGGTATCTAAATAACGCTGCATCCGACAACACTGGGATGTACACTCTTCTCAAGTATAAATGGAACATTCTCCCACATAGATGCTATGCTAGACCATGGGTCAGAAAACTTTTTATACAAAGGGCCAAACAATAAATATTTTAGGCTTTGAGGACCAACTGTCTCTGTTACAAATATTCAACTCTTCCATTAGACCAGGAAAACAACCACAAATGAATGGGCATGGCTGTGTCCCAATAAAACTTCATTTGTAAAAATAGGAGGTGAGATGAATTTAGTCTGCTGTCATTTGCCAGCTCCTTGCTAAGTCATAAAACAGGTCTCAATAAATTCAAAAAGATTTAGATAATGCAAAGTATCTTTGTTCACTGACCATGATGGAATGAAATAGAAATCAACAGAACGGAATTTCAGAAGACCACAAATATTTGGAAATTAACCCACTTCCAAATAACCAATAGGTTAAAGAAAGAATCCTGAGGACAATTAGAAAATGGTCTGAGCTACATAAAAATAAAAATACTGCATACCAAAGTTTATGGGATGCAGCTAAAGCAGTAATTAGAGGGAAATTTATAACCATAAAACCTGTATTACAGAAGATCTCAAATCAAAAACATAAGCTTTCACATTAAGAAACAAGAAAATAGAAGAGCAAATTAAAGAGGGGAGGAAATCAATGACATAGAAAAGAGAAATATAAAAGAAAAGTCATTGAAAACAAAAATTAATTATTAGAAAATATCAACAAAATTGACAAACTGTTCAATTGGACCAACCAAGAAGAAAGAACACAAAAATTACTAAAATCAGGACTTCCCTGGTGGTCCTGTAGGTAAGACTCCACGCTCCCAATGCAGAGGCCCCAGGTTCGACCCCTGGTTGGGGGACTAGATCCCACATGCATGCCACAACTAAGAGTTCACATGTGGCAACTAAGAAGCCCTCATGCCGCAACTAAAAGACCCCACACGCCACAATGAAGATCCTGCATGCCACAACTAAGACCCAGCACAGCCAAAATAAATAAATAATCTTTTTTAAAAATTACTAAAATTGGGAATGAAAGCAGAACATTAATACAGACCTTACATAAATGAAAAGGATTATAAAGGAAGTCACAAGCAACTTTACGCTACAACATTAGACAATTTAGATAACATTTTTAAATTCCTAGAACACCACAAACTACTAAACTGACTCAAGAAGAAAAGGAAAATTTGAATATACCTATTCAAGTAAAGAGATGAATTGGTAATTATATTCCACACACATAAAAAACTCAGGCCCAGTTGGCATCAGTGGTAAATTCTATTAAGATTTAAAGAAGAAATAATACCAATCCTTCACAAATTTCTCCAGAAACTACAGATGAGGGACAGTATTACCCAAACCAAATTTAGATAAACACATCACAAGAAAGAGAACTACAGACCAATAAACCTCATGACTACAGACACAAAATCCCCAACAAAGTTACCAAACCAAACCCAAAAGGACTATGTACCATGACCAAGTGGGACTTATCACAAGAACAAAAATATCTGAAATGTTTAGTATCTGAAAATCTATTAAGATACTACACTGTATTAACAGAATCAAGGACAAAAACCACATGACCATCTCAATAGATGGTGAAAATGCTTTTGATAAAACCCAATATTCATTCTTAATAAAAACACTAAATGAACCAGATATAGAAGTGAACTTCCTCAATCTGATATCAGAAACCTACAGGCAACATCAAACTTAACAGTGAAAGACTGAATGTCTTCTCCCCTAATACTGGGAACAAGTAAAGGATGTCTGCACTCACCACTTCCAGCCAACACTGTATTACAAATTCTAGATAGTACAATTAGGTAAGAAATAGAAATAAAAGGCATCAAGATTAGAAGCAAAAAAGTAAAACAATCTTTATTCACAGAAGACATGATTCTGCAGGTGGAAAATCCTACAGATCCACACAGAAGCCACTAGGACTAATAAACGAATTCAGAAAGTTGGCTGGATACAAGACAAGATCAATTGAAGGCCTTCCAATTCTAGGACTAGATAGAGTAGATACGCTTCTCCCTGTTCTCCCCACTAAATACAGCTTAAAACCCTGGATATTATATATGAAACACACATAAGATTATGGAGAGTGGAGAGAAAAAGTCAGGCTGGTAGGTCTCAGGACTTCAGAAACTCTGAGGAAGCGAGTTCTCTTTTTATTTACTATATTCTGAACTGAGTCCTGAAGAAGCCAGAAACCTGGATAAACAGACAATAAATAAATAAATAAAAGAAAGCCTACTCTCCCTACCCTGTAGAAAAGGGGAAGCTGACAAGACAGAGAACTTTTAGTCAATAACAGCTCTACTCCAGCCAAACTCCCCAGAAAGAAGTGCAGCCCACTCCCACCCTCATCAGCAAACACCACATGAGGAGCCTAGACATGGACCCTCTCCTACCTGCACTGAGGGGTACTTCTTCCTAACTGGGGTAGTGTCAGAGAAGGACATGTGAGGAGCCAGCAGTAATGAGGGAAACCTTACAGGTCAACATAGGCCAGGAGGGGGTAACAAGACAGCCCTCATTCTCCCAATCAGGGTGGTATTAGCAGAGGCCTATGGGGAAACCTGAAATTCCACCCCCAGTCAGTAGCAACAGGTGTCCTTTTCCATCCCAAGGCATAAACTAGGGCCAAGAGAAGAATCTGGACTCTCATCCCCACATGGCAGTAAGAAGAATCAGCTCCTTGCTCCCCGGGGCAATGTGTCAAAGAAAGATCTGCTAAAACAGAATATAATGTCCAGAGTCCCATAAGATAATACCCTATACAATAGAGAAAAGAGAATAGATAGATTAGTGGTGACCTGGGCTAGGGTGAGAACAGAGAGTGACAGCAAATGGGCTTGAGGCAACCTTTGGGGGTGATGGAAATGTCCTAAAATTGAACTATAGTGATGTTTGTCCAACTCTGTACATTTATTAAAAATCATTATTCATATAAAATGAGTGAATTTTGTGGTATATAAATTAGAAAGCTGTTCTAAAATATCTACACAGACACAATGGAGTAAAAAAACATCTAAAATAGGGGGAAAAAAACATTAGCCACAAAGAAACAGTAAATTCTCTTTAGCAATAACATACGCAAAGAGGACAATGGAAAAACATCTTCAAAACGTTGAGCTAAATTTGGCTCAACTGTGAAGAGCCAAATTATCATTCAGAGTGTCAGTAAAATAAAGGCATTTTCCAACATATAAAGACTGAGACAATACTACTTACTCACAGACCCCAGTGAAAACAGAATCAGACCAATTATTTCACCAAGTAGATTCCAGCAAACTGCGATCAAGTCTGCATTACTAACACGTCCTCGTTTCATTTAAAGAGACATGTGTGAACCTGTGTGCTTAACTGAACAGAACAGACTGCATTTTGGATTTGACCTCCACCTTATGCTGATATAGCATGAACCAAATTTTACTCTTGTACTGGGCAAAGGCAGATGGCTGACCACATGACTGCTATGGCCACATTTCCAAGATAAAATCTGGACACTCCAACAATAGATTTCCTAGTATCCTATGCAAAGTGCTTAGAAACCCAATGAAACGTAAATTGTAATTATATCTTCCAATCACAATTCTTGACAAACAACTGAGGTAATGGTTCTAAGACACCAAATAAATTCTTTTGTTTATTTTAGCTGTGCCTCTTTTCTCGGTTGACATACATAATACCAAAAAGTAGGAAGTGTCTAATCCAGAATTTTAATATATGTAAATAAACTTTGTTTTCTAAAAATTCACTATGTAGTCCTTATTTTACCATAGAATGTGAGGAAGTGGTGAAGATCTGATTAAAGAATGGCATGGCTGTTGAATGAGCATTAGGGAACCAGGGCTCTTAACTCCCTCCCAAGAGGCAGCTGCAAATAAAGCCTCTGGATGCCAACCTCACTGACAAGACTTGCTCCAGTAACTCTGACGTTCTGCGCCATCCCTTGCTACTGCTCTGTAATGTGGACTTTATCTGGTATTTGTCTGACCATTCACCCAACATAGTTATATTTAAAGTGTAAAAAATGGTCACAGGAACTGTCCAGGAACCCATGATATTATATAATTTAAGGTTTACAATCCTAGACATTACTCCTTGCTAAATTATTGGATCAAAAATGTCACAACATGCTCAAAGATGGAAGTTTAAAGTTCAATAAGATACTAATTGCAACGGATTGAAACTCAAATATTTTTAAATCCAGGGATTCAAAAGGATTTTAAAAATAATAACTGAACATCTTTTGAGGATAAAGAACAAAGTCATTACCTTGAAAACTGCTAAATACAGAAAAACAGCAAACCTCCATGAAATCTGCCCCAGAATGAAATGGTACATGAAGGGCAGCATCTATTCATAAAAGCCATATAGTTAGTGGCAGCAGGGAAGATGGTGGAATAGGAAGCTGCAGGAATCTGTCCCTCCAGCAAAATGAAGGAACTGGCAGAACTGTCTGAAGCAACTATTTTGGAACTCTAGGTCAAGGAGAACATCTGCAGCATCCAGCAGTGAGTTTGATGGAGAGACCAATAAATTTCAATCAACTTCTGCTTTCAAGCAGTAGCAACTACCAACCCCCATCCCACAAATCCATAACTGGCAGCTGTGGGACGGCCGCAAGTATTCTTAGTATGGCCTGTTGAAGTCAGGGTGGGCAATAAAGACCCTTCCTCCAAAAACTGGGACTGTGAGTCTGATTGGGGCTTCTGATTGCTGAGAGGTTGGCACAGAGTTTTCTACCACCATGAGCTGAAGTGGCTTCCCAGCCAGGAGGGAATTGAGAGAAACAAGACCTATTTACTTTTTCCTTCTTCGGAAATTCAGTGACCACACTTAACAAGGAATATACACTTTGAAAAAATAATTTGGAAAAGTCACAAAAAGTCAGTTCCAACCCTCAGCAAGCAAAACCCAGCAACCCCTGAGGCATAGGAGAATTAGATTTCCAGAGTATTATCAGTTAACTTGGGCTGCCACAGACTGGGTAGCTTAAGCAACAAATATTTATTTCTTACAGTTCTGGAAGATGAAAAAGTCCAAAGTGTTCAGTCTCTACTAAGGCCTAGTAGCAGGCCAAGAACTGTTTCTCAAAAGGACAGTAGTTATCTGCAGAGGATAGCAGGGCTTTGCTCCAAAGTCCTAAGGGTGAGCACTGTGATTCCCTATAGAGGTCTGCAAAAGGCTCCAAAGAGCACCCCTATCTGCCACTGACCCATCATATACCACTGGATCATATGGCCCAAGTGACAGAGCAGCTCTGTGGCAATCTGGACCTGTTTCAGAGCCTTCTCTTGCTCTAGGCCCTACTCAAAACTGGCAGTTTTCGAGTCACTTGGTAAATGTGCCAGAGTAACACACCCAAATGAGGAATATGTTGCTTCCAAAACACTAAGAAGCATTGTGCCTCCTTTCTGGTTGTAGGAAGCGCCAGATGCAACAACTTAACCTTCACCATAGAAGAGATACTCCAATAAGCCATACACCATTGGACTTCCAAAAATTTCACTGAAGTAGAAGGCCCTTGAATTTGTCAGATTTCCCATCCTCTGACATGCACATGTCTTATGAGTCTAGAGTATTTGCTACTTCTTACTCAGTCCAATCAGCATTAATAGCATGCTATCTTGTGGAAGAGAAAGGCATCAAGATCTTTGTGAACTATATTATGACATAGGGCTGAAAAGTTGGTATACCCTTGAAGTAGGACAGTGAAGGTGTATTGCTGGCCTTGTCAGCTGATAGAAACTGCTTCTGGTGGTCTTTACTAACAGGGATGGAAAAAAAGCATTTACCAGAGCAGGTGCTGCATACCAGGTACCAGAGGATGTGTTAATTTGCTCAAGCAGTAGTTACATCTGGAATAGCAACTGCAATTATAGTCACCACCTGGTTAAGTTTAAGATAATCCACTGTCCTGAAAGATCCATCTTTTTTCTGCACAAATAGGTGACCTGAATGGAGATGGGGTAGGACTCACTATCCATGCATCCTTCAAGTCCTTGAAGGTGGTACTAATCTCTGTAATCCCTCCAGGAATGCAAAATTGCTTTTGGTATACTATTTTTCTAGGTAGAAGCAGTTCTAGTGACTTTTACTTGGTCTTTCCCACCAGAATCTCTCTCATTCCAGAGGTCAGGGAACCAGTGTGGGGATTCTGCCAGTTACTGAGTATGTCTATTCCAATTATATACTCCAGAACTAGGAAAAATTACCATAGGATGGGTTCAGGGGCCATCTCACTGTGAGATGAACCTGAGCTAAAACTCTACTGATCACGACCTCCATAAGCCCCTAGGTGAGCCACAGTGATCTTTTGGGTCTCCTAGAATCAGTGTCAGTTTGGAGCCAGTGTCCAGTAGTCCCTGAAAAATCTGATTTCCTTTTCCCCAATGCACAGTCACCCTGGTAAAATGCCATATGTCTCTCTGGGAAAGGCTGGGAGAAAGATTAACAGTACAAAATTTGGTAGCATACTGGGGTCCTTCCACAAGGGGACCCACCTTCCCCGTCATTCAAGGGGTTCTGGGTGTGTAAACCGGGTCAAATCTAGAAATCAATTAAGGAGCCGTGACTTTTTTTTTTTAATTCAGGTTAGATGCTTGTTCACATGACCTAGAACTCTTCTGCTTAACAGATCACGTAAGAATTGAGCAGACTGCCCAACTGTTTCTCTTCTAGGGGCACATGACCAACTAGCTAATGCCATAGGTCTCTGGGAGTCAGACTATTCTGATTGCTGCTTTGACTCTGCTGTCCATTATGGTAACCAACCCAGTTGTCTTTGGTGATTAAGTGCTACCACTTAGCCTTGCCACCTCAGGATCCAATTATCCCTGCTACATTTAAGGATCCCAGCTCAGCGGCTTCCCAGCTCAGATCCCAGCCACTTCCCACTGTAATTTCTGGCCTACAGAGAAGAGCAACCACACAGCTCAAGGATGCTGGGGCTCCCCTTAAAAATTTATTTCTCACAGTCATGGTAAAAAGTGTGTCTTCTTGGACCCTGCCAGGATGGGTGAGGAGATCTCACATAATAAATCTATTCTACCATTCCAATCTTCCTCAGTCTTGGATCCTTCCTCTGGAGTATACCAAGGCAGTTCTGACATTTCAGACTCCATTTAGAGTAAGCCACCTTTTAGTCCACATCTCAGCCAACCAACCAAACTGTTAGAGCCTTTCTAACTCCTCGAGCCATGGTACCAAATCCAGGATCTCTGCTTAGTGAGTCCATTTCAGTAAAGTCAGCCCCATCCAACTTCATATTCCTCTCACCATCATCCCACACCCGAGATATCCATTCCCACAGGATTTCTGTCTGTATAAACTGGAAAACTCATGCAGTTCTTTCAGAGTGCAGTGCACCTCTTCATGGGCCACACTTTATGCCTCATCTTCTGGGCTGTGCTGAGACTTAACTCTAACTCTAATATACCTGGAAGCAAAGGGGGGGGTGTGGGGGGGGTCTTGAAAGAAATCTGCACCGTCTTGCAAAGCAATTATCTTGGGGGAGGCCATTACAGCTTCCTCAGGCAAAGTGTGGTTAATCGCCTCAGACAGGGGAGGAAGCGCTGCTTCTACTGGCAAAGAAGATTCATCAGAATTTAGGGGTTCTATTTTCTCAGTTTCATTAGGATCTTCCCATATGTCTACATTCCAATTTTCAGGATCCCATTTCTCCCCTATCAATACCCTCAGTTTAACAGCAGACACCATGCAAAGTTGAGATTTCAATTTACATTGTAATTTAGTCACTCACAGGATGACACTCCGGATCTGAATTTCAAAAATCTCAGTGCTGCAGCTACGGGACCTAAGGTTTTCCTTCAAGGCAGATATAGAAATGTTCAGGTCATTATGGGGCACTCTGAACTCACCCTTTCCTTTCCACACTTTGTCCAGTAGAGTTAGAGCAGCCAGCCAATCTCATTACTCATTAGTTTGACAAAAATGTTATTAGGTATCAAATACATGGTCACTCAGAGCCTTTTTAAAATATTTGATTACGAGTATCCCATAACAATTATTTTACATATCACCATTGCCACATCATCAGTGCCTTCTACACCACTTGAAATAAGAGTTATTAGTCGCTTTAAATCTAATCAGATTAGAGATTCCAAAAACCTTAGAATTCATAAAACTCACCCTTCACTCTCAGTACAGAAAGAGAAAGAGGGAGGGGGCCAGGGAGACAGAAAGGGAGACAGAGAGGGAAGGAGGGACAGAGGGACAGAGAAACAGAGAGAGAGAGAGAGAGAAGAGACCACATTTTGTGAAGACTACTGAAAACACTATAACTGCATAAATCTAGGACTGTCATGGGAAGAGAGACCAGATATTCTCAGACCACAGAGCACTGCTCTCAAACACTGTGACCACACCCCTTTTCAGCAGAACCAAAAATTTCACAGTCCACGCAGGCCTTCCCATACAAGACATAACATACCAAGACAAGGCTATCCATAACAACCCAAGAGATAAGAGAATAGGGCATCCATGAAACAATAATAGGCTGCTGTTCAAAAGGAACATTGGAAAACAAAAAATAAGTCTTGGAAATTAAAAACATGATAACAGAAATAGAAGGTAGGAAGATAAAATTCAAGAAATAAAACCAGAACAAAAGGATGAGGAGAAAGAAAAATGAGAACAATATTAGAAGATCAGTTCAGGAAGTCAGATAACAAAAAAAGGAGGAGTTCCAAAAGGAACACATTTTAAAAACTGAGGGGGAAAAATTATCAAAGAAATAATACAGGAAATTTCCCCAGCTCTGATGGACAAATTAGAGAGCTCACTTTGGGCCTACCACAATCGACTTGAAAGGACCCACGCCAAAGAGCATGATGAACCACAAGACCACTCCAGGAACATCAGTCAGCTGCTCTCTGGATAACTCACCACAGAGCTACACGGTGTGGTGCCCTGCATGCACCCTTCCTGTTCAGGTTTTCATATTTTAACTCAATGTTTTTCCTATAGTATTATTTGGCATATTAAAAAAAAAAAACTTTATAGGGCTTCCCTGGTGGCGCAGTGGTTGAGGGTCCGCCTGCCGATGTAGGGGAAACGGGTTCGTGCCCCGGTCCGGGAAGATCCCACATGCCGCGGAGCGGCTGGGCCCGTGAGCCATGGCTGCTGAGCCTGCGCGTCCGGAGCCTGTGCTCCGCAGCGGGAGAGGCCACAACAGTGAGAGGCCCGCGTACCGCAAAAAAAAAAAAAAAAAGCCTTATAAATGGTATCCTGCTGTACACATCTCTTTGCAACCTGCTTTGTTTTTTTCATACTGCTTTGGGATTTATTCAAGCTGATATGTATAGATCTAACATATAACAGTTACCGTGAAAGAATTAGTCTATTTTGTGACTAAAACATAGCTTATATACCCAATCCCCCTTGAGAAGCAACTGACTGCAATCGCTCGCTACCATCCACAATCCTTTAATGAAAGTCATGTCCACACATGCTGTGCACAAGTGCCAGTTTCCCTAAGATACACATCTGAAAGAGCAAGGTCACAGTCATGGGTTCTGTGCACCTCTGGCTTCACTAGGTATTGACAATTGCTCTCCTAAGTGGCTGAACCATTTCATATTACCGACAAAAACATTAGAGTTCTTATCACCCCACATCTTAACCAACAGCTGGTGTTACCCAACTAATACATGTGTTGGTTTAATTTACCTTTCCCTAATCACTAGGGATGCTAAACTCCCTTTTCATTGGTCTTTTGGGATTTCTCATTTGTGAGACACTGTGGCAGAGACAACTAATGATCCCTAGTATCCATTTTCCTGTTCTTCCTTCCATAATGGAATACCTGAGTAATCTCTCACAACTACCCCACTTCTTTGTTCCTAGGTGTAACTATGAGATTAAGTCCTACCAGTAGGATATGAGCAGAAGTAATATGTGCAACTTTGGGGTCACCTTCTTAAAGACAAGGCTGTGTTCCCTGACCTCCCTCTTTGTTCCCCTTTCCCACTGGCTGCGAATGAGTGATACCAGCAACTTTTGATGTAGTGATGGTTCCATGTGATAAGACAGGAGACCTTCTAGCCAACATGCAGCCAGAGGTGAAGGCCTAAAGCAGAGCTTTCTATCTGCCTGGGATAACTACCTTCCTCTGGATCATTATATGGAGGTCTAGCTTATTTCAACCACAATATTTTTGGATCTCTGTTATAGTAGCTTCTTAGCCTAAACTCCAGTCAACGGCCTTTACTAACTTTTCTGCTGAATTGCCTTTTTCTCATTTTGTCTTTAACTAGCTGGGTGTTAACCCTGTGTTGGGATATGGGTAGGTATCACAAATACTTTCTCCCAGCCTCAGGTTCATCCTTTCACTTTGTTGTTTGTCAAAAGAAGATTTACAAATCACCCAATTGTTCTCCAAAAGGATTATACCAATTGTCATTCCTAATAAGCAGTCCATGAAAATGATTATTCACTATCCTCAGTTGGTATTGTGTATTCTTACTTTTAATTGTTACTAATTTGATCATTAAAACCTAGATTTCCATTATTTTAGTGTGCATTTCTTAGATTTCCAGTGCAAATGAACATTCTTCTAAATCTCTGGTCTCTATGTCCTGTTATGTATTGAAGATATTTAATAGATGTCTCAATTTCCTACAGGAATGTTGTGTTATTCTGTGAGGGCTGACTGCTATAACAAACAACTCCTGAAATCTTAAGGGCCTAGCCCCAATAGAGGATTATTTCTTGCTCACACTGTAGTCCAATTGAGGGCTGGGGTCAGCGTTCTGCTCTGGGAAGACATTTGAGGCCCTAAACTCTGTCTAACTAATGCTTCTGTCCTAGGGCCTTCGAGTCCTGGAGGATTCCAGCAGGTAAAGGGGAAGACAGTACTAGAGACTGGGTAGCAGGGCTTTTAGAGACTAGGCCTGCAAGTGACCTACATCACTTCTGCCACAACTCAGTCATATAAACCCCAAATTGCAAGGGAGGGTGGAAAAATGTCTAGCCATGTTCCCATGAGGAAAACTCACAAAGGTCTGGTGATCTTACATCTCAACCACCATAAGCACCCCCTCTAAGAATAAGATGCAGGGCCCTGTTCCCTGTAGCTCTAGCACGATGCCCTTTACCACATAGTGCTTAGAAATAGCAACAGATGGTAACTGCAGAGTGGAGTCACTCAGAGGCAAGGGGTCTCACAAACAGCAGCCATGCAGCCCTGGTCTGAGACAGGGGGCCCACACTCAGGGCCCATCACTGAGAGGCTGCCACCTCATCCTGAGCTCTCAAGCAACCATTCCAGACATGGGGGAGAGGTTATTCCTACTAGACTCTAAGATCCCTGACTTACCTTATATGTCTTATAGTCAGTGCAGCGCTTCTCAAAGTGTGGTCTTTGAGACCCTCCAAAGGAGTCTGGGAGGTCAAAGTCACCTCATACAATACCACAACACTATTTGGCTATTTGGCTTTTTACTCTCATTCTCTCATGAGTGTAGAGTGGAGTTTCCAGAGACCATGTGACCTGTGATAATCACAGCACACTGACTGCAGAAGCAGGCATGAGAATCCAGCTGTTTTCTGCTAAGCTTTACTTTAAAGAGAGGTACAAAAATCTCAAACAGTGCCACTCTTCTCACTACACGTTTTGCTTTATAAAAGTTATTTTTCATTAAAAAAATGTTATTTATGTTACTAGGTCATGGATTTATCATTGTACTTTTTAAATAAATAATTATTTAATTTCTTAGTTTAATGGTACATATCAGTATATATAACCCACATCAACAAAAGTTCTTTGGGTCCTCAGTTTTTAAGGTGGGTGGAGTGGCCCCCAAGACTGAAGGTTTGAGAGTGGCTAGTGCAGTGGCTAAGATGGCAGCTTCTGAAGCCAAAATGCTTTGGCTCAAACCTTGCTGCTCTACAGCTATGGAAAAGAAATTAAGATAAACTACGCTAACGAACTTAGTGTGTGTGATCTTGAACAAATTACCCGGCCTCTCAGCCTCAGTTTCCCCATGGGTAAAATGAAGAAGAACACACTCTTCTTGACTTGTCTGCTGATTCAGTGAGGCAATCCCCCTTCAACACTTAAAACTGTCCTTGGCACATACTGCACACTTAGCGAACGCTGGCCCTCATCACTTGCACGCCCACAGCAGTCAGCCCAGTGTAACTGTCCACAACAGGGGCACAGCTTGTGTTTTCAGAAGGCTGAATGTGTAATAAATACGGGATGATGGAAAAGATACCATACCTCAGCCATCCAAAGGTCAGGTTATGATTACAGTGTTTGTTTACCTGTCAGCCACATCCAGGTCAGATTCCATCTTGTCCAGGCCTCTCGAGATACTGTCAAGCTGCTCGCCCTGATGGTGAAGGACTCTGGCTGTGTCTTCCAGACGCTTCTGGGTACAGGCCATCAGACCAGTCAACTCCTTCCCCTTGGTCATGGGGGAGGATGATTCCTCAACAGCAGCTCCTGACTGGGACAACAGCATCTCTCTCCAGAAATGCTCGATGATGCTGAAAACGACATTTCGACTAGGCTGCAAGGAACTGAACCAGTGCTTGTTGTGGTCCTTTTCCAGGATGGTAATAGAACTGAAGATAAAATAAGAAGCTTCTTTCTTGATCTCAATTATACTAGAAAGAGGAAAGTTGACAAGAATTTCTCTAGTTTTATCAGTCATAAATTTTAGTGAGAGAGAAGTTAATGAAAGTTTGCCAGGGACCCATTGCTTCTCAAGTTCTAAATAATAGGAGCATGGCCAGGTGTGGACACAGACGTCTCTGCTCATCTGGTTCCTAGGTCGGTTTGTACTACGGCCAAGGTCACTCTGCCTCTGAAGGAGAGGGGGACAAATTAGTGGATAGATGAGGCTAAAATAGGACATCACACTTGGATTAGAGATACTAGGACACTGACAGCAAGGATATGGTCTGGATTCCAAGCACACTGGAGACTCCAGCACATGGCCAAGTTCTCACCTAGCAAGGACTCTCACACCACCTGTGATAGGCAGGATGAAGACCTTGCCCTACTCAGCAGAGAGGTAAGGGCTGGGGCCAGACTTGTGCTTGACCCAAAGCATCAAGGTCCCCAGGGGCTCTTCACTCACTAGAGCACCCACATTGGGACCAAGGTCCACAGCTGATGTGACCAAAAGAAGAAAATCACTGGAAAAGACCGCCCAAGGATTCTTCATAGGAACACCATCAGCTGTGATGACCCCTATCAACTACACACTCTACAAAGTTTCCAAACTAACATTCTCCTTTTGAAATTTTTATAAATTTACTTAGTTTCATATAGAAAATAATCTTACAGACAACCTTTTCCATTCTTGTAATCCCAACTAACTTTATAGGGTTCTACATAATTATATAATTATATGTATATATTTTATATATAGTTATACATAACAAAGGTGTACTATTCACCATTTGCACTTATCAATGCATTTTTTTTTTTTTTTGACACGCTGCACGGCTTGTGTGATCTTAGTTCCCTGACCAGGGACTGAACCCAGGCCCTCGGCAGTGAGAGTGTGGAGTCCTAACCACTGGACTGCCATGGAATTCCCTATGGATGCATTTTAAAGTCATGAATCACAGATTTGAAACAACCATTGTAGAACACTTAGTTCAACCTTCTCATTGTACAGATAAAGAATATAAGGCCAAGAAAAGATGAGGACTTTGTACAAGGTCAAACCACAAGTTCATGATATTAACATGGCTAGAATTAGGCAGGGTAATGCCTAGTCCAATGCTCTTCCAATTAGAGGTCCACCTGTAATATGGCGTTTCTTCTTTCCTTTCTCCTCCTTCTTTCCTTCTTTCTTTCCTTCCTTCCCTCCTTCCTCAAATCCTCGTTCTCTCTCTCTTGCATGCACGCACGCACGCACACGCGTGCGCACACACACACACACACACGAGTTTAATTATGACATGATTTCACTTATAAAAACAGGAGAAGACATAATATTATCCCTAAAAATGTTGAAACGTGTGGACTTTCACAGAATGGGTACAGGGATTCTCTGCATTTGGTTAACAAGTTTTAAGCCCCCACCATGCCATGCTGGGCTGCAAGTACAAAAGAAACAACAATGACATAGTCCTTGGCTCATGGAGCTTAGAGTCCACTGGAATTCTATAAACTTCCTCACTGAGTTATATTCTAAAGACTCAGACTCTTCAATGTAATTACTGTACTAGATGCCACATCAAGCAGCACAAGCCTGGACAGCAAAAGAAAAAGGCAGTACCTACACCTGAAGAACCTGAATTGAATTGAGATTCCTAATTATGAAGAAACAAAGTGATTTGAGATTAGGCAATGTATCATCAAATATGAAATATGTTAATGTAAACAAAACCCCAAAGCTCATAGGGTTGTAGGCATGATATGGAATGTAAGGAAGTCTTAAGTGGACTACAGTGGCAGTCTAACTGGTCTCCTGCCTTTGGTACTCCAAAATACGCCCCCCCCCCCACTGCCACTAAAATCTTCTTTCCAGAGTAAGAGAGGCCCCATCCAGCCCTCGGCCTCTCCCACCCTCTCTCTCCCTTGTGGGGCTGTATGGAACTTATGCACACTTACTGTACCTGTTAAATGGTAGGATGACCACTTGTTATTTGACTGCAAGCTCTCAAAGGGCAATGACCATATTTTATTCATAATCCTAACTCAGGAAACACTTCGTGACTGAATAAATGGAACAGACACTCGTGGTTTATGGTATCTGTCCATCTGTGACTCTCAGCATAGCTGAGGTCAATGCTCAGGCTGGTCTCATCCTACTGCTTAATTAAATACTGCACATACAAGGTATGGACATTATGGAGGCAATTCTTCACAGTGCTTCTCCTCATTTTATGTCAAAAACTGACATAAAATTTTATGTACCAAAAACTGTCCCAGGCTATCTTCCTTGTAACTGTGGACAGTGTCTCCCTCCTGGTTGAAAGAAGATCTGTTTCCTGACCAGGATAATAGGTCAGTGTCCCCTTGGAGGCAAGTGTTGGGCAGATTTGCTAGCAGCCCCCTCATAAGCTGTGACACAAACCCATGGTATATGCAGCATCCACCTGTGCCCTCAGAATGTAGGGGGCAAGGGGAACAGATGCACACATGATTCCTGCTGTACCATGCATAACAGGCCCTTTCTGCCAGAGGGCCTCCTCTCTTCTGCCACATCTACAAAACTATGGCAGGCTCACTCTTCAACCCGCAATAAAGTCTCAGACCCTTCACAATCCCCAACAGTGAGGTGCAACACAAAGATCATTCTACTTTGGGTATGGGTTCTTCATATGAGAATCTCTATTAAGCTAAATATTTAGGAAGCAAACTTTACAAATCGACTCTCGATTCATAACACCCTAGGATGTTTTTATTTGACTTATGGGAATTAAAACTTTCCCCAAACTTTAATTCATTTTAAAAATAAGTACATGAAAAGTTCAGAAACAGGAGTCAGAATGGTGGTTATAACTGGGGAGAAAGGAGGCCTTGACTCTGTATGCTGGTTAATGTGCTATTTCTTGCCCTGGGTGTATTAATTTTCTGATAATTCAAGATTTGTGCGTTTTCAGTTCTTATGATTTGTTCACTTTTCTTCATTAATACTTCAATGAAGGATTTACTAAATATTTAGTAATAATATAAAATTTTATTAAAAATTAATAATAAATGTACATATGAAAGGTATACCAAAACTAAATTTCAGCTGGGCATTACAATTTCAAAAACATCTGAAATCACTGCCTTAGGTAGCAGCACAGCTGGAAGACTACAGCACAAACCTTTGGACAATGGCAGGTATTCCCACTCATCTGTGTGTGACCCCTGGCTACTCAGCCCCGCTGCCTCCACTTCCTGATCTGTCAATGGGATAATAATTGTACCTATCCCACACTGCAGCTGTAAGGCTTAACTGAACTGTTAATGTGAAAGGTGCTTAGAAGAGTACCTGGCACCTAATATATGCTATAGGTGTTATTACAATCATTGTGAATACTACAAAGTATCTACAGAACTAACTCAGCTCATCTATTAGGAATGTGAAGAGTCTACTCTTGATTCCATTTCTTTAACGACTGCTAAAACATCACCATACCCAGAATCTGTTATTTGGTCTCATTAGTTTTCACCACCTGATCAGAGTTGGCTATCGACAGCACCTGGCCACAAAAACAAACATGACAGTGAAAAGGAGGAGAAAGAAAGAAGGAAGAATGTGCCTAGTGTACACAAAATTAAAGTGCCAAACAACTTGATTCCATTATAAGAGAAATAAATTTAACTCCTATGTTAATCAGATTGAAGTACTTCCCAAGTACACTCTAGAACTTCTCTTAATCACAGTAGCAAGGGCTGACCCAAACTTCCCAGATATGCGTATGTGCCAATCAACCCCTGTTACTCAGTACTACACATCAGTCCAGTCTACCAGCTCTGCTAATTACTAATACCTGAAATTAGGACAAACCTAAAAGAAAGCTGCCATATTAAGCATGAGAATTTTGTCATCACGACAAAATGATGTCAGGGCTGGAGGGACCACAGAGATCATCTCCAACTCACTTCATTCAACAAATGAATGAGCACAACTCTATCATGGCAGAAGCTCTAAAAGTCCACTGATAGCTTGGCTAATACTCTTTCAGGAGTATTAGCATCTTTAAGTGTTTTCTCCGAGTGTCAATTCTGAAAAAGCAATAGCCTCAGGACCTACATATTTAAGGAGATACAATACAGTGCAGGGACCAGAGGGTACAGGGCTAAGGAGACAGAACATATACAGTTAAAGATAAGCAACAATTAGACTGCAGGTACTTGCACCAAACTGCAAAAACAGTAAGTGGTAAAGAACATTGTAGAAGAGACTACTGCAGATTAAGACTATAAGGAAGGCAAGCCTCCTACTTGAAGAATGTAGCAGGGCTGGAGCAGGAAGAAGCAGAGACTTTCCACTCTCAGGTCTGGTGCCACCTTCTTGTGCGTCAGTAGGAATGACCATTCTGAGTCACAGAGGAGCCTGAGGCTTATGGGGTCAGAAACTTCCCCAAGGAGACACAAACCCAAGAATCCATCTTCTTAGGCAACATGATGATGAATGCCAGACCAAGGGGAATCTCAACACTACAAACAAACAATCTCATACTCCCAACTCAGCAGGGCTCTGTAAAGGATCCAGGAAACCCATGCTCTTATGTCGCTGGAAAGCTAACAAAGATCTCAGGTGTTTAAAACTCCTGACCTCCTGTACAGAAGACTGGTGTCTTCTTTAGGGGCTTTATCTGTGAGCTCCCTGCACACAGTGGGACTGTGTGGAAGCTCCCTGCGTGGGGCAGAGCAGCTGGGAGGGTGCCTTTCCTCTTTAACAATGGTTCACTCTGGACAAAAGGAACTGTAAAGCCAAAGTGTCTTCATCAGACCTTTCTCCCTAGTAAGAAGGACACTCACCTGAGCACTCTGAAACAGGCATAAAACAGACTACAGAGTGTCGCTGGACTAGGGATTCTCACAGGACAGGGAAGCAAGGATGTGTAGACCTTCAGCTTTTATGACTCACACACCTACAGTTCCCCATGAGCTGTGAGGTCCCCGGCGAGCCACTGGCACAACCTGCTAGCGCTGTCCTGCCATGAGGCCACTCGGCAGTTATTCAGATGTGAATAATAGAAAAGTTTTTACTCTCAGCATTAGGGACTACTAACCCCATCAACCATGGTTTTCAGTGTTTCCACGTCCAAAACAAATGTCAGAGGCAAGGTACCTCTGGCCTCAGTCACTGCAATGTGCTCACAGCTCGGGTCAGCCCCTGAAACCAGCTAGACTCTGGTCCTCCTGGCTGAAAAGAGCCTCCTGCCACTTGGCCACCCCCTGTCTGCCATAAACCACCCCCAAGAGAGTCGAGGAGGGGCCATATCTTGTTTACCGCTATTCCCCATACTTTGAGACATTGATTTAGCATGAAAATTGAATTTATATTAACAATTGCCTGACCCGAGCTGTCGTTCCTGAGTGTGTACTCTGAGAGGTATTCCCTAAGCACTGAGTGAGATTATGCACAAATTCCCCAAAGAATTACTGAGTCTGGCATTGCAGCATCCAAGGAACCATGCTGTATTTCCAACTCCAGCTCTGCCACAAACTTTATGACTGTGGAAAAGCTATTTCATCTTCTGGGCCTCTGTTTAACCATGAAAATAACTAAAAGACCTAAGGACAATATCAGCTCTAAATTATTCTAAAATTCAAAAAGAGAGAAAAGTTAGAGGAAAGAAAATTTAAGAGAAGAACGAAAACACTTCTCGTGATTGTACTAATACAAGAAATATGAGAAAAGTACTCAGGTTTGACAAATACCAAGGAAAAAGCAAAAGGAAAAACCTGTGGCCACAACTTTTCCTACCACAGATTTCCATGGCAGCTTTCCCAACAGACCAAAATAAATGAGGATTAAGTGGAAGGGCCAAAGTGAGAACAACATTCCCGTGTGCATTAGAATGACCCCACCCACACCCTCCCTCTCCCTCAGCTGAGGACTCTGATACCACACCTGTTCCTGGGTGTCCTGCCTTTCCTCTGGTCTCTGTGCACAGTTTGCGGGAAGCAGTGTCCCCGCTCCCTCCCTCAAAGACCAGATTCTAGTCTGGTCTCCATCCCTTCAACACTAGGAAAGGGCATACTTTTTTTCCCCTAAGGGCCAGGTAGTAAATATTTTAGGCTTTGTGAGCACGTGGTCTCCCTTAAACTATTCTGCCATTGTAGAGTAGAAGCAGCCAGCGACAATACAGAAACAAAAGGGTGTGACTGTTCCAATAAAACTTCACTTATAAAACAGGTGGCAGCCAGAATTGGCCCATGGGCCATAGTTTACCAACCCGTCCTAGATCATCTCATCAGTTTACACTCACGCTCTAAGACCATCTTAAAACAGACACCCTCCCCACATCCCCGCAGTCCTCTCCACTTACTGCTCCTCCAAGAGATTCCAAATGCTTCCCTGTGCTTGCCCCCCAACCACCAGCCAGGAATCTCCCCCTCCAGACAGGCTCCTGTCCCCGCCACTCACTGACACTTCTCTGTCCAGGCCTCCAGGTGGCCAAATCCAATGCCCACATCTGTTCTAACCTCTGTCCAACACACCTGCCCATCTCCTGAGACACATCACGTCTTGGTTGCCTGGATACCATGCTCCCCTGGTCTCCCACCCCCTAGGGCCTGTCTTCAGTCTCCTCTGCTGATTCTTCCTCTTCCACCTGACTGCTAAATGCTGGAATGACCAGGTCACAACCTTGGTCCTCTTAATCAATACTCTCTAAGTGAGTTAACACAGTTTCACAGCATTAAATATCACCTTCCAGCTGTTGCCTGGTCTGCCAAACTTTCCTCTCCAGCCCAGACTCTCTGAGACTTGAGTATTGCCTGGGCATCTCCACATGACCATCTAACAGGCATCTGGAATTTAGCAAGCCCCTCCTTCTGCTCCTGCATTTCAGTGAAGGCACTGCCAGGTGAGTTCTCCTGGATCCCCTCTTCCTCATCCCTCTCAATCTGTCAGCAAGTTTTGGCACTTGTATCTCACATCTGCCGTCTACACCGCCCCCCATCCCCACAGTCACACGACTATGCAACACTGTCATTACTCTCCTGGACAACTTCCCACCTGACCTCCTTGTTTCACTCTGCCTCCCACTACCCGTTCTCTAGCCAGCAGCCAATATGACAGTCATAAAACAAAATTAGAAAATATCATTCTTCTGCTGAAACCCTTCCCCATGTACCTCGAGTAAAGTCCAAAGTCGCCACCCAAGTCATGTAGGCTTTACTAACTACAGCCTCACCGACCAGCCCGTACCCTCTCTGCTCTGCTCTGTTCCTGTCTCAGGCTCCCCACCTGCTGCTCCTGGGACTCTGAACAGCCAACTCTACCTCACTCTCCAGGTCTCTGCTCCAGTGGCATCCTTGCCCCTTCACCAACCACAGCACTCACCAACCACAGTACTCACCATAATTCCAAAAAGCCTGTGAATGTGCTTACATGTTGACCAACTCAGTCAAAACAATGGAGAAGGCAAACATTACAAGGAGGGTGCCTTGTGCACAATGCTGGTGCACCATAGGAACCCATTAAATATGTGTTGAGTGAACCACAAATCATATGATGTGAAAACATTAAGTGTGTCCACTGTGGACAGTTCTCTTCCATCTATCTGCTGAACTAGGTCTTCACTCTATGCTAAGTTCACAGAGTCCTTATTTGGTCCTCACCTCCTGTAAACTGGAACCCACATCTTCCAGTGAAAACACAACATGCCTGCTGAATTAGGGAGAAGAGGTCATGGCAAGGTACCTCAAGAGTCTTTGAGACTAATCCACACAGTGATGCTCCTGGGGAAGAAATGAATGGTCACAGGGACTGAACTTATTAACACACTGCAATTAGTATAATGGATCTCTCTTAGCACTTCCATCAGACCTGTGTCCTGGAGAAGACTCAGTATCAAGTAAACATCCTATTTTTAGTTAATTTCCAAAGTAACAGACCAAGCAACATTTTATACACCTTCCAGTAACTCCTGACCACAAGAAGGCTTAGAGTCAGAACACTGGGAGCAGTGTCTCCAGGCATCAGTGGCCAGTCTTTTCCATTACCTTCACCTCCTGCTCCTCAGAGGCTCTCACTTTCAACCGGGGAGGTTTGCGGGTGTTTGTTTCATTGCAATAACACAGCCTATTCACATGGTACGCGCTATCTTTCTAACCTCTCAGAGCAGACAACTAGGATTTTATGTTATTCCCACTGCATCTCCTACAAAATGCTAACTTTTAAACTCCACTCCTGCCATTTTTCTTTCTGGCCCTCTGTGGGGTGTGTCACTGAGATGTGACAAGGCTTAGAGCAGTACCCTGCTCCCAGATTCTGAGTCAGGTCTGGGTGGGGCCCAAGAATGTGCATTTCCCACCAGTTCCCAGGTGATGCCAGGGCTGCCGTCTAGTGGCCTTGGAGGGACACAGACCTGTGTTCCAGTCCCCTGTTCTCACTAGTTATGTCAGGGCCTCATGTGTACAGTTGTGATAATACTGTCAACACCAGCGAGCCATCATGTGAACTAGGGCAAATACAGGACAAAATGCCTGGCCCAGGGCAAATGCTCAAGAAAGGAGACCCTCTTTCCTACCCTGAGTTACTGGTTTAGTTGCCCCAACAATCCTGGGGAGCATGTGGACCTGCTGGCCTAAAGCGTCCCCTTTCTTATGAAACTTAGTCTCACCCACAGAGCTTCAGAAGCTAGAATCCTGGGATTCTTCCCAGGCAATGTCTATCTGAATTTCATATTTCCCCTGTGAGGCAAGCTTTGAGCCATATTTCCCAGTTCTTTAGACAATTATGAACATTCTGCTTCCCACACTTTTTCTATTTGCCTTCCATGATCTGTACTCACCACAACTAAAACCAAATAATTAAGGAACATCTGGTCAATATGTGGCAAGAAATTGACATTTGTTAATCTTTTTTAAAAAGTTAAAAGCAGCAAAAGTTTATGTATATAAACTTACATACATATAAAATAGAAAGAGAGACTGTGTCTTTGTGTGTGTGTGTGCGTGTGTGTGTGTGTGTGTGTGTGTGTGTGTGTGTGTGTGTACAGGGAGGGACAAAGAGAAAAAAAATGAATGAATGAGTGCATGCCTGGAAGGATAACTCTATATCAAGAAACAAAAACTGCTCATCTCTGGATGGAATTAAGGGTGACTCTTTTTCTCCATTTTAACTTCCCAGTGCATTCTAACTTTCTGCCCAACACTGGCCCAATGAAGAATTCCACAGCTTGACCATGTGAGGTACAATGAGACAGACTGGGAAGGGAGCACAGTGCACACAGAATCACACAACCCCTCACACTGCTCTGCTTGCAACAAACTCTCCACTCCAACATCTTGCCCATGTTCTCAGCTCCCACTTTAGACCCCTCCTATACCTGGACTTCAGGCTCTCCCTAACTCACTTTTTCCTAGTCCTCCCCTCCTCTGCCTTTCCCCACTTCTGGTCCTTGCTGTTCACCTTCTGCATAAGCTTCATAACCCTTGGAAAGAGTCCCCCCTCAAGCCCCGCTCCAAAGCTCAGAGCCCTCATATCCCCAGAATCTCACTTATGCCATCTATAAGGGTAAATAAGATTACATCTTCACTGTTTAACAAAGGGGAAGAAGTTGCCCCTTCCCTGCCCTTCGAGTGTTTCCTTTCGTCAGGAATGAAACAAACTCAGTGTTCAGATTTTACACGGCACAGTCACCACCTGCTGACTCAGAGCAGTAAACACGGACCTCCAGAACTGAGGCAGGAGTCTCTCATCAGCTGCAGACTACACTGGTGCATCTATTTTTCCCTCAAGGAGATGAGAGAGGTCTTAACAGTTCATTCTTCTACTTCCTTGTGTATAAAATGTGTGACGTTCTGCCCAGCTCTGTACTCTCTTGAAGATGCCTTACATGCATGTAATCTGCTCATACAGTAATGAAACTGCTTTCTTCCTTTCCATATTGATATGGGTAGGAAGGACATCTATTTCTCCAACATGCTGAGGCCCTGACGTGTCACCCCCACCCAAGTTCCTCTTTGATGTCCCCCATTTCAGGTCTGCTGGTGTGCACAGCCTCATATCCCCACCCTTGATGCCCCCACACCTTCACTTCAGACCCACCCTATTCCCCCAGCATGCCCTCCGGGTCCCCACCATCGCCCTAGTCCCCCAGCATGCCTCCAGGTCCCCACCATGCCCTTCAGGTCCCACCATCCTCTCCTAGTCCACAGCATTTCCTCCGGGTCCCCAGCATCGCCCTAGGCCCTCAGAACCTCCCTAGTCTCCCAGCATTCCCACCAGGTCCCACCATCACCGGCAAGTTGCAGCATTCCTTCCAAGTCCTCATCAGCCCCCTAGGCCTCCATCATCGCCCTAGTCCCCCAGCATCCCCTCCAGGTTCCCAGCATCCCCTTAGACACTCAGCATCCCTCAGAACACTACCTTTGGCCCTTGTGCCTCTCTGGTAGCCCAGCCCACATCCCACCACCTTCCGTAGTCCTTGGAGCATTGGAAAGAGGAGGAGTCCTCACTTCGGCGGTAGCGTTAGGAGGGACCCTGACGGAAGAGCACAAGCCCAGCTGCAGACTGGAGCCACGCCTTACCTGAGTCGCGGGAGAGGCGCGAAGTCGACAAGACTGGAGGCCGACACCGCTCAACAATCTCTGAAGCCGCGGGGGGCGGGGGAACCCGGAGCTGGGAGGACTGTGCTGTGGGCCGCTCCTGTGCCTGCGCCGGGTGAGGGCCGTAGAATGCCGCGAGCATGCGCCCAAGAACTGGCTCACCGTGTTTCAGGCTCGGCCAGGAACTTAGACCGCGGGCTCTAGGTTCCGGTCGAGTGCTCCGGGACGACCGCGGCCTATGAGTGTCTGTACCTCGCCGCTTTCGCTCTGGCCGGCGCGGGGCTGTGAGCCGCGGGTGCTCAGAGCGTGTGCTCCGGAAGCAGGTTTAACAAATACTTCCTTTTTCACCTCCCTGTTTAAAGAGCAGAGAAGTGGGAATCCGGAAGCCGGATTCTGGGCCTCCAGGAGCACTCCGTCCCCAGCAGCTCCTCCGACTCCGCGCAGCCTCTGTGACCGCCCCGCAGCCCTCCTTGTGCCCTGCAGCTCCTCCGACTCCCCCCCCCCCGAGCCCCGCCCTGTTCCCGGCAGCCCTCCAGATCCCCCAGGCAAACTCCCACCCCACGCACCCCGCACGCCAGGGACGCCGAACCTGGCCCGGGATGGACAGGGAGGCACGCGTGTTCGCCGAGAGCCACTTCCGAAGCCTCGAGGGGTGTCTCCCCCGCAGGGTCTGCCCGAAACTGGACCGCGTGGACTTCATCGAGAAGCCGGACTCCTTTTCCTACGCCGACTTTTTCAAGGGTTACCTGCTCCCTAACTTACCCTGTGTTTTCTCCAGCGCCTTCACCGAGGGCTGGGGCAGCAGGAGGCTCTGGGTGACACCCAGCGGAAAGCCCAACTTCGATTATCTGCTTCAGAACTATGGTAAGGACTGAGCGCGAGTGACCCGGGCAAGAACAGCATGGAGTGCAAACACAGGACTAGACTCTTAGGTCGGATTGTGAGGGAGGGCGCAAATGAGGACAGCCACAGAGGGCTTGAGGGAGGCAAGGCATGAGTCACTCCCCAGAAGAATTCACCTGGAGACCGTGTAGCAATGAGTTGGAGGGCAGACAGGGTCAGGGAGGATTGACAGGCTGGAGGACTCTCAGAATCTTGTCCCTGACCCTTTCCTTTCAGGAGACGTGGTTGTACCTGTTGCAAATTGTGGGGTCCGGGAATACAACTCCAACCCCAAAGAACACATGACCCTCAGAGACTACATCAGCTACTGGAAAGAGTACATTCAGGGAAACTACTCCTCTTCACGGGGCTGTCTCTATCTCAAAGACTGGCATCTGTGCAGGTAAAGGAGCCTGGAGCACTGGCCACAGCACTGTTTTTCAGTTCTGAGTGAGCCCTGGCTGCACACGGAGGAACTCATCTTTTCCCCAGTTCGGAATTTAACCCATTTTCCTCGGCCTGGTTGGAAGTGTCATTCTCTCCAATCATGGCCATCTCACCATGCCTGCACAGGCTTGGTTGCTATGGGGAATGTGGGCCTGGCAGAGGCACAGATGGGCTATGGTTACCCACCTCTTCTTTGTCACATTTGCCCAGAACCATGCTTGTCAGCTTCACCTCCATCTAACTGGCAGCATCCAGCCTTTGCCTGTCCTCTCAGATGGCCCTGGGACCAGCCTCCCCTGTCCAGACCTACTTCTCCAAGTCAGGCCTGTTATCATCCACCTTGGCTGTTGCCAGTCTCCAGACTAGCTGCCCCGCCTCAAGTCCTGCACCCCACTGCTAAAGTCCAAGTGAGCTTTCAAGCAGGACTGTGCCCCACCCATTTAAAATCTCCATCACTAACAAGCAATGCCAACTCTTTAACAAGGCCTTCCAAGATCTGTTGCCACTCACCATATGCTTCTTCCACCTGGGGAGCTCAAAGGATGTGCTCTGAGAAACGCCTCGCTCTTGAAGGCAGCCCCACCCCTTCTGCTGGCCTTCCCACTCTCTGAGGTGGTCCTTAGGTTTTGTAGCCATTTCCCCTGCCAGGGGTGTGCTTTTCACAAGCAGAGAGGAGGTCCTAGTCAGACCCCCGCCATCTAGCACAGGGCCCTGGCACAGATCAGGTGTTCATTTAATGAATGAGTGAACAGTGGAATTCTTGTTTTGCTGATGCAGGAACTAAGACTCAAAAAAAAAAAAAAAAAATTCAGGCCCTTGTGAGTCCCAAGAGCAATCCAAGAGTACATGAAGTTTGCTCAAAGTTTGCCCTTGGTACTGTCTGCCACACAGCTTCTTACTTGTCAGAGAGACCTGGCCCGGCAGATAGTCACTAAGATGCAACCAGACTCTGGTCCTAGACTTCACGGACTCATATTCCAACAGCACAGATGGACTCATAGATTCAGACACTCGTGCACTGTGAATTTGTGCTTCAGATAAGCAGCGAGTAGTTTTTTGGGTATAAGTATGTCCCAGGTATTACAAGGGGCATACTTATTCTAGAAACTTGTTCACTGTTTATTTGAAATTCAGTCTTGAGGAAGTGTCTTGCGTTTTCCTTGGCAACCCACAAATAAAAAGAACAAAGGAAGGCCTGGATCAGGCACGCAGGGGTAGCCACAGGGGAGGTGATATCTGAGCAGGGTTTTGAACGATAAGCAGGAGTCTGTCACTGTACAAAGGCATGGCAGCGGAGGGACCTGCATGGTGTTTTGGGGAACTACTGGTGGTTTGGTACTACTAAGGCTCTCCCCTGTCATGGCCTCTGACCGAGAGTGTTGTGTGACCATGTTGCTGGTAGAACTGCACTCTCCCTTGGGCTGGTTTAGAATGCTCCTCTGTTTGGGAGCCCATTGGTTGGGTTGTGGGGATGGATCCAGGGAAATGAGGGGTTGAAAAGGACCTCCGTGTACCTGGGCTGTCCTCATGCCTGGGCCTGTGGCTTTGAATCTGCTTGGCAGAATCAAGGTCACTGGTGTGGTTAAAAAAGTGGAGGAGGCCCCCAAATTCGGGAAACCAGCATGATGCAGATGATGTATTTAAACCCCAGCTCAGCCCGAAGCTGAAATCCTGGAATGGGTGTGGGAGTGGCCAGGAACATCTAGGTCACTGCCTGTACAAGTTGTCTAGGCTGTGTCACAGCACCCCCAAAGCCATTTCATCTGCTTACAATTCTGGTTCAGTCATTTGGGCAGGGATCAGCTAGGGCTACTTGGGGCTGTGGTCATCTGGTGACTGGACTATGGCTGGGTGGTCTGAGGTGGCCCCACTTCTGGTGGTTGGTGCTGACTCCAGAAGGCAGGTCAGGGTCATTCACATAATTTCAAAGCTCTCATGATATTTCATGCACTCAGGACGTGGGTGCTGGGAGGTTGGCTTGTAGCCACTTCTGCTGTAGCTTCATGCCGCTTTCTAAAGGGACTCCTCAGCAGAGGGCGTGTTCACCCTGCCCATATACTTCTCATCTGACTGGCTCAACGAGTACTGGGATGCCCTGGACGTGGATGACTACCGCTTCATCTACATGGGGCCCACCGGCACCTGGTAACCGCCTGTCTGCTCCCACCCACCATCCTACACCCCATCCCTGGTCACTCTCCTGAACCTTCCTGCTGGTGTGTCAGCTCTTGCCCAGAGCCTCTCAGAGATTCCTGTTAGCCAGGTAATGGAGTCGGCTGCCAGGTCTGGCATTTCTAAGCCCACTTACCTCTTTCGTCTGTGGAAAGAGCTCATGCACCTCCTGTGTGATGTTCTGGGGTGGGGGAGGTTTGGCCCTCCCACCTGGCTCACAGACCAGGTGTGAGAGCTGGGGACCACTGAGCCTGGTCAGTCTACTCAGAAGAAGCAAAGCCCACATCCAAGCCACACAGCACCAACAGAAGGTCTCGCACAGGTCGCCGTTCCATGCTGACATTTTCCGCTCCTTCAGCTGGTCCGTCAACATCTGCGGGAGGAAAAAGTGGATCTTCTTCCCACCGGGGCAAGAAGAAGCCCTGCGGGATTGCCACGGTAGCCTGCCCTACGACGTGACCTCCCCCACACTCCTGGATAGCCGCCTACACCCCATGCGAGATCACTGTAGCCCACCACTGGAGGTCACACAGGAGGCAGGCGAGATGGTGTTTGTGCCCAGTGGGTGGCACCATCAAGTCCACAACCTGGTATGCTGGGTATTCCCTACCCCATGTGCTGTGGCCCAGATGTGTCAGGGAGACAGGCCACAGGGCTCCACTGAGCTGACTCTTAACCCTGTTCACCTGTGCCCCTTGGCCTGCTCAGCAGCTCTTCTTGCCCTCGGCACCTTCCTAAATGCGTTCCTACAGAGAGAGGGCCGAGCCCACCCGCCCTGATCCCATAGAGTGGGCAGGCTGTCCCTCTGGGAGAGCCTGGGTATGGGATGGGGCAGGCCATGGGCAAGGCTGGTACTGCATGTGGCTATATTGGTTCCCTGCACGCAGCGCTGCTGAGGGCCCCCAGCCTCTTTCCCTTCCTCCCATGTTGCTTTCCTGGGCAACAGTGGGCAAGGGGTCCACACACTGTGGTGTCCCAGCCCTTATGGAGCCCCATTCTGGGCTAATTGTGGATTCAAATGATCCCAGCTCCCTCTTCTCTGCTGGCTCCCATTGGGAGATGGAAGCAGCTCCTCCCAGCTGAGGAAAGCTGAGAGGACCTCAGGACGGGGAGGGGACGGTGCCCCCTGTGGGCTCACGGGGACAGCCTGTGCCCTACCCCTTCCAGGAGGACACCATCTCCATCAACCACAACTGGGTCAACGGCTGTAACCTGGCCAACATGTGGCACTTCCTGCAGCAGGAGCTCTGTGCCGTGCAGCAGGAGATCATTGAGTGGAGGGACAGCATGCCCGACTGGCACCACCACTGCCAGGTGGGACAACTGGTCTGAGCAGGAGGGGGGCACAGGATGAGGCTCACCAGGGCTATCTATAGTGGGAGGATTGGTAGGGGGCTCACCTGAACCAGGACCACAGTCAAGGGCAAGAGGGTGCTCACCTGGCCCAGGGCGTCAGTGGGGGGAGGGTATGGAAAAGCCCCAGGACAGCCTGCAGTCTTAAGGGAGGGTGTGGTCTCTAAGGTCAGATCTGTAGTCTTGGGGGCCTGGTGGCAACCAGGCCTACCTATTTGAGTGAGGGTTCTGGGGCTTCCAGGCTGCAGGACTCAGACCCATTTGATCACTGGCTGTCCCCCAGGTGTCTCCATCCTCGAGGACTGGACTGTGTCTCAGGGCCCTTTGTAGCCTAGACTCGATGCAGGGTCAGCAGAACTTGCCTAGAGCTGTGAGTGAGCAGCAGCTCACTGGTTGTTCTTTCTGGCCCAGGTCATCATGAAGTCCTGCTCCGGGATTAATTTCGAGGAATTTTATCACTTCCTCAAGGTCGTTGCTGAAAGGAGGCTTCTCCTCCTGGCGAAGGGGATGGGTCCTGGCAAGGTGGAGGGCGGCAAGGGCACCAGGCTGGGCCCCCAGCAGGCCGCTTTTGACATTTGCCGCATAGCTGAGGTGCTGGAGTCCGTGGTGGCCCACCCTGACTTCCAGAGAGTGGACACCAGTGCATTCTCACCACGGCCAGAGGAGCTCCTACAGCAGCTGGAGGAGGCTGTGGCCGCCACCACATCCCTTTAGTGCATGCTACAAGGATCGGGTGCAGCACATCCTTGGGGGACCCTCGAGGCACCAGTGTGGAAGGCAGTCACCCTGTGCAAGGGTCCCTTCTGGAAATAAAGCTCTTTCCTCCTTTGTGGCCTGGGATGTGTCACCTCCCTGTTGAACTGTCACCTCGGCGTCCCAGGCACAATTCCTGCTCTTTGGGGTCTGATAGGTCCTGGCTGTCTCTTGGCATCCCTGGGGCCCCAATGCCTGTCCAGAGGGTCCAGGCTCCTTGTCCTCGTGAGGCCCAGCCAGGACTGGGAACTGGATCCGGTGAGGGGGTGGTGCATGGGGAGGTGTTGGTCATTTGGACCCACAGCAAGGAGGCTGGAAATGTGCTGGGGACTCAGGAGTGGGGGTGGCGTGTGTTTAGGTTTTCTTCTCCCCCATCCCCCCAGCCTTCCCTCAGCAAAGGCCAGCATCCAAGCTGACAGGCCTCCCATCCTCAGCAGTGCAGGGCAGCTGGCTCGTCTGGCAGGGCCCCCTCTGCAGTAGCACCACATCCCTGCATGAGTCCACACATCTCCCACTGGAGCAAGACCCTCAGTGTAGGGTGGAGACACTGGGCCCCAAGGCAGCCCCGAGACCAAAGGCCTGTGTCTCTATCCCACACTAGAACCACCTGTGCCCACCTCCTCCCCAGCAGGATCCTGAGCCAAAGATGTCTGTTGGTCAGGGCTCTAGGCCTCATGTGCTGTCCTTCATGCAAGCCCCTCAAGTGTCATAGATACATCATTGACGTGCCACTTGGGCCCTGCTGGCAGTAGGGCAAGGCAAAGCACCAGTGAGTTTATCCCCCTCCTGCTTGCTACAGCACCACCTTTCCCCTTCAGAGACTAAGCCCACCCTAGCAGCTGCATACCCAGTGAGGGAGAGGGCCTTGCCCAAGGTCTCCCTGCAGGCCAGGTAGGGCCCAAAAGGCCAGCTGGAACCTGGGCCTCTTCCACACTTCATACACCTGTTCTGCACCATACTACTTCAACTCATTGAACACCCACTATCCGCCATCTAAAGTCACTTTGCAAACAGTGTTTGATTCAACAACGACTCTTTGTGCACTCATTCTGCCCTGCCCAGAATTTTTTGTCATTGCAGACTCTTTACGCTTGTATGTACTATCCAGTTTCCACTTCTTGCACACCTATATTACACCCAATAGTCAGAGTTTCAGGATTCTCCAGAGAAATGGAACCAATAGAGTATGTGTAGAAAGAGAGGTGTTAAGGGCTGTTGATTGTTAAATCTGCAGGATAGGCTGGAGACCCAGGGAAGAGTTGACCTTGCGGTCTTGAGTCTGAAGGCTGGAAACTCAGGCAGGGTTTCTGTGTTGCAGTCTAGAGGCAGAAGTGCTTCTTCGGGAAACCTAGGTCCTCTGCTCTTAAGATCTTCAACTGATTCGATGAGGCCCACCCACATTATGGAAGGTAATCTGCTTGGCTAAATGCCAGACGCTGGCATTTAGCCAAACAACTGTGCACCATGACCTGACCACACTGGCACATAAAATGCACCATTGTAATCACTCCCCGCATATTCACTGGTCACTCTGCTTCATCCGGTGCCCACTTCTTATGATATTGACCAGTGTCTCCTTGCTCACTCACTGTGCAATTCAAAAGCCAATGACTGTATTTCCATTTGACTTAACACTTTGCACACCTCTTTACACACTCGCCATGTGCAGTTCAACAGCCAATCTATGCATGTGCATCCCACTTTCACTCCAGCACGCTCTTGCAGCATTTAACAATTGCTCCTCCCATGCTCCCATCAAATTTTCTATTCTCACACACCCACTGTGTGCTATTCAACAAAGTCTTGTTGCACCCACTGCAAGTCACTGCATACTCCCGGGGGCCATGTTGTCAACTGCTCTTAACTATTCCAGCTTCCCCTCCTATACAGCCACTGTGTGCCATTTAACAGTCAGTGCTTGCGCACTCACTGCAAAACAACTACTCTTTTGCACGTTTCTGTCAACTTATCAGTCTTTCCTTGCACATTCTGCACCATCCAAATTCCACTAAGCCATCAATAATCAACTCCTTTGCAATCGCTATCTGTAGTTCAACAATCATTTGCTCCATTTTGCTCTATTCTGTGTCTGCTTCTTGCACTCCCATTTGCATTCAACAGTCACTTGCACAAATCACTTAGGGCCTGGCAGAGGTGAGCCCTGCTCTGTGTCTGAGTGACAGAGCCATCACGGAGGAAAGGGTAACTCAGAATTGCCCTGTATTTCATCTGTCTCTTGCCTTTATAGGCTGTATATTTAGGGGATGTTACTGAAAATAGGTGACAGGGTGCAGGCTGAAGGCTGTATAGGGTCCCAGGGGCTCCTTCCCTGTGGCTGGCATTAGCCCTTTAGCTTCCAATCCTGGGAGAAGCCCCAGGAGGGCACTCAGGTGAGTGCAGGGCAGTGTGTGTTTCCCACCCAGATTGGAAGCACTCTAGTGTTTAATTGGTAGAGCTGTGTCTGTGCTGCCCATGGATTGTTGGTCCTGGTGGTACACCTCCTCCCCTGCTTATCAGGCTGCATCTTTTAGCCCTTCCGACATGAAAGGTTGACATCCCCTTGACATAACCAAAGTACATTCATCAGGCCCCAGCCAGAGAGGAGTGACTTGATGTACCTGATCAGTGTACCTGATGGTGGACTGGGGGCCATCTAGGGCATTTCTGGGTTAAAACAATTATACAGGGCATTGCAGGGATGCTTATAGAATGACACCCAGCTATAGGCCTAAACTCTGCATCACAAATCTTTCCCCTGGATAAGAAATAAGCAGGAAAAGGAATTCTGAAGTCAGAGGAGTATTCAAATTTAGGTAGAGTGTTGACCTTGGTGGGGAGGGATGATGAAAAATCCTGCCTGCCCTCAGTCTGTTTGCAAATAATCTTCCTCTGGCTTTTTCCTTTCCATGTTGGTTTTTTTTTTTTTTTTTTTTAACCATTTTCCCCACTTAGGGCCTATAGAATTCCAGAGTTTGACCTACAGTTTCCTAATTGGTGGTCAAAAGATACCTCAGCGAGAGAAGCAAAAAGCTCTCGCCAGAGTGTAGAAAAGCAGCCATTGTCCTGGGGTGGGAAATGGTCCTGGCAAGAGTTACTTTTAAAGATGCCCAGTTTTCAGTGGTTGTTGCTATGCCTGTGAAAGTACCTTCAACCTCCCTCCAAGCACCCTGAGTTCTGAGGGGCTTTCTCAGCTCCTTGCCCAGTTTAATGATACTGAAACAAACATCTCTGTGAAAGATGGACTTGGGCATGTCCTTCAGAGAAGGGTAGCTGGCCCTTCCTACTTCTCCCACATACAATAAACTGATGGCCTTAAAGACTTATTGAATGAAGAGTGAGAGTGTCTATCTCTTTTTAAACACAAGAAATGAAAGAACAAAACCACAACTCCCAGGCTATAGTAGAAATGGGATTTTAATATAATATTCCAGTACAGCTTTTGCTATTTACAACTATAGTAAACCTTTTTTTAATCTTTTATACAAAAAAATCAATCACCCTCTCACCTCCTCTGAACTTTTCCCTTCCCACTGACCCCATCTCCTGTGGTCTCATAAAGTCCTTGGTGTCTGGCACTTGCAGTGGCACCAGACAACATCAGTGGGACTCAGCTGCCCCTCACCTGGTGAAGAGCAAGGTATGTGAAGTGGGGTCTCTCCTCTACTGGGGGAGGGGGGTAGGTAAGTCCATCACTCTCAGTTGGCCTTGATGGAATCTAGCCTGAGAACACGGTGGGAGGCAGGGCCAGGACCCCTGGGAGGGTAACAGGCAGGTGCTGTAAGTCATGAAGATAGAACTGAAGTTGTCAGACCCATTGGGTGGGTGAGTGCTCTGGGATGCCTGTGGGCACAGATGACAACGACTGGTACCTGTGAAGGAATGAGAGAAGTGTACAGAGGGCAATATCTGGCAGCAGGCAGGGCACTGTGCCCATTGGTAGTGCTCCTCAGCTAAACTTAACTAGCCTTCTGGTTCCCAGAGAGCACAAGGCAACTAAGGCAGTAAGAAGGTCCACAGGAGTCCAGGTCAGCCTGTCAACTGTTAGGTGTCATACCCAGCCAGAAGAGGTTCAGTGGTGAAACAAGCCTGGAGGTGGCCTGGGCTGTCACGTTGGGAGCACGGTGCCTGTCTGGCCTGGGCCACTCCAGTCTGTAAGTTTTTAGCTCACCCTGGAGAGGGTGATCCTGAGGCTAGCTATTGCCAGGAGTCAGTTAGAAGATGCCCTTTGTGAACCAGAAAAAGAGCAAAGTAAACCTAAAAAATAAATATTAGAGCCGAGATGAATAGAATAGGGAACAACACAGCAATAGAGAAAATCAACAAACTAAAAGTTGTTCCTCTGAAAAAATGAAAAAATTGATGAACCTTTAGCTAGATTGATTAAGAAAAAAGTAGAGAAGACTCAAGTAACTAAAGTCAGAAACAAAGTTGGGACAACACTACCAACCCCACAGGAATAAAAGGGTTTATAAGAAACTGTGAAAAATTATACACCTACAAATTGCATACTCTAGATGAAATGGGAAAATTCTAACAAGCACACAAATTACAAAACAGGTGAATCCTACCAAACATTTAAAGAAAAACTAACACCAATTCTTAAACTCTTCCAATAAGTAGAAGAGGAGGGAACACTTAGGATTTCTGTGAGAGCAACATTACACTAATACAAAAGCTAGACAAAGATCTCACAAGAAAAATCTAGAGACCAATATCCCCCATGAGTATAGATGCAAAAATCCTTGATAAATACTAGCAAACAGAATCCAGCAGCATATTAAAGGATTATGCATCATGGTCAAGTGGGATTTATCTCAGGGGTTAAAGTACTGCTCGATATATGAAATGCAAACTATACCACATTAGTCAAATGAAGGGGGGAAAAATCCACACGATCATCTCAACTGATGAAGAAAAGGCATTTGACAAAAGCCAACACTCTTTCAGAATAAGAGAACTCAATAAGTAGAAATAAAAGGGAACATCCTCAACAAGATAGAGGACACGTATAAAACCCCACAACTAGCATCACGTTCAGCTTTGGAAGACTGAAAGCTTTCTTCCTAAGATCAGAACACAAGACAAAGACATCCACCTTTACCACTTCTATTCAACATTCATTTCATTGGAGGCTCTGGCCAGAGCAATTAGGCAAGCAAAGCAAAAAGCATCCAAATTGGAAAGTAGGAGGTAAGATTATTTACAGATGACAAAAGTTTATATGTAGAAAATCCTAAAAAATTCACACACATACACACAACTGTTAGAGCTAGCAAACGAATTCAGTCAAGCTGCAGGATCAATGGAATAGAAATTGAGACTTAAAAATTAAACCCATGCCAGTGGATTTTTCAACAAAGGCATTAAGACCATCCAAGGAAGGAAAAACAGTCTCTACAAATAGCGTTGGGAAAACTGGATATCCCAGTTTTCAACATGCAAACAAGTGGAGTTGGAACCTTATCTCACACCATATGCAAAAATTAACTCAAAATGGATCCAAGAGCTAAAATTCCAAAACCCTTAGGGGAAAGAAAACAAACAAACAAACATAGAGGCCAATCTTTATGTCCTTTGATTTAGCAATGGTTTCTTAAATATGACACCAAAGGTACAAGGAACAAAATATAAAACAAATGGACTTCATCAGAATTGGACTGCAATTGGACTGATAAACAGCTAGTCAACCCAGCAGACCAGTGCCCAAGGCCAAGTCCAGGATGCCCAAGACACCCAAGACAAACAGCTGATTGACCTGGCAGCCCAGTGCCTGAGGCCAGGTCTTGGATGCTCAGGAGCCCACGTCAGACTGCTGGTCACTTGGAAACCTGGCACCCAGGGCCGAGCTCAGGATGGATAACTCGCCAACCCAGCAGCCTAGTGCCCAAGACCAAGTCTGGGAAAACTGGTACAAACAACTGATTGACCCAGCAGCCCAGCACCCTAGGTGGGATCCTCTGGGTGGACAGCTGGCTGACCCAGCACTCTGAAGTCTAAGGCCAACTCTTGGACACCCAGGAGGCTCAGAATGAATAGCCCAGTCTATTCAGCAGCCTGGAATCTCTGGCCAAGTCCAGGATACCCAGAACAAACAGCTGGTAGACCTGGCAGCCTGGCACTTGACATAAAGTTCAGAAGGACCAGGCTGGACAGCTGGTTGACTTGGTTACCCAGAGCCCCAGGCCAAGTATGGAATGTCTAAAACAAACTACTAGTTGACATGGCAACCTGAATCCAGAGGCTAAGTTTGGGATGCCCAAGATTGATGGTTAGACAGGTCAGTATCCTGGTGCCCAAGGCCAAGTCCAGGATGCCCAAATGGACAGGTGTTCAACCCAGCAGTCCAGCACCTGAGGTCAATTTTAGGATGCCCAGGATGAGCAGCTGGTTAACCCAGCAACCTGTCTTGTGAGGCCAATTCCAGGATGACTAGGATGACTGTTGGCCCCCCAGTCTGGTGCCAGTGCCAAGACAGGGACACTCAGAACAGGCAACTGGCCAACCCAGTGCCCGAGGCCAAGTCCAAGATCAGAATGAATGGCTGGTCCATCTGGTATCTCAGTGCCTGAGGCCAGTTCGTGACTCCTGGGACCAGAAAGGGGGTCTACCCAGCAGACAGGCACCCAAGGAAAGTTTTGAATGACCAGGATACATATCTGTTTGACTGGGCAGCCCCGTGCCTGAGGCTAAGTCCAAGATATCCAGAATGCCTGGGACAGACAGCTGTTTGATTCAGCAGCCTGTTACCTAAGGCAAGTTCAGGGTGCCAGGCAGCTGGTTGACCTGGATGCTCATCACCTGATGCCAAATATGGGATGCCTGGGACAAACTACTGGTCAAAACAGCAGCCTGATTCCAGAGGGCAAGTCTGGGACAAAAAGTTGGTTGAGCAGGCAGCCCAGGGCCAAGGCCAAGGCTGGGACACCTTGGAAAGATGGGTGATTGACCTGGCAGCCAGGTGCTAGAGGCCAAATCTAGGATGATTGGGTCAGACAAGTCAACACGACAGCTTAAAGCCTGAGGCCAACTCCAGGATTCCCAGAAGGGACAGTGGTCTCCTCACACATTGGCACTAGAGGTCAAGTCCAGGATGCCTGGGACAGACAGCTGGTTGACATGGCAGCCTGGCACAAAAGGCCAAGTCTGGGACACCCTGGAAAGACAGCTGGCCAACCCAGCAACGTGGTGACCAGGGTCAAGTCTGGGATGCCCAGGACAAACAGCTCTTCAACCCAGAAGACCAACGCCCAAGTCCAAGTCTGGGAGGCCTAGGGAAAACAGCTGGTAGACACAGCAGCTCAGTGCCCAAGGCCAAGTCTAGGACATATGGGACAAAGAGCTGGATGATTCAGTATCCCAGCACCCAAGATTAAGTCTGGGAGGCCCAAGACATACAGGTGGTCAACTAAAGTCGGGCAGTAGAGGCCAAGTCCAGGACACTTGCGATGGACGGCTGGTTGACCCAGTAGTACAGTATCCAAGGCCAAGTTCAGGAAGCCTGAGATGCCAGTGATAACTCGACCTGGCAGCTCAGTGCCCAAGGCCAAGTCTGGGACCCTCCAAGACACACAGGACACCCAAGTCAACCCAGCAGCCCAGTGCCTGATGCCAATTCTAGGACTCCTAGGATTGTCAGCTGGTTTACCTGACAGTCTAGCACCCAAGGCCAAGTCAGGGATACAAGGGATGCCCAGGATTGACATGTGGTTGATCCAGAAACTTGACACTTAAAGCCAAATCCAGTATGCCCAAACAGGACAGCTAGTTACCTGGCAGACCAGCACCTGAGGCCAAGTTTGGGATGCCCAGGTCAAAGAGCTGGTGAACCTGCCAACCAAATCCAGGACACTAGGGTGCTCAGGAAGGACAGCTTGTTGACCTGGCAGCCTAACACTGGAGGCCAAGTCTGGGATGCTTCAAATTGACAGCTGGTCAACTCTTCACAACATCTGAGGCCACGTCTGAGACACCCCAGATAGATACCGGGTTGACCCAGCAGCCCAACACTGTATCACGTGTGTGATGCTTGGGACAAACAACTGGTTTCACCTGGTAGCTGGGTGTCTGAGAGCAAGTTCCCTATGCCACAGAATTCACAGTTGGTCAACCCCACAGAACAGCACCAGAGGCCCAGTCCGGGGCACCTCAGACTACTGGTCAATGCAGCTCGATACAGGAGTCCAAGACTGTGATGCTTCTGAGGGACAGCTGGTCAACTTGGCAGCCCAGGGTCTGAGGCCAAGTCTGGAATGCCATGGGATGCACAGATGATCAACCTGGCAGCTCAGCATTCAAGGCCAAGTCTGGGACTCTCAAACAGTCCAGGACATCCTGAAAGGACAGCTGGTCAATCCAGTAGCCTGACCTGATGCCAAGTCTCAGACATTCAGGATACCCAGTATTGTGTGCTTGCTGACCCAGTAGCTCAGTGCCAGAGGCCAAGTCTGGGAGGCCCGGGAAAGATATCTGGTCATGCTGGCACTCTGGCACCTAAGGCCCACTCAGGGTTGTCCAGGATGCCCAGGATAGACAGCTGTCCAACCCAGCAGCCTGACGGCAGAGGCCAAGTCTAGGACCACCAGAATGGACAGCTCATTGGCCTGGCAGCCTGGTGCTTGAGGCAAAGTTTGGGATTTCCAAAATGCATGAGACAAATTGCTGGTCAACCCAAGCTTGTCACCAAAGGCCAAGCCGGGGATGTTTGAGACACATAGCTGGAGAGCTTAGCTGCCTGGCACTATAGACCAAGTCCAAGACTTCCAGGAAGGCTGGGACAGACAGTTGGTTTACCTGGTAACCTGGTGGTGAGGTCAACTATGGAATGCCCAAGCTGGGCAACCTCAGACCTGGCACCTGAGGCCAAGTTCAGGATGCCTGAAAAAAAGCTGAACTACCCAGCAGCTTGGTGCCCAAAGTGGTCCCAGTATCCTGGCACCCAAGGCCAAGTCTGGGATGCCCAGGACACCTGAGATTGACAGCAGGTCAACCCAGCATCCCATCACTGAGACCAGATGTGAGATGAACAAAAAGCTGGTTGACTTGGAAGCATGATGTCTGAGGCCAGGATTTTGACAGCTGGGACAAACAGCTTGTTAACCCAGAAGCATGGTTCCTGAGGCCAAGACCAGGAAACAGGATGGATAACTGGTCAACCCAGCAGCTTGGCACTTAAGGAAGGCCAATTCTGGGGCAGAGAGGAAGGACAGCTCCTTAACCCAGAAAGCCAGTGCACAAGGCCAAATTAGAATGCATCAGACAAAGAGTTGGTTGACCTGGAAGCCTGGCTTACATGGCCAAAACCAGGACACTTGGGATAGACAGTTGGTTGACTTACCAGCCCAACACCTGAAACCAAGTTTGGGACATCCAAGATGGACAATCCAGCAGCCTAGCATATTAGGCCAAGTCTAGCATGTACCAGAATGACAGCTGGTCAACCTGGAAACAGGCACCTAAGACCAAGTCCAGGATTCCAGGATGGACAGCTGGTTGATCCAAAAGTCCAGAGCTCAAGACCAAGTGTTGGATGCCTGGGAAGCCTGGGAAAGATAGCTATTTGACATTGCAGCCTGACACTGGAGGCCAATTCCAGGACACCTAAGATGGATAGCTGGTTGGCCTGACTTCCTGGCTTCTGAGGCCAAGCTCAGGATGCCTCAGATAGACAGCTGGTCAACTCATTAGCCTGAATCTGGAGGCCAAGTCTAGGACACCCTGTCGACCTGGCAGCCCAACACTGGAGGTCAAGTCCAAGATGGACAAGTGGTCTACTCGGCAGCGTGGTGCCACAGCTCAAGTCCAGGATGCTAGGGATGGACACTTGTCAATCCAGCAGCACTCCCTGAGGCCAAATCCAGGACACCCCAAATGGTAGTCTGGTCAACACAGCAGCCTGGCAACTGAGGCCAACTCAGGGATGCCCAAGATTGACATCTGGTTGAATTGGTGATCCTACATCGAAGGCCAAGGCTGGGATGGACAACTGGTCGACTCAAAAGCATAGCATCCGAGGCCAAGTACATGACACCAGGGACAGACAGCTGGTCAACTCTAAGTCTGGGATGCTTGGGAAGAACTGCTGGTCATCTGGCACCCTGGAGTCCATGGTTAACTTTGGGATGCCCTGGAAGAAAAGCTGGTCAGCCAGGCAGCCTGGCACTCAAGGCAAATAATTTGGTGATCTGGAAGCTTCAGATGGACAACTGGTTTACCAGTCCAGTGCTGAGGGAAAGTCCAAATGCCTAGGGCAAAGAGCTGGTTAACCAAACAGCCCATGCCTGTAAAGTTAAAAACTTTACTACACTTATTACAGAATGGTTATCAGTCTTATTCACTGAAAGAGCAATCTGCAGTATGCAGCTTGTAAGTGGTGTTTTAGAAAATAATTTCTTACAAGTCTCTTATACATATTACAACATGCATTACACATGGGGTATCACTTTCATTCACTGAAGAACACTACTGAAAACATCTTGCTGTTAGAAAAATGCCTTTATACAAGACTTGAAACATTTCATTACATGCATTACAGAATGGGTATCACATCAATTCACTGAATAATGTGCTAAATATAGCTTGCATGAAGCTTGTTAGAAACCACAAATTTCTTAAACACTTTGCTACATGCATTACAGAATAGTATCACTTCCTTTCTCTGAGAGAACACTTGCTGAATGCAGTTTTCAAGTGGCTTATTAGAAACACTGTTATTAGTCTCTTAAGCACTTTACAATATACAGTAAAGAATGGGATTCACTTCCATTCACTGAAAGAAAACTAAACTGAACACATCTTGCAAGTAGCTTGCTAGAAACACGTTTGTTACAGTTTCTTAAACACTTTAGTACATGCATTACAGAAAGGACATCATTTCCATTCATTGAGAGAACATTATGCAGAACACATATTGCAAGTGGCTTTTAAGAAACACTGTTGTTACAAGTCCTTGTTAGAAACAATTTTATTACAAGTCACATAAATACTTCACTACATGCACTACAGTATCTATTTCCATCCCTGAAAGAATACCATGCTGAAAGCAGCTTGCAAATAGTTTGTTAGAAAAACTTGCATTACTAGTCGCTTAAACACCTCACTAAATGCATCACAGAATAAATATCACTCATATCCAATGAATAAACTCTGTGATAAACATGGTTTGCAAGTGTCTTGTTAGAAACACCTTTCTTACAAGAACTTAAAACACACACAGCATGCCTTAGTGAATGGGTATCACTTCCATTCACTGAAAGAAACTGCTGAACAAAGCTTGCTAGTAGGCTGAAAGGAACATCTTTATTACTTTCAAAATTAAACACATCACTACATGCATTACAGAATAAGTATCACGTCCATTCAGTGAAAGAAACTGCACTGAACACAGCTTGCAAGTGTTTTCAGAAACAGTTTTATTGTACGTCCTCTAAACAGTTCTCAAATGCAATACACAACAGGTATCAGTTTCATTCACTGAAATAACACCGTAGCAAATGCATTTTGCAAGCAGCTTGTTAGAAACTCCTTGACTACAAGTTTCTTAAACACTTCACTCCATGCATTATGGAAGAATATCAATTTATTCAATGAATGAATACTGTGCTGAATATCGCATGCAAATATCTTTTTAGGAACACTTTTATTATGTCTCTTAAACAATCATGATATGCATTACAGAATGAGTATCACTTCCATGAACCGAAAAACAAATTGTGCTTGTGGTGCAACTTGCAAGTGGCTTGTTATAACCATCTTTACTTCAAGAATTGTAAACAATTCAGTATATGCGTTACAGAATGACTATCACTTCCAATCATGGAAAGAACACTGTATCAAACACATCTTGCAATTAACTTGTTAGAAACTATGACAAGTCTTGGTAACACTATACTACATGAATTAAAGAATGGATTTCACTTGCATATACTGAAAGAGTACCATGGTTAACACACCTGTGAACACCTCTATAGAAAAATCTTTAGTTCAATTTTTGACACAATTCTTTACAGTCATTATATAGTGGGTTTCACTTTCTTTCACTGAAAGAACTCTGTACTTAATGCATAATGCAAAGTAGCTTGTTAGAAATACCTTTATTACAAGATTCTAATCATATCACTACATGCCTTAGTGAACAGGAATCATTTCCATTCACTGAAAGAATACTCTACTGAATGCATCTGGCAAGCAGGTTGTTAGAAACACCTTTTATTACCAGTATCTTACCATTTCACTTAAGTTTTTAAAATTGAAGTGTATGTTCATGTAAAATACTATATTAGTTTCAGGTGTACAACACAGTGATTCAATATTTTTATAGATTATGAACCATACAAAATTATTATAAAATATTGACTATAGTCCCTGTGCTGTACATTACATTCCACTGACTTATTTATTTTATAACTTGTAGTTTGTACTTCTTAATTCCCTTCACCTATTTTACCTCTTCCCCCACTCCTCCTCTCTGGCAACCAGTAGTTTATTATCTGTATCTGAGTAATTTTCTCTCTTGTTATATTTGTTCATTTGCTTTGGTTTTTTAAAATTCCACATATAAGTGAAAATATACAGTATTTGTCTTTGATTTATTTCGCTAAGACTTATACCCTCCAGGTTCATCCATGTTGTCACAAACGGCAAGATTTCATTCTTTTTTAAGGCTGAGTAATATTCCATTGTGTATACATACCACATTTTCTTTATCCATTTATCTGTTGATGAACACTTAGGATGCTTCCACATCTTGAGTATTGTACTCCTGTAAACATTCAGGTTGAGGGGGAAGGGTGAGTTTTGACAGGGCGAGAGAGAGTCATGGACATATACACACTAACAAACGTAGTAAGGTAGATAGCTGGGGGGAAGCAGCCGCAAGGCACAGGGATATTAGCTCGGTGCTTTGTGACAGCCTGGAAGGGTGGGATGGGGAGAGTGGGAGGGAGGGAGACGCAAGAGGGAAGACATATGGGATCATATGTATATGTATAGCTGATTCACTTTGTTATAAAGCAGAAACTAACACACCATTGTAAAGCAATTATACCCCAATAAAGATGTTTAAAAAAATTCAGGTGCATATATCTTTTTGAAATAGTGTTTTCATTTTCTTCAAATAAATACCCAGGAGTGTAATTGCTGGATTGTATGGTAGTTCTCTTTTTAATTTTTTGAGGAACTGCCATAAAGTTTTCCATATTGGCTGTACCAATTTACATTCCCATCACAGTGTACTGGGGTGCCTTTTCTCCACATCCACTTCAACACTTGTTATTTGTAGCTTTTGTTTTGTTTTGTTGTTGTTGTTGTTGTTGTTTTGCAGTACGCGGGCCTCTCACTGTTGTGGCCTCTCCCGTTGTGGAGCACAGGCTTCAGATGCGCAGGCTCAGCGGCCATGGCTCACGGGTCCAGCCACTCCCCGGCATGTGGGATCCTCCCAGACTGGGGCACGAACCCGTGTCCCCTGCATTGGCAGGCGGACTCTCAACCACTGCGCCACCAGGGAAGCCCTTGTAGTTTTTTTGACAATAACATTCTACCAGGTATGAGGTGCTATCCCATGGTTTTGATTTGCATTTCCCTAATGAGTAGTGATATTTGTTACTGAACCTGGACTTGGGTCCACTCACCTGACACTCAGCAAAGTCAGTCTTATGACACTGGGTTGTGGTTAAGGAAAGTAAAGCATTTATTGCAGGGAACCAAGCAAGGAGAATCAGCAGCTCATGCTCAAAAAAGACCTGAACTCCTTGCTTGGCACCTTACAATAAAAGCTGTACCTTCCTTTAATACAACTCAGTGTCAGCAGACTGGCTTTGCTGTGCATTTGGTGAGCAGACCCAATCTAAGTTCAGTAAAATGTTGATCATCTTTTCATGTGCCTGTTGGCCATCTGTAGGTCTTCTTTGAAAATATGCCTATTCAGGTCATCTTCCCAATTTTTTAATCAGATATTTTTATATTGAGTTGTATGAGTTCTTTATATATTTTGGGATATTAATTCCTCATCTGACATACCATTTGCAAATATCTTCTCCCATTCAATAGGTTGACTTTTCAAATGGTTGATTGTTTTCTTCACTGTGCAAAACATTTTTAGTTAGATTTGGTCCCACCTGTTTTTTTGCTTTTGTTGTCCTAGCCTGAGGAGACATATCCAAAAAATGTTGCTAAGACCAGTGTCAAAGAGATTATTGCTCATGTTTTTTACTTGGAGCTTCAGGTCATACATTTAAGTCTTCCATTCATTTTGAGTTTATTTTTGTGTATGATGTGAGAAAGTAGTCCAGTTTGATTCTTTTACATGTAGCTGTCTGGTTTTCCCAACAACATTTATTGAAGAGGCTGTCTCTTCCTCACTATATATTTTTGCCTCCTTTGTCATAGATTAACTGACAATATATGCATGGGTTTATTTCTAGGTTGTTTATTTTGTTTCACTGATCTGTGCGTGTGCTGTGTGTGTGTCTGTGTGTGTGTGTGTCTGTGTGTGTGTGCAAGTACCATACTATTTTGATTACTTAGCTTTGTAGTATAGTTTGAAGCCAGGAAGCATTCTTTTTTCAAGATTGCTTTGGTTATCTGGTGTCTTTTGTATTTATATACAAATTTTTGGATTGTTCTTTCTAGTTCTGAGAAAAATGTCATGGGTATTTTGATAGGAAATGCATTAAATTTGTAGATTGCTTTGGATAGTATGGACATTTTAACTATGTTAATTCTTACAATCCATGAACACAGATATCTTTCCATTTATTTGTATCATCTTCAATTTGCTTCAGTGTCTTCTATTTTTCAGAGAACAGTACTTTCACCTCCTTGGTTAAATTTATTCCTATGCATTTTATTCTTTTCCTATGCATCTGCGAACAGTAACATTTTTACTTCTTCCCTTCCTACTTGGATGCCTTTTATTTCTTTTTCTTGTCTGATTGCTGTGGCTAGGTCTTCCAATACTATGTTAAATAGGAGTGGCAAGAGTGGACATCCTTGTCTTGTTCCTGACATTACAGGATATTTTTCAGATTTTCACTATTGAGTATAATGTTGGCTCTGGGTTTGCCATAAATGGCCCTGATTATGTTCCCTCTATACCCATTTTGTTGATAGGTTTTACCATAAATGGATATTGAATTTTATCAAATAGTTTTCTGCTTCTATTTAGATGATGAGATGATTTTCATGCTTCAGGGTGCTAATGTGGTGTATCACAGTGATTGATTTGAGGATATTGCACCTTCCTTGCATCCTGAAATAAATCCCACTTAATCATGATATAAGATCCATTTAATATATTGTTGAATTCAGATCGTTAATATTTTGTCGAGGATTTTTATATTTACGTTTGACCTGTAACTTTCTTTTTTTGAAGTGTTTTGGGTTTTGATATCAGCGTAATGTTGGCCTCATAGAATGAGTTTGGAAATGTTCTTTCCAATTTTTTAAGAATAGTTTGAGAAGGACAGGTATTGACTCTTTATTAATCCTTTTTTTTTTTAGTTTTTATTATTAGCTTAATAGTTATTGAAATATAGTTGATTTACAATATTGTGTTAGTTTCAGGTGTACAGCAAAGTGATTCAGTTACACACACACATTTTTTTTACATTCTCTTCCACTGTAGGTTATTACACCTATTGACGTATACACATAGAGCTGAGCAAAACTTTAAAGTACATCTCAAAAGAGCAGTATTATAGATCTCTTAAACAATATAATTCATACGTCACACTTCAAAAACATCTTCCACTCAATAAAAGAATGCAATGCACAGAAGTTCCTTCCTATGGTAAGAAACATTGGCTACATTCCTTCTGTGAGAATCACGTTTAATTCTGCCCTCTGAAAGCCTTTACCTTCCAATCACATTGAGCACACTTAGTTGAGGTCAACAGGACTTAGCAAATAAAGTTGCTAGATTTACAAGTTTAGGGAACACATCTCTGCCTCTATCACATACAAGGTATAACGTTCCTTCATGAAAAGAACACTGTCGGGCTTCCCTGGTGGCGCGGTGGTTGGGAGTCCGCCTGCCGATGCAGGGGATGAGGGTTCGCGCCCCGGTGTGGGAAGATCCCTAAAAAAAAAAAAAAAAAAAAAAAAAAAAAAAAAGAACACTGTCGGAGAAATTTTATACTGGTAGCCAGGTACAAAGTTCTTCTGGTTGTGATGGGAGGCTCTTCACTGTATGCATGTTGACAAGGCCATTAATTATATTCTCAGTTAGTAACCTGTATTGAGAAAAGACTCAAATTACCTGTAAAACAATAGTGTTAGACAGCTATGAAATAAAACACTACCTACTTCAGTCACTTGGGGTCAGCTCCCAACACTGAAAGAACACTGTGCCTAAGAGTTCTTTCCTCTATCTTGTGAAAAACACATACTTTTACTATGGGGGAAAGAGGCCTTGGCATACAGTCTCACTCTCATTTGGCCTCTGAACATGGAGCATCTCGCAGCTTTTGATGCCAATTTTCAAAGGGTTGGTTTACAGGTCTCTCAAACATTTAACTAGCTATTCCAAATCCTGAGAACAATTTCCAAACACTGAAAGAACAATCTGTATAAAACCTCGTCCTTCTACTCAGTATGATACGTATATTTTCTATAGAAACCAGGCCTGTTCCACAGTGTGAAAGACCTTCACACCAATTGCCACAGCTTTAAAGTACCTCTCCAAAGACCAGTATCACAGATCTCTTAAACAATATACTTCATGCATGACAATTCACATATATCTTCCATACAATGAAAGAACCGAGGGCATAGGATTTCTTTCTTATGGTAAAGAAACAGTTGGCTACATTCCTTCCTTGAGAATCATGTTTAACTATGGCTTCTGAAGAAAGGCTTTACCTTCCAATCGCATTGAGCACACTTAGTTGAGCTCAACCTCACTTAGCAACTACAGTTGCTAGATTTACAGGTTTAGGGAACACATCTCTGCCTCTATCACATACAAGGTATAACTTTACTTTAGAGAAAGAACACTGTTGGAGAAACTCTGTATTGGTAGCCTGGCACAAAATGCTTCTGGTCGCAACTGGAGACTCTTCATTGTATTAGGGTTGCCGAGGCCCTTGATCACATTCTCATTTAGTAGCCTGTTGTGAGGAAAGATTCAAAGTAGCCTGTAAAACCATAGTGTTAAAGACAGCTGTGAAATAAAACACTACCTGATTCGGGCACTTGGGGTAAGGTGCAAACACTGAAAGGGCACTGTGCCTAAAAGTTCTTTCACCTATCTTGTGAAAAACACATATTTTACAATGAGAGAAACAAGACTTGGCATGCAGTCTGCAAGGATTTCACTCTCATTTTGCCTCTGAACCCTGAGCTTCTTGCAGTTTTTGATGCCACTTTTCATAGGGGTGGTTTGAGGTCTCTCAAACATTTCACTCCAAATCCTGGGTACATGTTCCATACACTGAAAGATCAATGTGTATAAAACTTCATCCTTCTACACTGTAGGACACGTATATTTTCTCTATGGGAAACAGTCCTTTTCCTTACGTGGGAAAGGCCTTCACAGCTACTGGCATAAAAACAAAGCTGAATGCAGCTTTAAATTACCCCTTGAAAGACCTGTATTACATCTCTTAAACAATATAATTCATGCATCACACTTCAAATACATCTTCTACTCTATTAAAAAAAAAAAAAAACCACAGCGCATAGAAGTTTAACAGAAACAATTGGCTACATTCCTTCCGTGAGAATCATGTTTATGCCATCTGAAAGGCCTGACCTTCCAATCGCATTGAGCACACTTAGTTGAGCTCAACCTCACTTAGCAATTACAGTTGCCAATTTACAAGTTCAGGGAACACACCTCTGCCCGTATCACATACCAGGTATAATTTTCCTTCATGGAAACAACACTGTTGGAGAAACTTTGTACTGGTACGGTAGCCTGGTGCAAAGCGGTTCTGGTTGTGATGGGAGACTCTTCATTGCATGTGGGTTGACAAGGCCAGTGATTATATTCTAAGTTAGTAACCTGTTTTGAGGAAAGACTCAAAGTGCCCTGGAAAACACTTGTTATATATGTCTGAGAATTAAATTACCACCATCTTCAGTCACTTGCAGTAAGTTCCATACAGTGTAAGAACAGTGTACCAAAAATTCCTTAGTCCATCTTGTGAAAATCACACAGTTTTTTTGAAGGGGGAAGAAGCCTTGACATGTAATCTGCAAGAATTTCACTCTCATTTCGCCTCTGAACACAGAGCTTCTCTCAGCTTTCCATGCAACTATACAAAGGATTGGTTTGTCAGTCTCTGAAACATTTCACTAGCTACTCCAAATCATGGGTAAAAATTCCATACACTGGAAGAAAAATATGTATAAAACTTAGTCCTCATACGTGTATGACAAGTAGATTTTCTTATGGAAATCTGGACAATTCCACAGTGTGAAAGGACTTCACACCTATTGGGGTTTACACAGAGAGCTGAGAGCAGCTTTAAAGTACCTCTCCAAAGAGAAGTATTACAACTCTTAACAACATACTTCATGCATCATAAACAAATATAACTTCCACTCAATAAAAAAAACACAGTGCATTCTTATCTGTGAAATAAAACACTACCTGCTTCAGTCACTCGAGGTCAGTTATGAACAATGAAAGAACACTGTGCCTAAAAATTCTTTCGTCTAACTTGTGAAAAACACATACTTTTACTATGGAGGAAACAAGCCCTCATATGAAGTCTGGAAGAATTTCACTCTCATTTTGCCTCTGAACACAGAGCCTCTAGCAGCTCCTTTTACTCTGTATGATATGTACATTATCCCTGTGGGAAACAGGACTTTCCTTACTTCACACTTATGTGCTTTACACTCAGAGCTGAGCACAGTTTTAAAGGATATCTCAAAAAGAAGTATTATAGTTACCATGGGAAACTCTTCATCGGCTGCAGGTTGAGGATGCCATTGCTTATATTCTCAGGTAGTAAACCTGTTTTGAGGAAGACTCAAAGTAGTCTGTAAAAAACACTCATCTTGTAAGTCTGTGAAATAAATCACTACCTTCTTCAGTCACTTCGGTTACCTTCCATACACCAAAAGACCACTGTCCCTAAAAATTCTTGCATCTATCTTGTGAAAACAAATGCTTTTACTACAGGTGAAACAAGCCTAGGCAGGCAGTCTGCAAGGATTTCACTCTCATTCCGCCTAGGACCACTGAGCATCTTGCAGCTTTAGAAGCCACCTTCTAAACTGAGCGCAACCTCACTTAGCAATTACAGTTGCTAGATTTACAAGTTCCAGGGACACATGTCTGCCTCTATCATGTACAAGGTAGAACTCTCCTTGATGGGAAAACACTGCTGGAAAAACTCTCTGCTGGTAGCCTGATCCAAAAGGCTTCCGGTTGCTCAGGAGCCTCTTCTTGGTTTGCAGCTTGACAAGGCCATTGATTACATTCTCACACCTGTTTTGCAGAGACTCAAAGTAGCCTGGAAACAGTGGTGATAGACAACTGTGAAATAAATCACTACCCACTTCACTCACTTGATGTACATTCCACATCCTGAAAAAGCACTGTGCCCTAAAAATTTTTTCCATCCGTCTTTTAAAACAAATACTCTTACTAAGGGTTAAGCAGGCCTTGGCATGCAATCGGCAAAGATTTCACTCTTATTTTGCCTACAATCTCAGACCATCTCACCACTTTTGATGCCATGTTTCAAAATGTTGGTTTTCAGGTGTCTCAAACATGGCCCTAGCTACTCCAAATCCTATGGACGTGTTCCGTACCGTGAAAGTACAATCTGTATAAACTTTTGTCTTACCACTCTGTAAGACGAATACATTTTCTCTATGGGAAACAGTCTTTACCCTTCTGTGGGAAGAAGCTTTCACATCAACCAGCTTTTACAAATAGAGCTGAGCCCCTGCAACTTTTATGGTGAAAAAACACCTTACCTAGAGGAACAAAGAATACATACAGCATATTTTCAGAAACCGTGCAGGCAAAAAGAGAGAAGAGTGAAATATTTAGAGTGTTGAGGAAAAAACCCACCAACCTAGAATTCTGTGCCCTGCAAACTATCCTTAAGAAGTGAAAGAGAAATAAAGACTTTATCAGACAAACAAAACTAAGAGAATTTGCTGTCAGGACACCTGTCTTTCAAGAAATGTTAAAAGAACTTCTTTAGAGAGAAGGAAAATAATATAAGTCAAAAACTCAGATCTACATAAAGAAAGGAAAAGCATTGAAGAAGGATTAAGCAAAGATAAAACTAAAACTTTTGTTTTTTTAATTCTTAATTGATCTAATAGATAACAGCTTTTTCAAAACAATAATATTAACAATGTATTTGATTTTGTATGCTTGTGTACATAATATAGATAGGTAGATAAAAAGACAGATAGATGCTTCTGTATGCTTATATATAAGTGAAATGAATGACAGCAATGATACATGGAACAGGAGGGAGGAATTAGAATTATTTTGCTATTGTTATAAGGTACTCACACAACCTATGAAGTGGTACAGTGTTATTTGAAAGTGGACATGTATTAGTTGTAAATGTATATTGCAAACTCCAGGGCAACCACTAAAGAAAATAATAAAAGAAGTATTACTGGGCTTCCCTGGTGGCGCAGTGGTTGAGAGTCCGCCTGCCGATGCAGGGAACACAGGTTCGTGCCCCGGTCCAGGAAGATGCCACAACAGTGAGAGGCCCCGGGAACGCAAAAAAAAAAAAAAAAAAGAAGTATTACTGAAATGCTATGAAACGAGAAAATGAAACCATATATAATGCTCAATTACCCACACACCTATGGTCAATTAATCTTCGACAAAGGAGGCAAAAATATAAAAGAAGAAAAGTCTCTTCAGCAAGTGGTGCTGGGAAAGCTGGAGAGCCACATGTAAATCAATGAAGGTAGAACACTCCCTAACACCATATACAAAAATAAATTCAAAATGGCTTAAAGACTTAAATATAAGACATGACATCATAAAACTCCTAGATGAGAACACAGGCAAAACATTCTCTGACATAAATAGTACAAATAGTTTCTTGGGTCAGTCTCCCAAGGCAATAGAAATAAAATAAAAAATAAACAAATGGGACTTAATCAAACTTACAAGCTTTTACACAGCAAAGGAAATCATAAACAAAATGAAAAGACAACCTACAGAATGGGAGAAAATATTAGCAAACAATGCAACCAACAAGGGCTTAATTTCCAAAATATGCAAACAGCTCATACATCTCAATAACAACAACAGCAAAAACAAACAACGCAATCAAAAAATGGGCAAAAGACCTAAACAGACATTTCTCCAAACAAGATATACAGATGACCAATAGGCTCATGAAAAGATGCTCAACATCACTAATTATTAGAGAAATGCAAATCAAAAGTACAATGAGGCATCACCTCACACCAGTCAGAATGGCCATCATTAAAAAGTCTACAAATAACAAATGCTGGAGAGGGTGTGCAGAAAATGGACTCCTCCTACACTGTTGGTGGAAATGTAAACTGGTGCAGCCACTGTGGAAAACAGTATAGAGGTTCCTCAAAAAACTGAAAATAGAGTTGCCGTATGATCTAGCAATCCCACTCCTGGGCATATATCTGGAGAAAACTATAATTCCAAAAGATACATGTACCCCAATGTTCATATCAGCACTATTTCCAATAGCCAAGACAAGGAAACAACCTAAACATTCATTAACAGATGAATGGATAAAGAAGATGTGGTATATATACACAATGGAATACTACTTAACCATAAAAAAGAATGAAATAATGCCATTTACCACAACATGGGTGGACCTAGAGATTATAATACTAAGTCAAGTAAGTCATAAAGAGAAAGACAAATACCATGATTATCACTTACACATGGAACCTAAAATATGACACAAATGAGCTGATTTATGAAACAGAAACAGACTCACAGACATAGAAAACAAACTTATGGTTACCAAAGGGGAAATGGGGTGGGGGAAGGATAAATTAGGAGTTTGGGATTAGCAGATACAAACTACTATATATAAAATAGATAAACAACAAGGTCCTACTGTATAGACCAGGGAACTATATTCAATATCCAGTAATAGACCATAATAGAAAAGAATATGAAAAGAATATATATATATAAATAACCAAATCACTTTGCTGCACACCAGAAACTAACACAACATTGTAAATCCACTATACTTCAATTGAAAAAATTAAAACTTTAAAAAAAAACAGTAAACAGTATGTAAAATTAAAAGAAAAACTTTTAACTAAATAAAACACTCAATTAAAATCTCAAAGGCAGAAAGAGGGTGGAAGACAAAAACAGGAACAAAGAACATAAGCAACAAATAGAAAACAATAACAAATATGATAATATTAATCTACAACAATTTGAATGTTAGTGGTCTAAATGCACCAAGACAGAGATTGTCAGATGGATCAAACATGATCAAAAACATGATTCAACTGTATGTTGTCTGTAAGATATGTTGTTTTCATTTTAAATATAAAGACACACAAAGTAAAAGTAAATAAATGGAGGAAAACATAATATGTTAACACTAATCAAAAGAAAGTTGGAGTAACTATTAATTTCAGACAGAGGAAATGTCAAAGTGAAGAACATTATCAGGGATAAAGAAAGGGAATTACATAATGATAAAGGGGTTAATTCTCCAAGAAGACATAACAATCCTTAACATGAATGCACATAACAATGTATCATCAAACTACATGAGGTAAAAACTGATCAAACTTCAAGGAGAAGTAGATGAATCAACTATCATAATTGGAGACTTCCACACTCCTCTATCAGAAATGGACAGAAACAGCAGGCAGAAAATCAGTAAGGATATATCTGAACTCAGTAACACCACGGATCAACTGGATATAATGGGCATCTACAGAACACTTCATCCAACAACAGCAGAATATACTTTTTTCTCAAACTAACCTGGAACATTCACCAAGATAGACCACATTCTGGGCGATAAAACACACTTAATAAATTTAAAATAACACCAATGTCTGCTCTCAGATCACAATGGAATTAAACCAGAAATGAGTAACAGAAGATAGCTGAAAAAAATCTCCCAAGTTCTTGGAGATTAAATGATACACTTTTATATATCACATGGGTCAAAGAAGAAATCTCAAGAGAAATTCTTAAATATTTTGAATGAAATGAAAATGAAAACACAACTTATCAAAATCTGTGGGGTATAAGGAAAGCAGTGCTTAGAGAGAAATTTATAGCACTGAATACATCTATGAGGAGATGAAAGATCTAAAATTAATAATCCAAGCTTCCACCTTAGAAAACTAGAAAAAGAACAGCAAATTAAATCCAAAGTAAGCAAAAGAAAAGAAATCATAAAAAAGCAGAATGAAGTTGAAAACAGGAAATCAATAGTTAAAATCAATGAAACCAACAGCTGGTTCTTTGAGAAGATCAATATCAAAAAGTCTCCAGCTGTGCCAACTAAGAAAAAAAGAGCTAGGACATGAATTACTAATATGAGATGTGAAATAGGGGACATCACTACAGAACACATTGAAAGTATAATAAAGGAATACTATGAACAACTATATGCCAACTAATTTGATAATCTAGATAAAATGGACTAACTCCTTTTGAAAGTCACAATCTGCCAAAACTCATGCAAGAAGAAATAGACAATCTGAATATGCCTATATTAAAGAAATTGAGTCAATAATTAATAACCCTCTAGAATGAAAAGCACCAGGCCCAGATGGGTTCTACCATAGTTAAGGAGAAACTATACCAATTCTCTACAATATCTTTCACAATATAGGATTAGAAGGGTATACTTCTATTTCTCATAAAATGGTAACTCATTTTATGAGGCTACCATTACCCCAATACCAAAACTTGACAAAGAAAATACAGGATAAAAGAAAACAAGACCAATGTCTCTCATGAAGATTCTCATACCAGGCAAAATCCTCAACAAAATATTAGCAAATCAAATATAACAATGTGTGAAAAGAATTACACACCAGTACCAGGTGGGATTTATCCCAGGTATACAAGGTTGGTTGGCTCAACACTTGAAAATCAATTAATGTAATACATCATATTAACAAGCTAAAGAAGAAAATCACATGAGCATATCAATAGATGCAGAAAAACCATTTGACAAAAAACAATACCCACTCATAATAAAAACTATCATAAAAACCCTATAGCTAACTCACTTAATGGTCAGAAACTCAGAGCTTTCCATTAAGATCAGGAACAAGACAAGGATGTCTCCTCTCACCATTGCTTTTCAACATCATACTGGAAGTTCTACCTAATACAATAAGACATGAAAAGGAAATAAAAGGCATGCAGATTAGGAAGGGAAAAAAACTATATTTGTTCACAGATGACTGTTCATTTGCAAAGTCAGGACTTCACTGGTTGAAATTGAAAACTGGCCCCATACACAGAGGGCAAGGAGAGACTGAAGAAAGAGGCAGACCACTCCAGGCTAGTAGGTGGCAGTTTTAATAAACAACAGAACTTACATATGAGGCTTATGTTCGTCAGTTGCAAGACAAGTAGATCCTTGCATCCTCCCGCCAGAATCTTAAAAGTTTATAAAGAGGCTTTAACGGGATTCATCACACATCCAGTCCAGATGGTCTCAACAACACATTACTCTCTCAAGGCTGCATCCTCAAAACGGCTGCTGGTATGGAAATAGTAGGTGGAATATAAATTCCAAGGACGGGGGAGAGGTTAAGGAGCCTCTGATTGCCTGGGTCAACTAGCAGTCACATCTTCTTGATGACTTCCTCCAACAATGACATGATCATCTATGTAGAAAATCCAAAAAACTCCTAGAATAAGCAACTATAGCAAGGTTGCAGGACGCATGGTTAATATACAAAAATCAATTGCTTTCCTCTATACCATCAATGAACATGTAGAATTTGAGATTAAAAATATAATACCATTATACTGACACCCCCCAAATGAAATACTAAGGTATAAATCTAACGAAATATGTGTAAGATCTATGTGAAGAAAACTATTAAACTCTGATGAACAAAATCAGGGAAGAACTAAATAAATGGAGAAATATTCCTTTTTCATGGATAGGAAGACTCAGTACTGTCAAGATGTCAGCTCTTCCCAAATTGATCTATAGATTCAGTGCAATCCCAATTAAAATGCCTGTAAATTATTTTGTGCATATTGACAAGCTGAGTATGAAGTTTATATGGAAAGGTGTAAGATCCAGAAGAGCTAATACAATACTGAAGGAGAAGAACAAAGTTGCAAGACTGATGCTACCTGACGTCAAGACTTACTACAGGCATATCTCAGAGATATTGCAGGTTTGGTTTCAGACCACAGCAATAAACTGAATATCAAAATAAAGTCACATGAATGTTTTTGTTTCCCAGTGCATATAAAAGTTATGTTTACACTATACTGTAGTCTATTAAGTGTGCAACAGCATTATGTCTAAAAGAACAATGTACATACCTTAACTAAAAAATAGTTTTTAATATCTTTATTGGAGTATAATTGCTTTACAATGTTGTGTTAGTTTCTGCTGTACAACAAAGTGAATCAGCTATAAGTATACATATATCCCCATACCCCCTCCCTCTTGAGCCTCCCTCCCACGCTCCCTATCCCACCCCTCTAGGTTGTCACAAAGCATTGAGCTGATCTCCTTGTGCTATGCAGCAGCTTCCCACTAGCCGTCCATTTTACATTTGGTAGTGTATATATGTCCATGCTACTCTCTCACTTCGTCCCAGCTTCCCCTTCCCCCACTGTGTCCTCAAGTCCATTCTCTACGTCTGTGTCTTTATTTCTGCCCTGTCACTAGGTTCATCAGTACCAGTTTTTTAGATTCCATATATATGCGTTAGCAACTGGTATTTGTTTTTCTCTTTCTGACTTACTTCACTCTGTATGACAGACTCTAGGTCCATCCACATCATTACAAATAATTCAATTTTGTTTCTTTTTATGGCTGAGTAATATTCCATTGTATATGTGTGCCACATCTTCTTTATCCATTCATCCGTTGATGGACACTTAGGATGCTTCCATGTCCTGGCTATTGTAAATAGTGCTGCAATGAACATTGTGGTACATGACTCTTTTTGAATTATGGTTTTCTCAGGGTATATGCCCAGTAGTGGGATTACTGGGTCATATGGTAGTTCTATTTTTAGGTTTAAAAAATACTTTATTGCTAAAAAATGCTAACCCATCTGGGCCTCCAATAAGTCATAATCTTTTTGCAATAGTAACATTAAATATCACTGATCAGAGATCTCCATAACAAATATAATCGTAATGAATATGACTGTGCATTCATAATGAATTGAAATATTGTGGGAATTACCAAAATGTGACACAGAGACACAAGGTGAGCAAATGCTGTCGGAAAAATGCCGCTGATAGACTTGCTCCAGGCACAATGCTACAAACCTTCAATTTGTAAAAAATGTAATATCTGCAAAGTGCAATAAAGCAAAGCACAATAAAACGAGATATGCCTGTATAGAGCTACAGTAATCAAGATAGCATGATCTTGGTGAAAGAATAGATCAGTGAAACACAATAGAAATCACACATAACTATAGCCAATAGATCTTTGACAAGGTGCAAGGGCAATACAATGGAGCAATGATAGTCTCTTCAACAAACAGTGCTGGAACAACTGGACATCCACATGCAAAAAACATGACTCTAGACACAGACCTTACACCCTTCACAAAAATCAACTCAAAATGGACCAAAGAACTAAATGTAAAGCACAAAATGTAAAACTTTAAAAGATAACGTAGGAGAAAATCTAGATGACCGTTGGTATGGTAATGACTTTAGATACAATACCAAAAACATGATTGATGAAAGAAATAATTGTTAAGTTGGACTTCATTAAAATTTAAAATGTCTGCTCTGTGAAAGGCACTGTCAACATAATGAGAAGACAAGCCATAGACTGGGAGAAAATATCTGCAAAAGAATATATCTGATAAAGGACCTATCAGATGTTATCCAAAATATACAAAGAACACTTAAAACTCAATAAGAAAATAAACAACCAGATTAAAAAATGGGCCAAAGACCTTTATGGACACCTCACTAAAGAAGATACATGGCAAATAAGCATATGAAAAGATCGTCATATACCCTACATTGTATGTCATTAGGGAAATGCAAATTAGAACAACAATGAGATACCTCTACATGCCTATTAGAATGGCCAAAATCCAGAACACTGACAAATGCTGTGGAGGATGTGGGGCAACAGGAAGTCTCATACTTTGCTGAAGGGAATGCAAAATGGTACAGCCACTTTGGAAAAGAGTTTGGCAGTTTGTTACAAAACTAAACATATTCTTATCATATGATTCAGAAGTCATGCTCAAAAGAGTTGAAAGCTATGTCCACAAAAAAACTTGCACATGGCTGTTTATAGCAGCTTTATTCATAATTGCCCAAATTTGGAAGCAACCTAGATGTCCTTCAGTAGGTGAACAGATAAATAAAATGTGGTACATTCAGACAATGGAATATTATTTTGCTCTAAAAAGAAACGAGCTATCAAGCCATGAAAAGACGCAGAGGAAATTTAAATGCATATTACAGAGTGAAAGAAGCCAATCTGAAAAGGCTGCATACTTTATGATACCAACTATATGACATTCTGAAAAAGGCAAAACTATGGAGACAGTAAAAATATCAGTGGTTGCCAGTTAGGGAACAGGGAGGGATGAATAGGCAGAGCACAGAGGATTTAAGGCAGTGAAACTACCCTGTAATGGCAGACATGTCATTCATTATACATTTTTTCAAACCTATAGAATGTACAACACCAAGGGTGAGCCCTAAACTATGGATTTTGGGTAACTGGGATATGTCAGTGTAGGTTCATCAATTGTAACAAATGTGCCACTGTGGTGAGTAATGTTGATAATGCGGGAGGCTATGATGTGCTGGGGTAGAGAATAAATGAGAAATCGCTATACCTTCCTCTCAATTTTGCTGTGAACCTAAAACTGCTCTTTAATACTTTTTTGTCTTTTCTTAAAAAACAGAACAAAATGAGAAACTAGTCACCTCTCCCAGTCTTTGAAGACTGGTTCTCTGCTACAGCAGTCCTTTACTAATTAGCTGGCTTGTTCTCAGCCTAGGGATCAGATGGAGGTGAAAACTTAAGAGCTCCTTAGGTCTTTTGTGGTTGGGCTTTATGTTGGTTTTTCAGCTGCTTTTAAGTCTTGATTTCCCAAAGCTTAACCATAGTCTCTCCTCAGGGTTTTAGATGGTCTATCTTATGTTTCTACCCTCACTGTCTTGCCCCAGGTGTCTGTGGGACTGTAGTCCACCCACAACTTTTAGGAGCAGTGCCTACTGCTTCTCCCCATCTCAGTTCCGAGATAGACAAGATAGAGCCCAGTACTTCTGGCAGCCCTCAGACAGGGTAGAACTTTACAAATAAAAGCTCCTCTGTTCCCTCTCTGTTGGAGCAAGGGAACTGGGAACTTAGCTTTGGCCACTCCAGACAAAGATTTTGCTACACTGAGGAAGGGATGGGGCAAGGGCAAGTAAAAACATCACAGTATTACCATGATTTCAAATGTGGTTTTTTCCTTGATTGAGTTTTCGGGGGTTTTTTGCTGTAGATATTTTACTGTTTTCCAGAGCTTTCATATGGTTATTTTAGCCAGTTTCTAGTTGCTTTTTATGTTTCCAAGGGGGGCTGTGGGCTTGGAGTTCCGTGCTAAGCCATTTTGCTGACGTGCCTCTACTTTGACTTCATATTAACATTGTACTAGAAATCACAGCCCACTCAATATGGCGATTAAAAGAAATAAAATATAAAAGAAGCAAAAGTTTCGCAAAAGAAACAAAACTGTCATTCACATAGTATATTACATAGAAAATCCAAAACACACAATAAATTCATTATTGGAATTTATGAGACTTCAGGCAGTAAGCTATACACAAAACCGGTACTTTACAAATGAAATTCAAAAAGAGATACCACTTACAATAGCTTCAAAAAGTATGAAACATACTCAAATAAAACTCAAAAAATATGTAATATTGCTATGGAGAAAATATGTGGAGACCTAAATAAAAAGATTGCTGTACCATAGTAATGGACTGTTAAAGTCCATATTGTTAGATATTAATTTTCCTCAGGTTGATTTATGGATTCAAAGAATCCAGTCAAAGTCTCAGCATTTTTATTTACAAGTTGACACGATGATGATTATTCATATGAGTTGATTATAGCCTAGGCAGTTGAACAAGAACTTATGGAAGGATACTCATTCTACTTTATCGAGATTGTTTCCTAATATGTTAACAAAGAGCAGTATCCGTGACCCTATTCCGTGCTGCAACTTGCCTCCGTACCTACCCCAGACACTTCCAACCCTGCTTTCCTTTCGCTTTTTCCGTTAATGCTTATTTTCTAAAATGCTATATAATTATGTTCATGGTAAAGTTCTCCAGAGCAATGATCTCTGTTTTGCTCACTGAGGTATTTCAAATCCTTTACAATAGGGCTTGGCGCGTAGCAGGTGCCCAATATACTTGTTCAAAGACTGAAGAGGAAATAGGTTTGTTTTTTGAAGGTTGTCTACTTGCCTTACTATCAATTACGCAGATGCAGAGCTACAATACACTGTCCTCGGCGAAACTCCGTTTCCTCTGGGAAGAACCGGGAACCCAGGAGCCGGCAACTCATGGAGCGCGGCCACTAGCCCAGAATGAGTACCTGGGCACGTGACAGGCTCAGCCGGGCCTCTCCACGCAGCAAGCGCGGAGAACTACACTTCCCAGAATCCTTGTGTTCTCGCGTGGACTACATTTCCCAGAGGGGTTAGCGACCGTTCCCCCGCCTCCACCGCACTACCCAGCTCCGGACCTGCACAGGGAGTTGGGCGTTTGTCGCTGGCGTGAGCGGCGTTCTGGGCTGAGGTCGGCACAGACAGCACCCCGGGGAGTCCCGACCCGAAGTTGCTGTTCGGCCGTGGCAGTTCCGGAGCCTCCCGCCTGCGGCCCGCGGAAGACCCGAGGCCTGGGTGAGGTGAGCGGCGGAGGCTCGGCAGGATGCGGGAGGGAGGACCGAGCTTCGGGAGGATGCGGCGCCGGGGTATGGGACAAAGGCCCAGGAGGCGCGAGCCGGGCCTTTGTGGGCGCCGGCGGGCCGAGGGCCGGGCACCCCGGCTCTGTCCGCCTGCCGCCACCAGCCATCCCACAGTACCCCTGAACGAGACAGGTCGGGCACTTCGTCCCGATTGGCTGGACCCAGCCACCCTTCTGCTTCCTCCCGACCCGTTCCCAGTGCGCTACCTGCCCAGCGCCTTATGGCATTTGAATTTGTTTCGGGCCGGCTGTGAACGTGAGAAATTTTCTCCCCTAACCATCACTCCTGCACTCCCGAGTGACAGGCTTGTTTTGCGCGAGAAGTGAGTCGCCGGCTTCACCCAGTGGCAGAGCCAGGACTGGAACCCAGGTTTTTGGTTTTCTGTGCCCTTTCCTCAAGACAGCAGCCCCCTCCCCGCCATAGGAGAGCTGATGTTTTCCCTTTCCGAAGCAGCTTTCTCTAGAAATCTGGAAATTGTTTACTTGACAGGAGGGGGAGGAATTGGGTGGGAAGGCTTGAGTTGGAGAAAAGTTGTCACATGCACGCAGGGAGGTTAGAGCAGGTGCTCTGGAGCCCGTGGTGCTTGGAATCCTGGTGCCACCCTCCCTGGCTGTGTGGACTGGGGCAAGTTGCTCCCACTCTGCCCTCAGTTTCCTGATCTATAAAATGGGGTGCTGACAGTGCCAACTGTGCTGTGGGACTCGATGATGTATTGATAGGTAGTGCCTGGCACGCGGTGAGGCTCAGGGAGTTGCTGCTACTGCTGATGGAGTCCTAGGACCTTTTCCTCTGAGCCAGGGAAAGAGCTGGGCCTGGACCAGGACCCAGCCCTTCTCTCTGGTCCTGTCTACTCCTAGCTCCTGACTTCCTTCCTGAGGGCACATGGCATCATTCTCAGGTGGTGTAAAGGTTTCAGAGCTGCTGATTCTGAGGGGTGCAAAGCAGAAGGGGCTTCCTCCTGGCTCCCATTTTCTTCTCTCAGATTTGGCTTCTGGAGACTTCTCCCATCCTAAGGGGAAACTGCCCAGAAAGAGGACATGGCTACTGAACAGAGGGAAGCAAGGTCTCAGGTGAGTGCATTACCATCTCAAGTGTTACGGACAAATAGTTTTGTTTTTTAATCCTCAAACTGAAATTCTGTCCCCAGTACAGTCTTTGCCAGGATTTGGAGCCCATGTCCTTCTCCCTTTGAAGAGTTGGTCCATCCTGGTAGATGGTGAATTGCATAGGGATTGCTTGCCTCCAACCCCCCAATCCATGTGTTGTGTTTCTTTTTTTTTTTTTCTGATAGACACTCTTTTATTCATTAATCTCAATTCACTGTATGATTACTGAGTTGACAGGTAAGATGCCACATGTTTTATACCACTTGGGGTCAGAACAAACAAACGTGCGCACTTGGCAGAGTTCCTTTCTGGCCTGCCTCCTTTGCTCAGTCATGTCCCCCTCCCTACCCTTGGCCAGAATGCTTTTCTTTTTCTTTCCACCCCTGAGAATCTTCATGATACCTTACCCAGGCTTTTCCCAGTCCAGAGTTTTTAGTTTTTTCTCCCTCTTAACTTTCTGGATCATGTGCCTTGCTTCTATCACTCTCTTGAAAACTGATCTTGACCTGCCATTGTCATCTTTATTCTGTGGGAATGAGGGTGGGACCCCATCCAGGTGAGGTGGTGTGTGAACAAAGGATAGCCATTTTGGTGGGGACACAGATGGAGAGGTCTCTTGACTTTAAGAGCTGAGAGAAGATTCCTCTGGAAGTGGCAGGGAGGGTGTTGTGGGATATCAGTAGTGGAGAAGCAAGGTATACAGGGTGTACAGTTAGAAGTGGGGCTCTCAAGCCAGACAGCCAAGTTTGAACCCGTATCTTCTGTTACCATTTACGGGCCTTAGGCAATTGCATCTCTCTGTGCCTCAGTTTCCTCACCTGTAGAATGGGAATAACAACCATGCGTACCTCATAGGGTAGATGAGAGGAATTGCAGCATGGCAAGTGTTTCAGTAGGGGCCGGGCACATAGTTGATGTTGAATATGTGGTGGTTGTGGTAGCTGAACAATATTATTCTAGTACATGATACTATTACTGTTGATAGATAAAAATTAACTGTACAGTGTTTTTAGGACCCAGAAAATACTGTGCGTTCTGTACTCATTTTCATCTAACAATAATAGTTAATGTTGCTGGGGGAATATCCCGAGGGCTTTACCTTTGTTCTCACTCTCATAACAGCGCAGCAGTTATTACCCCCATTTTACACATGAGGAAACTGAGGCTTTAAGAAGTCAAGTGACCTGAAATCAAACCCAGGTATGTCTGGCCTCTGAGTTCATGCTGGTTATTGTCCAGCCATTCCTCTGGTGCATCTCTCAGAACACATGGCAGGCCCAGCCCCTGTGTTACCAGAGCTCTCTGCAGTGCAATGTTGTATATCATTTGGACCCACGAAATGTGATGGTGGTTGATCTTCTGAGGCTATGGCCAGGACCTGCCTTTGCATATTTGGGCTGCTTTTTTCTAAGGCTTTCACATTCCATTCCAACAGAGCCAAGCTGCTCTCTTGCCCAGAATTTTCTCTGTCCCTGTGTGTGAGTCCTATGTGACATTTCTCCCTAACCTCACCTGCTGTGTGGAATTGTGTGTAAAACTCAGTAATAGGATGTTTAAGATAAGAGAGAGAGTATACCAAGTGCTGTGTTGGAAGAAAACTTCAGTTATCATCCTGTCTCTGCCATTAATAAAGTATGTGACCTGGAATCTTGACTGTCCTGGATCTTGTGTTCCTCGTCTCTAAAATGAGGATTAGCAGATATGGTGTATGGTCCTATCCAGCTACACATTTTCCTTTTAGTGTTCAAATTCATGCACTTTTCTTGTCTGCTAGTTAGATTGTAAGTTCTTTGAGAGCAGAGATCATTTCTTGTATTCCTCCCAATGTGCCAATAATTTAATGCCTTTTCTTACTATAAAAATATTGCGTGATCCTGGCAAAAAACTTTATAGAGAATAAAACATGCACATATATATATATGGGTATAGGTATATATGCTTGTAAATGTACATATGTGCATAGATGTGTGTATGTACATGTATTTGTCTATATATTTTTTCCGTATATGCAAAAAAAAAGTAAAATCACCCTTAATCCCACCATCTGGAGATGATCGCTGTCAGCCATTTGTTAGGCATCTCTCAGCATCACTTACTATGTACATATATAATTTTTTTCAAAAATGGGACCAAACTATACATACTGATATGTAACTTGCTTTTTATACTTAACATTATTATGAATGCCTTTTTAAGTCAAAAATACTGACTTACACCATCAATTTTAATGATTCATAGTACTTTATATTGACATGATAATAGGTAAGATCTGAACCTTTAATATGAGCCATGTATGGTTTTAAGTACATTGTATGGATTATTTCATTTATTTATTAACTATTTGGTAGCTTTTGAGAGGCAGTTTTACAGAGTGGTTAAGAATGGAGCCTTAGACATCCACCTGGAATTGGAATCCCAGCACTACCACTGACCAATTGTGTGACTTTAGACAAATATCTTATCCTCTCTGTCACTTCTCTTGTGTAAAACGAGGACAATAATAGTACCTTCTTCCTAGCGTTGTTGTGAAGGTAAAATAAAGATTTACACTAAAGATTAATATAAAGCTCTAAGAATAGTACTTGTCCTGAAGAAAGCATTCAGTTAATGATAGCTGTTTTAATTTCCATTATTACTGTCCTCAGGCTGCAGAGAGCACACAGATAGTGCCTTAAATTATTTAACCGAGCCTTTGTCAGTGATTATTTAGGTTGTAGGTGTTTCTGTTTCTCTGCTGTTAACTAGCACCATAATAAATGTCCTTTTGTGTGCATTTTTTTGCACTGTTCGTTATCAAACAAATATAGTAATTGGAGAGTTAAAAAGTATGCACATTTTAAAGCTCTTAATATGTATTACCAAATTGCTATTAGAAAGATTATTCTAATTAACACTCCCACTAATGGTCTTAATACCTCCACACATCTCTGTGTGGTTAACACAGGGCCTGGTTCATACTTCATGGTACTCAGTATGTATTTGTCACAGGTCAAGTGTTCATTAAACCAGTGACTTGAAACCTTAAGAACCTAGAATAATATAGAAGCATTTCATGGTAGCCTGTCTACTTCCCACTGCCGCCCTCTTCACCCTGTGTGATGGGTGGTCTTGGGTGAGCTGGGATGCTTGTCTCTACAGCTGTCAGTGACATTCGAAGATGTGGCTGTGCTCTTTACGCGGGATGAGTGGAGAAAGCTGGCTCCTTCACAGAGAAACTTGTACCAAGATGTGATGCTGGAGAACTATAGCAACTTGGTGTCATTGGGTAAGGAAATTTCCTCTGTTTAGAAATTGGGGTAACTCAGCATCTGATTACCTGGATAAAAGCCATGGATCATCAAAACTTTAGCTGAGTTTTGCCTTAGCACTGTACAAATTGGATCTCCACAAATAAATCTGAAAAGCTTTTTCCTGCTAATAGGCATGGATGCCTCATGCCCCACGGATGGGACAGTCTACAGAGCTGCACATTAGAAATTCCCTCATAGTTCAGGCATTTCCCACTATGATTGTTCTATGATGTGTCTGCTCGTCTCTAAGCAGAGAGCATCTTTCATCCCTCTTCTTTGACCCACCACTTGCCTTTCCCGTTCACTTTTCCAGCTAGATGAACACTGTATAATCCATATTTGAAAGGGAACCAGATAGTGTTTTCTCATTTTAAACAGTCTACCTGGTATCTTCTCCATAGATACCTGTTTATAAATATGAATTTAGTCTGTACATCTCATATATTTCCTCTTTTATAGAAAGCTAATGGTACCCTATTTCAAGGGTACATGTTTATTGTATTTTCCTAACATGCAACTAATTATTACATTGTTATGTTTTACAAGTCCCTTGCTTTTTCCCTAACACACCCCTCACATCATGGGGGCAGAACTTGAGCACCCTAAGGAGCTCTTTATATCATCCTGTAAGTTTCCACTCAGATCTCAGATACCTCTTCATGTCAAAACCAAGTTTGTTGTTGTTTTTATTTTTTTGTTTTTTTTTTTTTCTATGAGCAGGACTCCTATTTTCCAAACCTGAGGTGATCTCCCTGTTGCAGCAAGGAGAAGATCCCTGGAAGGTAGAGAAAGAAAGCCCTGGAGGCTCCTCTCTAGGTAAGTGGGTGGGGAATCTCTGCAGGCAGCAGTCTGGTAAATGAGTACATGTGCAACTTGGAGATGTTGGTCAGGGAAATTTCTCCAAGTTCTTAGTCCTCAAGAAGTTTTGGAGAAGGGTCACAAACTTCTGCGTCATCTCTGATAATCACTTCACAGGTAAATCTCTCAGGATCTTTATTCTTTCCTGTTGTTTTGGAGGAGGGCTACATTTTCATGTATTCATTGAGCAAACTTAGTCCATTTAAGGAACTACAGATAATTCATTCTGACTGAAGCCCAGGGTTGTGGGAAAAGAAAGAGATGAGGAAGGAAATGAGGTCAGAAAGCCAGGTGGGGGCCACACTCTGAAGTGCTTTGGTACAGTTCTTAGAGATGGGAACTGTCCGTGGGTGACTGGAAATAATTCAAGGATTTTAAGCAGAAGAATTATATGGTCCTTGATATTTTAGAAAAAATGGTCAGAGTCTGAAACACTTTAAATGTCCTTCAGTAAAGGCATAGCTAAAGAAGCTGAGGTGGGTCCCTACACTGGCACACAGCACCACAGTCAGAAACAAGAAGCACTGGTGTGGGTGGAGCTCCAAGGCACGTGAAGGACTAAAACTAGTTACGGTGCATGATTATGACATGTCGCCATTTATGTGTAAAGAAAATTACGTGGGTGTTTGTCTATATGCATAATATGCATGTAAGTGCTGAGAGAAAGGTCGAGGGACACCTAAGGTGGTAACTAGTTACATTTGGATTAGGATCGAGAATGAGTATTGATGAAAGGGGACTTTATTTACATGTAATGTTATTAAAATTTTCACAGAGAATATATTCATAAAGTCCTTATTATGCAATTTCAATTTAATAAGAATGGTCACTTTGGAAACACTGTTGGTCTTAGATTTGAAGTGAGGAAAAACTAGAGGTGGGAACCTTCTGGAGATTATTGTGTAATGCAGGCAAGACGTTACCTGCAGGAAGGCACGTGCAGTGGGTTCAGGAAAGAGGAGAGAGAGACTTCCCTGGTGGCACTCTGGTTAAGAATCTGCCTGCCAATGAGGGGACATGGGTTCGATCCCTGGTCTGGCAAGATCCCACATCCCGCAGAACAGCTAAGCCTGTGCGCCACAACTACTGAGCCTGTGCGTCACGATTACTGAAGCCGGCGTGCCTAGAGCCCGAGCTTCACAACAAGAGAAGCCACCACAATGAGAAGCCTGCGCACTGCAACAAAGAGTAGCCCCAACTTGACACAGCTAGAGAAAGCCCGTGCGCGGCAACAAAGACCCAATGCAGCCAAAAATAAATAAATATAACATTTTTTTTAAAAAAAGGAAAAAGGAGAGAGGTCCCTTTGTTAAGGGTTCAGGACGAGTTCAGTGTGGCATGGGTTTCATTTGAGATGTGAGTGAAATATGGGTAGAGGTCGCCAGTGGACAGCTGTAGAAGGTATGCAGGGTTGGAACTCAACAGGGAGGTCAGGGAGCCGTCAGTGAGAAGGTAGCATTTGAAACCTTGAGCTGAGCAGACGAGGGAACGGAGGAGAGGACAGTCCCAGGAAACCTCAATGTTTATGAGGTGGGTTAAGAAGGAAGAATCTGTGGCTGAGCCTGAGAGGAAGTCACCAGAGGAGAAAACTGGCAGATTTGGCTGTCATGGAAGTTGAGGACTGAGAGCTGTTGAATTGGGGAGGCCAGGGCTCTGAGGGAGCCAGGTTCTAACCCTTGCCCACTGCTTTCCTGTCCCGTGATAAACAGCAGTGCAACCTTGGACAGAAGGACGCAGGTCCTGCCCTGGCGGAGCTCAGTGGAGGGGGAGGCTAAGCGCACACAGGACTGTGGAATGACAGACTCTGGTGAGGACCTCGGGGGAAGAGCTGCAGGTGCTGTGAGAACGTGGAACAGGAGGTGTGCTGTGGGCAAGGCTTCCCGAGGAAGGGCCGGATCCCACGTTGTGAGAAGCGTTCAGGCACAGGAAGAGCATGTCCGAGAGTCCAGACAAAGGAAGCCGGCATGTAGAGACGGGAGCGGGGAGAGGGGGCCGGGACCTGAGAGCCAGGCACAGCCCCTGAGGAGTTGAAGTACCCTGGCCACGGGCCCAGGTTTATATTCTGCAAGGATCAGCCTGCAACCAATGTGGAGCCACCTGGCCTAGATGTGGTAGGACTTGTCTGAGGTTGCTGTTGGGTCCAGACGGGTCAGTGATGCCCCCACACAATGGGGGCCCAGCAGAAGGGCTGTGGGACAGGCTGTCTCAATCCCTAAGGCGCCCACACCTATAGTAGAGCTCATTCTTTCCCGTATAAGGTGAGATCTTTTGAGGTGGGAACCACACTTATCTCTCCTTATGTCTTTTAACTGTCATTTGGGAGAAATATTCTAATTTTGTGGGAACTGCTGGAGACCACCACAATGTAAACAGAGAATGCAGGCAGCAGGGAACCAGTGGAGAGTTTAGGAGGGGCGTCAGGTGTGGACTGAGTATGGCGTGGAAGATTAAAGGAAGAGAAGGAAGAATTGTTCACTTTCCATTCGCCTCGGGAGCCTCTGATCCATGAGAAGTCCCCCTTCCTGAGTGAAGTGTTAGTTGGATCCATGAGGAGTCCCCCTTCCTGAGTGAAGTGTTAGTTGCATTAAACTGAATAGAAAGTATGACTGGAGTCGAAAGCTGTCCAGAGAGACCCTGAAGACACCTAGTGGTGATGTCAAGTCCTTCTCAGGTTTGGGAAGCTGTCCCTGAAGGAAAACTCTGGGTGTCTGGAGGAAGTAAGGACATCAGAGCCAACCAGTGTGTGCATTTCTCTGGATGGGATGAACCTCCTCTCTTTGGTCAAAGGTGACAGTCAGATGGAGCATCCTGGGAGTGCTGGCCTGTGGTTGTGTCTCTCCTGCAACCCTGGTGAGTCTCCCATCTGCCTGGACTAAAGTGCCCTCAGAACAGTTTCCCTTCCAAGGGGAGCTCAGTTCTCTGAGCTCAGGTGAAGGATCTGGATGTTCTTGGAAGCACCTTGATCATTAACTCTAGACCAGAACCAAAAACCGACCCTTTGAACAGCCGGTGACGGAAAAGCTTATGCTTCCAGGATAGGACTCCTAGAACCTCTAATTGCCTCCAAATGTGCTTTTAAAATATTATTTTCACATCAAAACTATTTACAACTAGGAAAAACAAAACGAACAGAAAAAACAAACTGTGTCACCCCTGGCTCTGTATGTTTTATATTGAGAAATGGGAGGAAATGGCTCAAAGAGACTCATCTGAGTCTCTTCCTTAAGAAATGAACCCAGGGCTTCCCTGGTGGCGCAGTGGTTGAGAGTCTGCCTGCTGATGCAGGGGACACGGGTTCGTGCCCCGGTCTGGGAAGATCCCACATGCCGCGGAGCGGCTGTGGCCCGTGAGCCATGGCCGCTGAGCCTGCGCGTCCGGAGCCTGTGCTCCGCAACGGGAGAGGCCACAACAGTGAGAGGCCTGCATACCACAAAAAAAAAAAAAATGAGAAAAGAAATGAACCCAAAGTCTAATCACTTTTCTGGAATATTTTATATGTGTATATATATATATATATGTATATGTATACATATATACATATATATATTATATGGATAATGTGATTAAATCAACTTGAACGTCTCATGAGTTTGGTTGACACTCAATGTGAAAATATTCTTAAAATCAAAAATTTAAAAATTCAGGGATGATTAGGTAAATTACCTCCAATGAAAAAGTGTTTGTCTTTTTCTCTTTGTTATATTTATGCTAGAATTCAGGGCAGACTGAACCTGGCAGGGTGGTTGGCTGAGGGGTCCCTTGTGGGCTGCCTTCCACCCACCAAGATTTGATGAGGCTGCACCTGCAAATTTTTTTAATTTGCAGAAAGGTGCTGTAGGGGTTATAGCGGCAGCCTAATGAAATAACATGCAGTCATTTTAAAGAGTGAATTTCTTACAAGGTGAAAGTTGAGCCCAAATGCTCTGTAGCCCTGTTTAATATGTTTGATTTAGTCTTGTTCTCATCCCCTGCCACCAACATCTGTTGTCCTTGTAGCTGCCAGAATGGTCTATTTAAAAGGTAGATCAGGTTATCTCACTCCCATGCTCAAAACCTTTAGTAGCTTCTATCACATAGAACACAATCCAAAGCCCCTAGTGTGGCCTTTGTGGTCTGGTCTTGGCTACCTTTTCACCTTCACCTCCTTCCTCTCTGCCCTTCATTCAAGAACTCTCATCCCCTGGTCTCCTTGTAGTTCTTCAGACAGGCCACCTCAGGGCCTCTGCACTTGTTTTTTCCTCTCCTGGACCATTCTTCCTGAGCCACAAGCCCACATGACTGACTTCCTTGAGTTGCACAGGTTTCTGTTAAGATGGCACTTTGTCTATTAGACACAGCACATCTGAACATGGCCCTCTGTCCTCCACATTCTTTTTTTTTTAATTTTATTGAAGTATAGTTGATTTACAATGTTATGTTAATTTCTGCTGTACAGCAAAGTGATTCAGTTATACATATATGTATTCTTTTTCATATTCTTTTCCATTATGGTTTATCACAGGATATTGATTATAGTACCCTGTACTATATACAGTAGGACCTTGTTGTTTATCCATTCTATATATAATAGTTTGCATCTGCTAATCCCAAACTCCTAATTTAACCCTCCCCCACCCCCTTCCCCCTTGACAACCACAAGTCTGTTCTCTATATCTGCAAATCTGTTTCTGTTTCATAGATAAGTTAATTTGCGTCATACTTCAGATTCCACATGTAAGTGATATCATATGGTATTTGTCTTTCTTTTTCTGGCTTACTTAGTATAATCTCTAGATCCATTCGTGTTGCTGCAAATGGCATTATTTCATTCATTTTTATGGCTGAGTAGTAGTCCATTCTGTATATATACCACATCTTCTTTATCCATTCATCTGTTGATGGATATTTAGGTTGTTTCCTTGTCTTGGCTATTGTAAATAGTGCTGCTGTGAACATAGGGGTGCATGTATCGCCTCTTTCTTTCTTTTTTTTTTTTTTTGACAAAGGAAACACAACATTTTTATACTTAATGCATTCTTTAAAACATGCATGCAAGTTAAACGTGTAAAATCCAAGCAACAGACTTAAATGTTATAAGAAGGTCTCCATTCTCAGAGAGCTAAAAAATAAATGTGGACATGAATTTTAGTGGTGTAATCTCCATTTCACTTATAGTTTTAATTTTGTTCATTTCCTTTACAGTTCAGTGGCTTGACTCCTTTTTTTGTGGAGGGGAGGGCTAGCTGTCTACTTTTTTTTTTAATTTTTTATTGGAGTATAGTTGCTTTACAATGTTGTGTTAGTTTCTACTGTATAACAGAGTGAATCGGCTGTACGTATACACATATCCCCTCTCTTTTGGATTCCTTCCAATTTAGGTCACCACAGAGCATTGAGTAGAGTTCCCTGTGCTATACAGTAGGTTCTCATTAGTTATCTATTTTATACATAGTCTCAATGGTGTATATATGTCAATCCCAATCTCCCAATTCATCCCACTCCCCCTTCCCCCTCAGTATCCATATGTTTCTTCTCTACGTCTGTGTCTCTATTTTTGCTTTGCAAATAAGATCATCTATACCATCTTTCTAGATTCCATATATATGTGTTAATATACGATATCTGTTTTTCTCTTTCTGGCTTATTTCACTCTGTATGACAGTCCCTACGTCCATCTAAGTCTCTATAAATGATCCAGTTTCACTCCTGTTTATGGCTGAGTAATATTCCATTGTATATATGTACCATATCTTCTATATCCATTCCTCTGTTGATGGACATTTATGTTGCTTCCATGTGCTGGCTATTGTAAATAGTGCTGCAGTGAACATTGGAGTGCCTGTGTCTTTTTGAATTATGGTTTTCTCTGGGTATATGCACAGCAGTGGGATTGCTGGGTCATATGGTAGTTCTATTTTTAGTTTTTTAAGGAACCTCCATACTGTTCTCCATAGTGGCTGCATCAATTTACATTCCCACCAACAGTGCAAGAGGGTTCCCTGTTGTCCACACCCTCTCCAGCATTTATTGTTTCTAGATTTTTTTGATGATGGGCCATTCTGACCAGTATGAGGTGATACCTCATTGTAGTTTTTTTGGGGTTTTTTTTTGGTTTTTTTTGCGGTACGCGGGCCTCTCACTGTTGTGGCCTCTCCCGTTGCGGAGCACAGGCTCCGGACGTGCAGACTCAGCGGCCATGGCTCACGGGCCTAGCTGATCTGCAGCATGTGGGATCTTCCCAGACCGGGGCACAAACCCGTGTCCCCTGCATCGGCAGGCGAACTCTCAACCACTGTGCCACCAGGGAAGCCCCTCATTATAGTTTTGATTTGCATTTCTCTAATAATTAGTGATGTTGAGCATCTTATCATGTGTTTTTTGGCCATCTGTATGTCTTCTTTGGAGAAATGTCTATTTAGGTCTTCCGACCATTTTTTAATTTTTAATTTTTTTTTTTTTGATATTGAGCTGCATGAGCTGTTTGTATATTTTGGAGATTAATCCTTTGTCAGTTGCTTCATTTGCAAATATTTTCTCCCATTCTGAGGGTTTTCGTTTTGTTATGGTTTCCTTTGCTGTCAAAAGCTTTTAAGTTTAATTAGGTCCCATTTTTTACTTTTGTTTTTCTTTTCATAACTGTAGGAGGTGGGTTAAAAAAGATCTTGCTATGACTTAATATCAAAGAGTGTTCTGCCTATGTTTTCCTCAAGGAATTTTATAGTGTCTGGCCTTACATTTAGGTCTTTAATCCATTTTGAGTTTATTTTTGTGCATGGTGTTAGGGAGTATTCTAATTTTCTTCTTTTATGTGTAGCTGTCCAGTTTTCCTAGCACCACTTACTGAAGAGGCTGTCTTTTCTCCATTGTATATTGTTGCTTCCTTTGTCATAGATTAGGTGACCATATGTGTGGGGGTTTATCTTTGGGTTTTCTATCCTGTTCCATTGATATATATTTCTTTTTTTGTGCCAGTACCATACTGTCTTGATTACTATAGCTTTGTAGTATAGTCTGAAATCAGGGAGCCCGATTCCTCCAGCTCCCTTTTTCTTTCTCAAGATCACTTTAGCTATTCGGGGTCTTTCGTGTTTCCATACAAATTGTAAAATTTTTGATTCTAATTCTGTGAAAAATGCCATTGGTAATTTGATAGGGATTGCACTGAATCTGTAGATTGCTTTGGGTAGTATAGTCATTTTCACAATGTTGATTCTTCCAGTCCAAGAACATGGTATATCTCTCCATCTGTTTGTAGTCTTTGATTTCTTTCATCAGTATCTTATAGTTTTCTGCATACAGGTCTTTTGTCTCCTTAGGTAGGTTTATTTCTCGGTATTTTATTCTTTCTGTTGCAATGCTAAATGTAATTGTTTCCTTAATTTCTATCTCTGATCTTTCATTGTTAGTGTATAGGAATGCAAGAGATTTGTGTATTAATTTTGTATACTGCAGCTTTACTAAATCCATTGATTAGCTCTAGCTGTTTTCTGGTGGCATCTTTAGGATTTTCTATGTATAGTATCATGTCATCTGCAAATAGTGACAGTTTAACTTTTTCTTTTCCAATTTGGATTTCTTTTTTCTTCTCTAATTGCCGTGTCTAGGAGTTCCAAAACTATGTTGAATAATAGTGGCAAGAGTGGGCACTAGGGGTGCATGTATGTTTTGAAATTATAGTTTTTTCTGGATATATGCCCAGGAGTGGGATTACTGGATCATATGGCAACTCTATTTTTAGTTTTTGAGGAACCTCCATACTGTTTTCCATTGTGACTGCACCAATTTACATTCCCACCAACAGTGTAAGAGGGTTCCCTTTTCTCCACACCCTCTCCAGCATTCTTCCACAGTCTTTATGCCCTCACCATGTGTTATTTTCTCTCAGAGTACTTATCACTGCAAAATAGTACATATTTATTTATAATCTGCTCTTCCTCTGAATTATAAACTCTCTTGTGCTGGGTTGTCTGTTTCATTTGTACCCATTTCTCCAGTACCTAAAATAGTGCTCGGTCAGAGTTGGCTTCCAGTTAATGAATGCATGAATGACTTGGCTAGGTTAGTGGTGATGGACACAGAAAGAAGGGAACCAGTTTCAGAGACATTTAGGAGATAAATGCAGCAGGACTTAAAGATGAATTGGATATGGAAGATAAAGGAGATTGAGTTGTCAAGGATGGTTGCTTGGTTTGTGACTTGTTCAGGGATGGATAATGATATAATTCACTGAGATAGTGGTAGTAGGAGATCAGATTTGGAGGAATGATACCAATTTGATTTTTTACTTTAGAGGGAATTTTACTTTAAAAAAATTTTTTTTGATTTTAAGATAATTTTAGATTCACATAAGAAGTAGTACAGAGAGATCCCATTGGTCCTTTACCCAGTTCCAAAACTATAGTTCAAGACTGCAAACAAGATATTGATGTTGATACAGCAAAGATATGGAAGAATTCCTTCTGTCACCATAAGGATCCTTCCTGTCACTCATTTTTAGACACCCACTTTCATCTTGTTCCTTGTCCCTGTTCCTCACCTCCTCTTATTCTTAACCCTTTGTAACCACTAGTCCATTTCTATAATTTTGTCATTTCAGGAATGTTATTTAAATGGAGTCATACAGTATGCAACCTTTTAGGACTGTTTTTTTTTTTCGCTCAGCATAATTCTCTGGAAATTTATTCAAGTAGTTCCTTGTCAGTATTTCCTTGTTACTTATCAATATTTCATTCCTTTTGATTGCTGAATAGTTTTTTGTAAAACACATATACCACAGTTACATAACCATTCACTGTTGAAGGACATATGGGTGTCTCCAGTTTCTGACAATTACAAGTAACATTGCTATAAACATTTGTGTACAGGTTTTTGTGCAAAAGTAAGTTTTTATTTCTCTGTGATAAATGCGGAAGAGTGCAATTACTGGGTCATGTTGTAGTTGCATGTTTAGTTTGAAAGACACAGCTAAATTGTGTTCCAGAGTGGCTGTACCAATTTACATTCCACCAGCAACGCAGCAGCATATGAGTGATTCAGTTTCTGTGCATCCTTGCCAACATTTTGTGTTGTCAATACTTTTATTTTAGCCATTCTGATAGGTATATGGTGATATACACTGTGATTTTAATTTGCATCTTCCTAAGTTCTAATGATGTTATTTCCATGTGCTTTTTTGCCATCTGTATATCTTCTTTGATGAAATGTCTGTTCATGTCTTTTGTCCATTTTCTAATTGTTTGGTTTTTTGCTGTTGAGATTTGAGAGTTTTTTATATATTCTAGATGGTAGTCATTTGATGGATATGTGGTTTGCAAATATTTTTTCCTAGTCTTTAGTTTCCTTTCATCCTCTTAATTGTGTCTCTGAGGAACAAAAGTTTTAATTTTGAGAGGTCTGGTTCATCAGTGTTTCCCTTTATGGATTGTCCTTTCGTTGTCAAGTCTAAGAACTCTTTGCCTATCCTCAGATCTTGTAGATTTTCTTCTGTGTTTTTTCTAAAAATGCTGTAGTTTTACACTGTACATTTATTTCTGTGATTCTTTTGCATTTAATTTTTGTATTAGATGTAGGATTCGGTCAAGATTCTTTTTTTTTTTGCTTATGGACAGTCGGTTGTCCCAGCATTATTTGTTGAATAAGCTATCTTCCTCCACTCAGTTCTTTTACACCTTTGTCAAAAAGCTGTTGAGCCCATTTGTGAGTCTGTTTCTAGGTGTTCTGTTTCACTGATCTGTGTGTTTATCCCTCCACCCACATCACACAGTGTTGATTACTGTAGCTATATATAGGCTTTAATATTGGATGGGTTGATTATTTCTTTTTTCTTTTTCAAAGTTGCTTTAACTATTCTAGTTTCTTTGCTTTTCCATATAAATTTTAGAATAATCTTATTTGTATCTACGAAAAAATCTTGCTGAGATATTGCAGTAAACCAAGTAAACTTAGAGATAGTTGAGATCTTTACTATGCTGAATCTTCCAATCCATCAATATGGTGTATCTTACCATGTATTTATTAGCTCGTTTTTGTTTTTGGCCACAATGTGCAGCTTATGGGATCTTAGTTCCCTGACCAGGGATTGAACCTGGGCCCTCAGGCCCTCAGCAGTGAAAGCGCTGAGTCCTAACCGCTGGACCACCAGGGAATTCCCTATTTAGCTCTTACTTAATTTCTTTCATCAGTGTTTTGTAGTTTGCAGAATACAAGTCCTGTACATATTTTGTTACATTTACACCTAAGTATTTTTTGAGTAATTATAAATGGTATTGTAAATATAATTTCAGTGCCCACATGTCCATAGTATATGGAAATAATGTTGATTTTTGTATGTTTATCCTTATATCCTGTGACCTTCCTAAACTCCTAATAGTTCTAGGAAATGTTTTGTAGATTCCTAGGGATTTTTTTTAATGTACTGTCATCTCAAGATAGGGATAGTTTCATTTCTTCCTTTCTGATTTGTATGATTTTTATTTCCTTTTCTTACCATATTGTACTAAGTAGACTTTCAGTACTATACTGATTAAGAGTGGTGAGAACAGACGTTCTTGCCTTGTTCCCAATCTTAAGTATAAAGCATTTAGCCTTTCGCCATCAAGTATACTGTTAGCTCTAGATTGCTGCAGATGCTCTTTATCAGGTTAAGATATTTTTCTGGGAGGCCAAATGACCTTCACTTCAGCAGATTACATTTATAACATAGTGACTAAGAGATTTAAGAGTCATACCAACCAAGTACAGTGGGTGAACCTTGATTGTTTCCTAATTGAAAAAATTTATGAAGCAATTAGGGAAGTTCAAACACTTCCATGTATATAAGATGCTACTAGTGAGTAGTGTTAAGTTCATTGGCTGTGAGATGTTTTGCTTTTTTTGTTTTTTTTTAAAGACCTTATCCTTGATAAATGCATTTGGAAACATTATTAGATGAAATGATATGATGTTTAGGATTTGCTTTAGCCAGTCTGATAGAGGAGTAAGAGCTTATATATGAAGTGTTGGTGGTGGTTGTTGCATTGTACAATTCTCTCTGTTTTTGTATATATTGAAATTTTTCCATAATAAAAAGTTTTAAAAATTGGAGTTACGAAAAACAAATTGTCTAGACCAGCATTCCTTTTTTCAGTAAGACACAGGATGTTCACAAATGTGCAGTACCACACCCATCTATGATTATACTGTTATGTGTAATTCCCAGCATACCAATTTTAAGTCTTTCAATCCTCTGGTTCTCAAGAAAGCCCTGTGAGAGTGCCAATTAAAGTCACATTTTTATTGAGCTATGACATTGAATCTGACTGATTATTGGATAAATCAGGGAAATACTTCAGGAAATAAGGCCAAAAAGCCATTTAAGGTAAAAAAAAAAATATTGATTCTGCCTTCAACCCTCACCCGTATTCCTTCATGTAGTATTGGGGAGAGTTTTTTTTTTATCTCCTGCCAACTCAGAAAAACCTCTCCAAAAGACAGAAAACAGTTACTATTGAATAAACATTAAACCAGATTTCCGCATGCATCATAGGTAACCTGCTGATGAGATTAAAAAGGGTGGGGTTTCTTTCTGTTTTTACGCAGGCCTCTCACTGTTGTGGCCTCTCCCATTGCGGAGCACAGGCTCCGGACTCACAGGCTCAGCGGCGGCACGTGGGATCCTCCCGGACCGGGGCACGAACCCATGCCCCCCGCATCGGCAGGCAGGCTCTCAACCACTGCGCCACCAGGGAAGCCCTCTTTCTGTTTTTGTAATGTAGCTGAGCAATTATATACATGTTCTTGAGGTTAATTGTAATTTGTCCTCATTTAAGGGGACTGACAACACAGAAATAAATGTACAGTATGTATACAGTGTATACATTCTTTCATATTTATCCTAAATTCACCTGGCAGTTGGGCTATCTGTGCTAGTGAAAAGAAAACTGGTATAGTATGATGAGCAGGTGGTAACAGTTTGGAGTTCGGCACTAGGTAAACTTCCACAATGACAGGGAGATAGGATCACTATCTTTCTTGATGTTTACATTTCAAAGAGATGGCTCCCAGGCTCTCAAGAAAAACATTCCTGGTTTGTAATGCTCACAGAGGCTTTACAAGTTTACATACATATCAAAGGCATAGAGGAAGGGTTTACAAATACAAATTTCCTCAAAGAATATTCTAAGAAAAAGGGCAGGGGTGGCGGCACATATCTTTCCCTTTTGGCAAAAGGGAAGATTCAATTTTTAAGTTTTCACTAGCAAACTGCCAATCCCCTAAAATCCTAGAAAACTGTAACCACTGCCTGTACCTCTTTCCTGCCTACATCCTCCACTATCTAAGGATAGTTTGGGTACTATTCAAAGCTCACATTTGCTTCTGTTTCTATCTTTTGTTTTTGTTGTAGAAATGATCACATTGTGTTGTGACTGCATGTTGAATTATTCATTTCTAATGTTAAATTAGGCTCCTGGAGGAAATGAATTCTTTTCATTACTAGATCTCTGGTGTCTTACAGAGCACCAGTGCCTAGAATAGAGTCTGGCACATTGTAGCAACACAGTAAATATTTGTTGAATGAATAAAATAAAGAGTAATCAGTGTCTTTTAAATAACAGAATGTGATAGGCTGAATAATGGCCCCTAAAGATACCTGGGACCCTGTGATGTTACCTTTTGTTTTGTTTTTTTAATTTATTTATTTTGGGCTGTGTTGGGTCTTCTTTGCTGCACGCAGGCTTTCTCTAGTTGTGGTGAGCAGGGCTACTCTTCGATGGGGTGCATGGGTTTCTCATTGCGGTGGTTTCTCTTGTTGTGGAGCATGGGCTCCAGGAGCGTGGGCCTCAGTAGCTGTGGCTTACGGGCTCCAGAGCACAGGCTCACTAGTTGCGGTACACGGGCTTAGTTGCTCCACGGCATTTGGGATCTTCCTGGACCAGGGCTCGAACCCGTGTCCCCTACATTGGCAGGTGGATTCTTAATGACTGCGCCACCAGGGAAGTCCTTGTGATGTTACCTTAATATCGCCTTAAGTTATCTTAATATGATTGAATTAGGGATTTTGAGATGGTGAAGTTATCCTGGATTATCTAGGGGTGCCCAAGTGTAATCACAGTTGACTTTTTATGAGAGAGGCAGAAGGAAATTTGACAAGAAAGCGGCGGTAGTATAATGATGGAAGCAAAGAGAAATATGAAGATGCTATGCTGTTGGCTTTCAAGGTGGAGGAAGAGACCATGAGCCAAAGAACGCAGCTCTAGTGGTTGGAAAAAGAAAGGGAATGGATTCTCCCCTTGAGCTCTACTAACACCTTGGTTTCAGCCCAGTGAAACTGATTTCAGACTTTTGACCTCTAGACAGTAAGAGAATAAAATGCATTGTTTTAAGCCACCAAGTTTGTGATACTCTGTTACAGCAGCCATAGGAAACTAATACACAAGATGAGTTCTCTAAGGATAAAAACAGTGGAAAATAATACTGGATAGGTAGGAAACTGGGATCAAAGGAACATAGTGAGAGTCAGTAGCAGTAACTATTATAGGGTAATGAGACCCTCAACCTAGGCATACTTTAGGGATGGCTGTTAGAGACATTTCAGTGATGGAATTTAATTAAGAGCATTTGGTGACTAGGCTTGGAATGCAGGGGGCAGAAAGTTTTGAGATGGGATCAACTGTAAGGTTATGATGTCATTCTGAACTAGGGAAAATAGTAAAAAGGTTTGAAAAAGCATGTGCCAGGTTCAGATTTGGACAGACTGAATTTGAAGCATAAGAAAAATACTAAAATGGAAATGCTAGTAGGCAGTTAGAAATACCACTTAAAGTATTTTGAGGAAAGTTGGGATAGTCATTCATGCAGCAGGATTTAGAGTGGATAAAATCAACTAGGGGAAGAAGAAGGTTGAAGATAGAATCTCAGAGTCTTAAGAGCCAACGAGAGAGAATCTAGACCTAATGACAGAAACTAGTCAGGGTGGTAACCATGCACAGATGACAACTGTTTGTCATTTGTTAGACTTTCTGCCCCCTGGCAGAGGAGAGATAAGCAAGATCATTTTGGTCTCTATAAACTTCTGACTTGTTCATGAGGTAGCTCAGGCTTGGTCTAAGATAGACCAATGTTTGATCTGCATTTCAGGAGATAGATTTGTAGGCCTTGCTAAAACCAAAATAAAAGGAAGAAAACCCTAAGCTGGTCATAAGGAACACTTAGGAGGTCCATGGTCCAAGGCTCTTCTTTGCTTCAGGGGCATGGTCCAAGGCTCTTCTTTGCATGAATTTAGGACTCTGGTGTTAGCACTTGATGGTGTAGTTGGGATGAGTAGAACTGATACAGCTCCTTGTAGCTAGGCTTACAAGATTGTCATCCTATCTTGCAGATCATGACCTTTTTTCATCCAAGCCGACTGATAGGGCCTCTTATCTGAATGGAATGTCTTGATATGGTTTTTTAATGCTTTGTAATAGTCTACACCTTTATAATTTGGCATATAAAGTGAGTGTCCTTGACACTATTCCTTTTAGATTTTTGAAGCTGTTTTTTTTCCTTCAAACTTTTTATTAATGATGAATATACAAGTCTTTATGTGTGGGTAGTCATCTGTCAATCTTGATAACATATTTAAAACTGAATAATAATTTTCTCAAAAATATTAATCTAGTTATAGTTCTTTTTATAAATTAAGAATTGTATTTTTTTCTTTCTATTATCATTATGAACTCATGGCTTTTTATGATGTAGTATTTTTGATACAGCTTGTCGACTTAGTCATCAGGAACTCTTTTAAAGCAGGTCCTATGTCCCTTGACACAGCCCTTACACACACACACTCACACACGTATATGTTTGTGTATATATGGTTTTGAATCTCAAGGGCAGAGGATTGAGTTAGCCATACTCTGTTTAGTAGCACATTTTTTACACTCATGTCTACAAGGCCCATTTTTTCATTCTTATATTTCTACTCCATTCTCTTCCCTATTCCCTATCTCACCCCACACCACGATAGGCAAACATGCTAATGAATTTAATGCATATCTTACTAACCTTATAAATTCTGTTAGCATCCTTGCTTTCTACGAATATCAGTATGTCCCACACTCACTGTGTACCACCTTCCAGAGCCCATACAAAGAAATCTCACACATATTTTGTACCTCTCATAGGCCATCAAGGAAATAGCCATCCTTCTAAGGAGTCCTCACTCATTTTAGTGTTAGAGATCAAAATCTTGAAGACTGTAACACACATGTACTGGTGGGATGATATTGTTTAGAGCTCCTTTAGAAAACAGAGCCAGAGATTTATTTACAGGATATTTTATTTTCCATTTTAGTTCCAACATTACTTTAAAACTTACCTATTGAAATTTGACTTTTTGTAAACTAAAACTGTGCTATCTTTTGTTTTTTTTTTTTTTTTTTTGCGGTACACGGGCCTCTCACTGTTGTGGCCTCTCCCGTTGTGGAGCACAGGCTCCGGACATGCAGGCTCAACGGCCATGGCTCACGGGCCCAGCCACTCCACAGCATGCGGGATCTTCCTGGACCGGGGCACGAACCCATGTCCGCTGCATCGGCAGGGGGACTCTTAACCACTGCACCACCAGGGAAACCCTGTGCTATCTTTTATAGTTCAGTGAACCATATAAATATTCTAGCTGAAATCATTGAATTACGGCCTTAATTCAGTTTTTTACTATTATCATGTTAGCCCTCCTTTACCTCCTTCTGTCCTTGGCTGTCCATATTACTGACCCTTGACTTTTCAGTATTGCATGCAATTCATTATTGCCTCTTGCTTGAGGCACATACTGGCTTTTCCTAGCTCACAACTTTTGGCTTCATCTTATATTTTGACACTTCCATACACTACCTCAATAACGCCTACCTGTTTCCCTGCTTGGATTGGTCCTGAAACCTCCCCACAACCCAACTATTCTATAATACAATTTCTAATATGAGTTTAAAAGATGTGTGTATATCAACTAAGAGTATTTGACATTGTTCAAAAAGATTAAAAAACTGTGTTTAAAGAAGATTAGTAAAACAAAAATTGTAATTTGAGTGCCATATTGAGGACTTTATAGTGAGTAGGAGATGATTTCTGGTCATAACCCACAAGGTAGAAGAGGAAACTATATGATATTAATGGATATACTAATATTGAAGCAACTTTGCTTGCATTCCTGGAATAATGCGGTGTTGGAATCTGTTTGCTAAAGATAATTTTCTTAGAATGTTTGCACTAATATTGATAACTGATACTGTTATGTAGTTTTCTTTCTTTGTATTATTATCTGGTTTGTTTTCATATTATATTTCCTTCATAAAAGGAACTAGGAACTTTTCCTTTCTTTTAAATGCACTGGCACAATTTATAGAGCCTTGGGACTATCTGGTCCTTCAAGATGTGGTAGAATTCTCCAGTGCTTTTTTATAGGATTGCTCTTTAATAACTTAATTTTTTCAATGATAATTGGTCTGTCCCAGATTTCTAATTGTAATGGGGCCAGTTTTGGTAGCCTGCATTTCTCTAGAGAATTATCTGTTTCATATAGGTTTTCGTAGATTTGAATAGAGATATCTGTTCTCTTCATTATTAATTCCTGTTTTTATCCTTACTTTTTTCTTCCATGGCTTTCTTTCCATTTACTTAGTTTTTCTAGTTTTGTGAGCTGGGAATTTAAATTAAGCTGTACTTTATGTTTCCTGTGCTCCTGTTCCGATCTTCTTGGTTATTTTTTTCATGTTTTTCAATTCAAAGTGGGATTAATCTTTTTGGTGGTCACTTCAGCTCTTCTTCAGGCTCTTTGCTAGAGTTCTTCCTTTCTCTGGCATTTTTTTTCAGTCTGCCATTGCTCATCACAGAGCCTTTTACCTGGGGAAGTGAGGATCAGGAGCATACAGGGCTATGATGCTGGGAATTGTTGCTTTCTCTCTCTCTCTCTTTTAAACAACTGTGTTGAGGTATAATTCACATACTATAAAATTCATGCTTTTAAAGTGTACAATTTAATGGTTTTAAGTATGTTCACAAAGATCTTCAACTATTGCCACTAATTGTAGAACATTTTCATTACCCCAGAAAGAAATCCTGTACCAATTAGCAATCCCTCCACATTCCTGCATCCTCCTAACCCCTGGGAACTCCTAATCTACTTTCTGTCTTTGTGGATTTGACTATTCTGGACATTTCATGTAAGTGGAATCATATAATATGTAGCTCTTTCTATCTGGCTTCTTTTACTTAGCATATTTTCAAGATTCATTCATGTTGTAATATGTATCAGTACCTCATTCCTTTTTATGGATGACTAATATTCCATTGTATGGATATATCACCTTTTGTTGATGAACATTTGAGTTTCCATTTTTGGTTATTACAAATAATGCTGCTATGACCATTTGTGTAAAAGTTCTTATTTTGACATATGTTTCATTTCTCATGGGTGTGTACTTAGGGTGAAATTACTGAGTCATATGTTTAGGCTATGTTTAACTTTTTAAGTAACTACCAAACTGTTTCCCAGAGCAGTTGTATTTACTAATTTACATACCCACCAGCTATGTATGTAGGTTCCAGTTTACCCAAATTCTCGACAAAACATTTTATTGTCCCCTAATTATTTTTTTTATTGTGGTAAAATAAAAATAATGTAAAATTTACCATTTTAACTATTTGTAAGTATACACTTTGATGCCATTAAGTACATTCACAGTGTTGTAACCATTATCATTATCCATCTGGAGAAGTTTTTTATAATCCCTTACTGAAACTCTCTACCTATTAAATAATAATTCTCCATCTGCTTTTCTCCCCAGCCTCTGGTAATCACTGTTCTACTTTCTGTCTCTGCATTTGACTGTTCTAGAATCCTCAGAATTGGAATCTCATAACACTTGTCATTTTGTGTCTGGCTTATTTCACGCTGCATGATGTCTTCAAGGTTCATCCATGTTGTAGCATCTATCACAATTTCATTTCTCTGTAAAGCTGAATAATAATCCATTATATGTATATACTACTTCTTGTTTATCCATTCATCTGTCAGTGGACATTTGGGTTGTTTCCACCTTTTGGCTACCGTGAATAATGCTATTATGAGCATGGGTATACAAATATCTCTTTGAGTCTTTGCTTTCAGTTCTTTTGGGTATATCTGTAGGAATGGAATTACTGAATCCCATGGTAATTCTCTGCTTAACTTTTTGAAGAACTGCCATACTGTTGTCCACTGTGGCTATATTATTTTACATTCCCAACAGCAGTGCACAAGGGTTCCAGTTTCTCCACATCCTTGCCAACATTTGTTATTTTCTGTGTGTATACACACACACATACACACATGTATATGAAATATACACACACACATATATATTAGCCATATTAACAGACGTGAAGTGGAATATTGTGGTTTGAATTTTTATTTCCTGACATGTTGAACATCTTTTCATGTGCTTATTGGACATTGGTATGTCTTCTATAGAGATATGTCTATTCAAGTCCTTTGCTTATTTTTGAATTGGATTGTTTGTTTTCTTATTGTTGAGTTGTAGGAATTCTTTATATATTCTGGATATTAACCCTTTATCAGATACATAATTAGAAAATATTTTTTCCTGTTCTGTAGGTTGTCTTTTTATTCTGCTGATAGTGTTCTTTGATGTACCAAAGCTTTTATTTATTTTTAATTTTTCTTTTTTTTTTTTGGCCACACTGCTTGGCTTGCAGGATCTTAGTTCCCTGACCAGGGATAAAACCCTGGCCCTGGCAGTGAGAGTGCTGAGTCCTAACCACTGGACTGCCAGGGAATTCCCCCAGAAGCTTTTAATTTTGATGAAATCGAATTATTTGTCTATTTTTTTCCTTTGTTTCCTGTGCTTTTGGTATCCTATCCCAGAAATCATTGCTAAATCCTAAGTCGTGAAGCTTTTACCCTATGTTTTCGTCTAAGAATTTTATAGTTTTAGATCTTACATTTAAGTCATATATTCATTTTGAGTTAATTTTTGTGTATGGTGTTAGGTAAAGGGTCCAGCTTCATTTTTTTTGCAAGTGGATATCCAGCTTTCCCAGCACTATTTGTTGAAAAGACTGTCTTTTCCCCATTGAATAGTCTTGGCACCTTTTTATGGGCAAAGTTCATTTGCCCATATATGTGAAGGTTTATTTCTAGACTTCCTATTCTATTCTATTTTTTTTTTTTTTTTTTTTTTTTTTTTTTTTTTTTTTTTTTTTTTTTTTTTTTTTTTTT